>NW_026018165.1:1693297-1694685 GCF_020466585.1 Dendroctonus ponderosae
TTTTGTATGGTGGCCAGGGCTTTTTTTAATTGGGACTGTAGTGAGTCCCGTTCTTTCCTAATGGTGTTGTAGGAGTGGGTGGAGTAAGAGTAAGGTGACCTGTTCTTGACCGCGAAACCTGCACTTAAACACCCAATGCATAACACCAAGGGAGGGAACTAATCGGGTGTCGCAATCTATCGCTCGTGTTGACATTTATTGAATTACTAACATAGCTATTAAAAGATAGGGGTTTATGGCAGCACCCATATCACTTTGGGGTATAAAAATTAGATAACAACTTATTCTGCACAACAGACCAACTGAATATACATATAAAATTTCATCAAAATTGGTCAAGCCGTTTGGGAGGAGTATGGTAACTAAAACTGTGACACGAGAATTTCATATATATATAGATGTAGATTATATTGATACAATAGTATCTAGATGATTGTGTTAATTAAAAATATAAATTTAATTGAATATTTGCTTAAACGCACGATTAAGATTATTGAAATTGTCGGCACTGGATCGGAATATACATTATCAACACTGCTTGTGAACTGTGAAGTTTTGGTTCAAATTTAATATGTTGTAAAACATTATTTTAACAGCGGTTACAATACTATAAGCTTAATAATAATGAAAACAATTTTTAAATTTGTAAACCAATTTCAAAGACAAATTTTTCATTAAAATTATTTAAGAAATTGTTATTACGTATCTTATCAAAGTTTGTAAGACTTCTGTACCTACCGCCCAAAGTCAAAAGGAATTTTTCTATTTATGTCAATCTTGTTTTATGTTATTACTTATGCATACTTCCATTTCAGAGAGGTCATTGTGATGCCACCTTGAAAACTGATACCTAATAACATACATATGAGTAATACATTACACATTACTAAAAACAAACATGCCGATGTTTCACTTATAGGGACAATTTCTGTATAAAATCGACTTCTTAAAATACCGGTTGCAATTACGCTATCTAGTGATCAACTGAGAAATTTCAAAATAATTTCCAGCAAATTCTTTTCCTCAAGTTTGTTAGCAATTTTTTTTTCGATCACTCTACAACACATACTTTCCAAGATACAGCCGCTTACCATCTTTATTGCGACACCCTGTATAACTGTACTTTGTTTCCAGAAACCTAAAACCAAAAATTATAAATTCAGATTTAAGTAACTATTCTAATGGACACTATTCATTAGGGTTGGAAACTTTGATAAAACACAGTAAAATAAAATAACTGTTAAATAAAATAGCAGTTATTATTCTATTATAAAAAATTGTAAGAAACTAACCAATTGAAAAATTAGCGAATTAAGAACATGCAACCTAATGCGATTTTGCACCAATCAAATCGATTGAGAGCGCTCTAAAGAATACGCCCCCTTGTA
>NW_026018165.1:1695684-1708902 GCF_020466585.1 Dendroctonus ponderosae
AGATTAGGTTTGTTAGGTTAACTTAGATTAAGTCATATGATGATATATCTTAAGATACATAGAGTGTTAGACACTCTAACGATGTTAGCACTAAGAATCCGTAGAATAAGTAGCAGTAAGAAGTTTGTAAACTTAGCTGAAAATAAATATGTTCAAATGGCATGGCGGACGACTCTTTAGTAGAATTTTTTACTTTTGCGGACACCCTGTGTGCATCATTGCATATTGCATCAATGCATACATCAAGTGCCTATTCTAATTGGCACTATTCATTAGAATTTGAACCTTCGGTGGAACACAGTAAAATGAAATGACGTAAATCGCATGTCCAGTACTAAAAGCACTAAAACTCAATTATTATTCTATTAGAAAAAATTACAAGAAAATAGTCAATTGAAAGATTGGCCAGTTAAGATCATCAGATAAACAAAAGAGTTCAAACTAAACTATAAAACCCAATGCGATTTTGCACCAATCTGCGCTTGGTATCTGTGTCTTGGTTAAATCGATTGAGAGTTCTGTAAAGGTTACGTCCCCTTGTAAGTTCAGTATCTTTAAATGCATCTTAGCTGAGAATTAAACTATCAGAGCCATATATGAGTGCACGGCTGACTTACTGATAAGATAAGTAGATACCTTAATATTGACTTTTCGTCGGACAGCCCTATTCCTTTAGTAGAATTTTTGTTCAGACCACTAAGTAGAAGAACGACAATGAAGAAAAACTCTCTACAAATCGACTTATATTATTATCTTAAGGCTATAAAATCGTGCAAACTGACTGACAGACTGACTGAGTAGAAGAACTAAAAACGTTCTCACCAGGTTTTCACCCCCTAAAGAATACTTTTTCAGAATGTCCCACTAGCAGTTCTGTAGAGGGTGTGAATTAGAGGATGTGAAACTAAGCAGCCATACAACAGGAATACAAATACTAATGGAAAGTGATGAAGTCCTATCAAAACAGCTCATGCGTACCCCATTGAGATTTCGTCTTGAATTAATCGAACAATGGAGCAATATAATAAAACTTGAACATATTTCCTTAGAAAATAAACTAAATTGGGCGGATAGACCGCAATGCCTTTTCGATTAATAAAAATATGTTGTTGATGTTGTAAACCAAATTCTATTAAGTCTCGTTATAAGTCTGTTGCGATATAATCGTCTTATCTTGTTTAAAGTGTTTTAATTTTTTTTTCATTTCTGCAACAAGTGGGAGAAAATTGCAATAAACAAAACCTTTGTTTACATACTTAAAATCGAGAGCAAATGCAAATTGATAAAATCTAAGTTACATTATTTGGATTATGGATTTTGAACCTATAAAAGTTTTTGGTCGAAGTAAATGTACAGACATTAAACTGAATTAAATTCATTAAACAATGAATAATGAATAGAGAAAACATTCAAAGTGGGATCAAAGTAAAAAGATTATAGATAAACCAAATTGTAAAAATATGGAAAAAGGACTTGAACAGAAACTAGATAATGGCCAGAAAATCGTTATTTGCTCCAAAAGTATACGACAGTAAAAAATGCTTGAGAATTAGTGTCTGATTCATTTTGACCATTAAGAAATGTTTTCAAAAAAAATCAATTCAGGGTGTCAAAGGGTAATTAAACTGTATTAGCAAACTGTAATTAGCAGAAATTTTAGAATTGGGCAGTGTGCCGAGTTCATTGGGGGCACGCCGCCTAAAATATTTTCAAGATGGCATCACTTCTGGTTATACCGGAAGTGCGTATCAACTTGCTTATTTTAAATCGAACACCCTATATGTATATTATTACATTTTTGAATTCTACTCCAAAAGCTAAATGTATTTCATGTATAATATCCTATATCTAAGGCAAACCGTTTTTGAGATATTTGAAATTGTATGTAAAAAATGACAGTTCCAGCCACTCAAATAATTATTAATTTTTCCTAAAAGAGAATTTGTCATACTTAATTTGAGTCGCTTTTATTGTTGAACAGGACTTAAATAAAGTTATATCAAGAACATGATAAGAATGTGAATACAGCTTCTTCATAAGTCACACTCTCACATTCTTCATAAATATTAAATAAGTTTAAATAATCTTATGTATCAAAATGTCAGCATTCCTTTGGCATTTGATTGCATTAAAAATGGCCACTTTCGTCATGGCAACTAAGAGTGACAGTATTTAAAAGAAGGTGCTGTGAAATAGCCATATGAAAACCGTAAATTGGCAATATTTGGAAAACTAAACACTTTTGGAATAGTCATCGACATATGACAAAATCATCAAAAATTGGGGTTTCTATTTGAAAAAATTGATTTTGGGCGGTTTTCTCAACTGAATTTTGAAACTTATTTATTTTAACACTTTGTATTAATAGTTTTCAAAATGTTTTCGAATTTCCATTAAAGTAAGTCCTGTTGAACAATAAAAGCGGCTCAAACTAAGTATGACAAATTCCCTTATAGGAAAATGAATAATTATTCGAGTGACTGCAACTGTCATTTTTACATAAAATTACAAATATATCAAAAACGGTTAGACTTGGCTACTGGATATTGTATATGAAATATATTTAGAATTTGGAGTAGAAATCAAAGACCTCTTAGCTGGTACGTTCCATTTAAAATAAGCAAGTTGATACCTACTTCCGATATAACCGGAAGTATGGCCATCTTGAAAATATTCTAGATGGTTTGCCCCGAATGACTTCGGCACACTGTCCAATTGTCAAATTTCTCCTAATTACAATTTGTCAGATATCGATCGCGGCGGTTCCCTGTGGGACACCCTGTATATTAATACTTAATAATTACTCCAAGAGACAATAAATCCAAGAGAGCAAAAACATTTATGAGTTCTTAAAACACCAAATAAAATAAATATATAAGAACTATTAATCAAAATGATTACCGATGGCGAAATTTTCTCAGATATATCATGCATTTTTGTCCTAATCATTGCGAATTTTTGACAAATTGATGTCATCTTATTCTACATTTATTTTTCGATTGTCTATTGCTTTATTGAATCTTGGAATTAAATTTCAAGCTTTGTATATCAGATTATTCATATTAAAAAAAAAACTCTATAATTAGTTGAGTTACCTAGCAGACAGCTAAAATTTACAAAACAATTTAGAAAACATGTTTCTAAGAGGTGCTCATTTATATCGATAAGACCAATTTCAAGTGAATTATTTTCACTAACAATATCAATGCTATCATAAAGGAATCGTGCATGAATAGCACGTTTAAATACATGCACTTATTCACGATGTTATCGCAAATATCTTTCAAAATATTCCACACTTCAACAAAACGCTTTTTTTTTATTATGTATATATTTTGTTCAAAATGCCTGCCCATACACGTCCACTTCTGAATGTAGGTCTCTTCCATCTGTCTCCACGCTTTTCTGTCCAGACCTGTCTGTATCCAACTCTTTCCGGCATGGCGTTGGATATCGTCATGCCATCTGGCCTTCCTGACCGATCGGTCGTCCCACGCTCCGCTTAGATTGTCTGGGTCTCCATTGCATTACTTTTTTCGTCCATTTTACATCATCTCTCGCGACATGGCCCGCCCATCGCCATTTGTTTCTAGAAATTTGCTTCCCTGCATCCTTGACTCGTGTTCTCCTCCTGATCTCCTGATTTGTGATTTTATCTCTTAGCCTCACGTTTAGCACCCGTCTTTCCATTGCTCTCTGGAGAACCGGTAAACGGTTTGCACTGCCTTTCGTTATTGTGGCAGTCTCGAGTCCGTTTATGGTAACTGGAAGTATGCAAACATTGTAGACCTTACGCTTGAGGCTAATGGGGATATTTGGTATATAGATATCCTTAAGTATATGCCCCAACTTGCCGAATGCAGCCCAGGACAACCCGATTCGTCTGGAGATTTGAGCAGTTTGATTTTCTGCCCCGAGCATGATCGTGTGTCCAAGATATACGTACCTCTCAACAACCTCAAGAACGAAACTGTTAACAGTCATCGCAATACGACTATGGCTCAATACTTTCGTTTTGTCAAGGTTTATTTCCAAACCTACAGCCATAGATGCCTGATGCAATTCCCGAATCTTTTGTTCTAATTGATCTTCGTCGGTTCTTATCTATACGATGTCGTTGGCGAATCTAAGTTAGCTAAGGTACTCTCGAAAGACAAGTAATAATCCCTTGTCTCTGGTATTCTCTATCTATGCTAACCTCTCTTTGTTTCCATAATATGTTTTTAAAGATATGCTCTAATCGAAGAGGAACGATTTTGCTAGAAATCGCATCGTCCTGGCGTACACCTCTTCAAACTGGGATATTTTCTGTAACTTGGTCTTCTTGTGTCTTAATGTGTAGGATAGCATGATTGTACGTAGGTATATTCGAGGATATCTGAGTATCTGAAATCAATTCTAGCCTCGTTGATTGTCCGCAATACTAACCGCGTTTCCACGGTGTCAAACGCTTTACGGTAATCGATGGATACCATGGAACGTATACTCTTTACATCTCTTGATAAGAATATGAACAGTTTGGATATGGTTTGTTGTACTGAAACCTTTTCTAAATTCGGTTCGTTATAATTTTTATGAACAATTGTTATGAATTGTATTTCTAAGTAGATTGTAATTACCTCGGGCGTGAGTTAGAGCAAGAGCTAGTATTTTGCGGCTAGCAAGTAAGACTTTGAACGCTTAATGGACAACACAAAATTAGGCACATTCAAATTCAACGGAACAACTGATGTATTTAAAAAAAACTAGCAAAAACTAAAAAGGAACTAACAATTGTAAAACGAAAGAACGATTAGATTGAACAAAAAATTGAATGTATTTGACTGATAAAAATTTATGGCTTTATAAAAGAAAATAAACACTTTTATGCTATGGATGGTGAAGGGCGAAGGATCCCGAGGGGGACCAGCTGGAGTGATCAGTTCAGTTACAGAATAGAAAGAAAAATCCACAATAAAGGAGTACCAAAATATTATCCGAAATTACTTAGGCTCGACTGTGAATGAGAATTAAAGGAGAAAATAAATTGGACGAAAATGCAATGGAACGCATAAAGTCATTAACTAATCAACAACTCAATAAAGGATGAATCTAAAAATTAAACGGAAAAAGATGAATTGGAAAATCGGACAAACGATAAAAAATAAAAACTATATATGATAATTGTTTTCACCATAAAGTTGGGCGCCCAGTACGCTTCCAAGTAGCATACAACTTGTACCAAAAGAACAGGAGAAGCAGGATCAACATCAAGATCCCAAAAGCCAATAGTCACGATAGCTCCCTCTTAAGGTGATAAACCCTCGATAGATTACCAAAAGAGCTGGTTTTGAGGAATTGTTGCAAGAACTTTGAATCAGTGACACGCAGTCATGGCGGCCATCATAAATTCGTCTATCCGGCTTCTGTGTATCAAAATTTTACCCGGGCTGAAAGCGATCATCAAGGAGTATTTTGATACTAAAAATAAAATACTCAAAAACCGACCATGCGGTATAAACTCTAAAAATTCGGCCACTGCAGTATGAACTCTCAAAAATCGACCACTCGATCGAATGATCACGGCGTAATTTTCTCACCCGCCAACAAAAATCGCCCACTACATTATTTTCCCCCCAACCTTCCGTTGGCACAGGAATAAAAGATTCCGAAATTAATTCTGCCTAACGGACACGTGATCCCACGCTATCTGCTTAACAATCTTTTCATCGCGATAAGAATGGCCAAATTTTTACTTTTCGGATTTTACATCAAAATTTTAACTCTATGATAAAAAAACAAAACGCCTTTGCCTGACAACAACTATAAAACGCACACCGATGTCCAAAACATATTCAAAGGTTTACGGCAAAATATTTGCACGTAACACATTTTGTAAAATGCGGACAGCAGGCAGGTTTGTAGTTGTTAATGTCTGTACAGTCGCCCTTTTTGTATAGAAGGACCACTCCTGCATTTCTCCAATCATCAAGAATCTTACCCTCTTCACGACACCTGTTTAATAGAAGGATTATCCCAGTTAACACGAATGGTCCGTGGGATGTTCTATTATTATTCCCGTTCTCCCGCATGGGATGGTCCTTGGTAAGATGTCCCTAGGCCGTCCCTAGTATCTCATGCAGATCCCATGCGAGTCGTCCCAGAAACGTTATATTTTTTGCTCCCAGGGACGTAATGAACAGGACGTATATGTAGTAATAGTATATGGCATCCTCGAAAAAGAAAAGTTATATGAAGAATAAGACAATATAAAATGAAGAAAAACCCTGTACAAGCAGACTCATACTACCATCTTACGGCTCTAACATCGTGCACAATCGGAAGACAGGCTGTTTAGAAGAACTAAAAACGTTTACACCCCCTAACTAAGACACTTTTTCAGAATGTCCCATCAGCTCTTCTGTAGAGGGTGCGAATTAGAGGATGTGAAACTAGGCAGCTTTACAACAGGAATACAAATACTGCTGGAAAATAAAGTCCTACCAAATGAGCTCATGCGTACCCCATTGAGATTGCCTCTGGAATTCATCGAACACTGGAGCAATATAATAAAACTTGAACATATTTTCTTAAACAATAAACCAAATTCTAAAGTTTCTTTATAAGTCTGCTGCGATATAATCATCTTATATTGTTTAAAGGGTTTGTTTTTTTTTGCATGTCTGTAACAAATGGGAGAAAATTGCTATAAGCGAAAAGTTTGTTTACATACTTGAAATCCAGAGCGAATGCAAATTGATAATATCTAAGTTGTTTCGTTACTTATGGATTTCGTTATGGATTTTGAACCGATAAGGTTTTGGTCGGCGTAAACCTCTAAAGGAGATATTATTAAATTCAATTAAATTCATGAAACAATGAATAGAGAAAACATTCAAAGTGTGATCAAAATAAAAACATTGTAGAAATACAAAAAGAGCTTGAACATAAAGTAGATAATGGGCAGAAAATTATTATTTGCTCCAAAAGTATACAAGAATAAAAAAAAATTTCAAAATAAGTGACTGATTCATTTTGAGCAAATTTTAAAAGAATTTTTAATCTGTATAACTCCAAGATAGTATAAAGACATTTATCAGTTCTTAAAACAGGAAATAAAACAAATACATAAGAACTATCATGAATTTTCGTACTGATCACTGTAAATTTTTGTCAAATTGATGTCATATATTATTTTATATTTTATTTACCTATCATTTACTGCTTTATTGAAAATTGCAGATAAATTTCAAGCTTTTTATTTCAGATTATTCATAGATATTAGAAGCAGCGGCGGATCCAGCTTTCAAATCAGGGGGGATCATGCCCTGGATACGCCCTTACAAAGGAAAACTCAACTAATAACCGCACACAGTAGACAGCTAAAATCTACAAAACAATTTTTAAAACATGAGGGGCTTATTTATATCGATAAGATCGATTTCAAGTGAATTATTTTCACTAACATTATCACATTATCAATGCAATCACAAAAGAATCGAGACAAAATAGCACGATATATATACCATATGCGCTTATTACAGATATTATTATTGTTATCAAAAATATATTTCAAAGTATTCCACACTGGCACAAATCGTTTTTTTTTAATTAGATATAAGTATGTATACTTTGTTAAATATCGTAAGAGGCCATCTGTTAAAGCTTTGTACCACAATAACAAAAAAACTTCTGTATGTGTATTTGCCCCAGAAATGAAGATTTTATTTAGACTAAGAGAGTTTACAGTTGAAATTACTATTTGTAGGCCCGCTGGATATCATTTTTTGGCATCAATTGCAATAACTCAAAAGTAGATTTTGTATGGAGCATATTCCAGTAGATATCCATCATTACCCGAAAGATTTCGACTGTTATTAGAACTATTATTTTTTTTTTTTTTGCACATAGAGAAAAAGCGTTGTTCAACGTATTGTAGTATCTGTCTAGAAGTCGTTCTTTATCAAAGTTTGTTTTTAATAGTTTTTAATTTATTACTTATCAAGGCGGTCAGTAAATCTAGGGTCTGAACAGTTTAATCAAGTGAAAACATCATTTTTGGTTGAATGAAGGCAATAATTAAACAGTATTTTCAATACGTTAATAACGAAAAAAAATAAAAAAAAATATTAATTGGACAATAAGAATATTTAATCGTCTGCATTTAGTTTTAACATGATTATTTATGCGGTATCATAAATCTAAGTTTCCTTCACTTGACAAACATAATAGCTCTCAGTTGAGCATAATCTGGATTGCCAAAAGCGAGGATTTCTGCCGTCATTATCCTTCCCTAATTGAAGACAGTAATCTTCAGAGGTAGGGAGGCTTGGTTCATTTGCTCCCCATTTAACAAAAGTGAGAAGTTTTCCCGTATCTATCCACACCCAGGTATCAACGTCTAGGTGAGCTCCACCCATCCAGTATGACCCTACAAAATACAGTTATGAGATTTAAGACGACCTAGTCTTAAGACTAACTTACTGCCGACAACGGCTAAACCTGCAGAATTCATTATATCATATACGCTTTCGCTCTCAGCTTCACTTTGGATGCTAAGCAAATCCATGTCCATCATTTTACATACTGCTAAAGCATGAACAAACGAGGCCTGCAAGTACAAATAAATATTAATTTTTTGAATAAACTGATTAGGCAGAAAACGTTTGAAACTCTCAAAAATACATATTTTAAAATAATGTATACTTACTTTGTACTCGGAGACAAAGTAACGGTCACCCAGTGGAACCATCAAAGGTGATCCCAGGGAAACTAAAGGGAACACCCCCAAGAAGGCAATGCAATAAATCTTCAACATCTTTTGCTTATAAGTCAATAAATTCAATTATGTGGAACTTCTTTATATAGTCATAAAACCGGTAGTTTATCGATTCGATCCGGGTAAGAAGTGGGGGAGAAGTGCATTAGACAAAGGCTTTGCTCACATGCACAAGTTCAAAAGTTGTTGCCAATTGCTAGGTTTTTTTGCTTGGGCTTTAGATTTTGCGTCAACAACAGACCACTTAACCAGGATCGGAATCGTAAAACCCTCGATTAGTAAAAAATCTAAGTCTGAATAATAATAGAACGCTAAACTAGAGTACCTACTAGAAGTATAAAGAGCAAAATTGTTTAAACGAAAAGCATGAAATAGAAAGAAAAATCTGCCGTTAGATCAGAATAGTTATCGGAATGATTTAAGAGTTACACTAGTTTTGTGTCGCATTTAATCAAACTGGTTAAAATTGGTATGCATAAGTACATAATGCGTTACCCAAAAACAGTTAATGTCTTCGTATACAAAATCTAAAATAATTCGCAGTACATAAAAATGTACATTTTATATACAAAATCACGCTATAGTGTAGACAGGATTCGACAAAATATTATTAGAAAAAAGGGGTTTTTGGGTCTTGTCAGGCAGACTCACCACGCACGAATTCGACGCTATTTTCGCGTGTTCGGTGTCCTTTATGGACGGCTGTGTGAGCGCTAAACGGCCTTATGTACTTACATTCGGGAACCGTTCCTCTATCAAAAAGGTGCCAAATTTGAATATTTTAAATATGAATCTAACAATATAGTCAGTAGGACCAAATTCTAGTTTATAATGAAGTTTTCCAAATTATGTATTTCAAAAATGATAAACTATTGGGAAATTCTCAAGATATATGGGAAAAATCTGCAACTACACACTTGAAATACAATTGATAAATGCAATAAAGAATAAAAACACAAAACAAAATATAGAATGAAATGGCAACTAGAATTGAAATTAATTATGTATGTTTGTGCATCTGCTTGCTAAAAAAATACATTTTCTGTGTTTTTCCTGCTATGTACAAAATTCAGTGATTATTTTATCTACTTTTAAGTATAAAACCATTGAGCGTTCCGAGCATTTATTGCAAATTTATGGATAATTGTAGAATCAGCCCATTCACTTTGTCATAATTTGTGTCCTTTTCCGCCAGTAGTGAATCGTCTAAACCCAAAATAAGTGAAAAGTGACCAGTAAATTTTCACTCTTCATTCACTCGGGCTTGTTAAATGGCCATGCGAAAAATATGCTGTTATTTTCGAAGTGCTTGGAAAAACATTAATTTTCTCCTTAAGCCTATAGTCCATAGTCGCCCACGCAAATGCCGTTTTCATTGCATTTTGTTTAAAATTTTTTCGAAGCACTTCGATCCACCACCTTCTTCTAGAAAAATCGTGATTACAGCCAATTTGTTTCATTTTTTCTGCCGGGTCATCGTAAAATATGAAACAGGCACAGCACTGTTACATTAAGAAATAAAGAAACCAATAATTATTTATTAAGAAAAAATATGACTGCAGAGTGAAATAGTTTATAAATAGAAACCTAGTAGACAGTCAAAAAATTCAGATCCGCCTAACAATGTAGAAAATATATCTCGATAAACTACTTAGTTATATCGATAAGATCGATTTCAAGTGAATTATTTGCAATCACCTAAACAGTCGAGAAATATAGGATGCAGATATGCAGATAATCTTATTTGTGTCGTAAGTTTGTTAATTTTTTTATATAAGAAAGTGTTAAACTTTCTTCATTTATTTTTACTATTTATTTTAAATAAAGTAAATTAGTAATAATGTAAAATAAACCCAGTTGAGTTCTTAAATAAGACTGTAATGAAAAAAGCAGTTAATTATACAGGCGAAAATAGTTCAATTTATTCAATTATTAGCTGAAAAACCTACATGTGAGATGTAAATTGAAATTAAATTGTGAATAGAAGCTATTTATTTATATTCTTTATTTTTCAATAGTTGGATATTTTCTCAAAGTTATTCCGAATAATGCATTTATTGATTTTAAATTGTTTTAAATAATTTTGATGAAAGATAAGCTGGTGATGGCGGTAAATGAGTTTTCAATTTTTAATATCAAGATTCATCTAGATCAAATCTGCCCTAAAATTTGAACAAGGCTTCAATTGAATATTAATCTGAACCTGTTACCGTTAAGAAACGAGCATATAATACAAATAAAAAAAATTATGCACATTCAACTTTCGGCGTTCTGCAGCTTTATTTCTGTATCATTTAATCATGTAAATTTATCAAGTTAAATCAGCTACAAATCACGGTTAAAACTTGAATGAAATTAAGATCAATAGCAGCTTACATAGATAGAAAGCGCGAATTTTAAATACTAAACACACTAAAAACTATTAAAAAATTATAGAACAATAAAATATAAAGGGAAAACAAAATAATTAAGCATAAACACCTTGCAATTAGTTTTTTTTCGCTATGTGAACTAAATACAAAAGTGGTTTTCAACATGTGTATTTGATTGAATTGAATGTGGATTTGAACGGATTGATAGCTCAATTGCATTACCATACGCAAGGAATGATTACTACTTTTACTACTCTATTGCAAAAATAACGACAAAAAAAGTGTTGTAGTGAGACTTTTGATCGGTCTCATGTTCGACGGGTGATTCACCCGGGGTGAATGATGCGAGCAAAGAGCAACATTAACCGATCATGACCTGGATTGAATCTGGATCGACCATTGAGGCAACACAACATATCAAGCTATAAATGAGCAAAGTTTTACAAAAATCCAACAAAAGATTCATCCGAAGGTTCGTGTCAAAATAAAGTTAAGTATTCTGTCGATCGTTGCGAATCATGCGAACAGGAAATTAATGTACAAATCATGATCCGGCTTTAATGTGAATATGCTATTAATGCAGCCTCTGTACAACAAATCAGGCTGAAACGGCTGAAAATTTCATAAAAATCGAGCGAAAAACCGATTCAAGGGCCTAGCATTTAATTTGGCATAAAATTGTCTAATTCGCCGCTGATTGGAGCGTTTGGATTGTTTATATTTGGCAGAGAAACCTGTTATTGTTAAACGACGATCACCCAAACAATTGTAAACATAGAACGTTGGTTTGAATCTCTATAAACTGGATCTTGCGACAACATTGTCATTAACAAAAAAAGTGAAATCGAACGACGAATTGAAGCGATCCAAAGGGATCGTCCCTTTGGAAAACGGTCATATCATCATCTTAGTTTGGTAGCACTGTGTGTTCGAAATGTCGCAAAAAACTCAATACTGCATGGATTTATTCCAAAAACCTGAGTAAATGTTTGGTTTCTCACGGGAATTGAAGGAAATAGGTCGTTAGTCTAGTTAGTTAGACAGGATATATTGGTTCTACTACGGCAACTGCGGAAGATCATCCTGGCTATTATATGTAGGATTAAGGTTTTCAATTTGGTGTAGCTCTTTATTGTGTTTTCTAGTGTGTTTAAGTGAAGTGTGTTGAAATGTAGTGTTCAAGTGAGCTCTGAGGATTAATAAGTAGAACCTGCATGCGGACAGGAGTATAAGGCGCGAGCTTGAGGAAAGCTCGTAAGAAGGATTTCTCACTATAACTCCCTTAATTTGACCAAGTTTCATTTTTCTAGAAGCAGCTTATGGCTATTCACTATTTCTAGTGAGTCTGTTATACACGATACTTCTATGAACGATGCAGCCTTCAGTACGTTTGGCATTACTTTACCCTTGGTTGCCAACTAGATCGCTGTTACTCTCATATAGACTTCAATTTTATGATATTGTTGCATTTAGTATTTATTCTACAAGGAACGACGAGGGAGTTTGTGGGTTCTGGATTTGAATTGTAAAATTATCAAAATTAACTTAGTCAGATTGTATATGAATCAGATCATTTTTTATATGAATCATTGTAGCTGTTGCTGCTGCAAACGACACTTTTGATTGTCTTGGAATTACTATATTTTTCATTTTTGAATTAAGCCCTAACTTAAACGATTTTCGTACTCTCAATAGGAATGATTGAATTTTTCAAATTTCAAATCCTGTTCACTCAATTTTTCAACATTAAGTATTCATGCTTTCACAATATAACATTCGTAATTTAAATTCTAACTTATACTAAAAAGTTAAACTTTCTACCGTCTTAAAAGGTAAAAAAGCTCAGAATCCAGACCAAAGTGCCTAAAGGTGGGTATAACTTTTTTATTGCTTTGTGATGGCGCTAGGTTTCCAAAGTAGGGATGACACAACCCAGTATTTTTCAGTTACAGGTTCCATATGTATCCATTAACTAAGTATAGATAGAGCGATTCATTCATAAGCGACCGAATATATTCTGACAACATATATTTTGCCCCACCGTTTGAAGATGTGGGCATGGGACGGAAGACGGGAAAGAGTGGGGAG
>NW_026018165.1:1709901-1730274 GCF_020466585.1 Dendroctonus ponderosae
GCCTCAGGAAAGTCTCTCCGACGTCTCAAGAAAAAAATATTTAGAATCTGGCAAGAGCCCTTTTAACATAACAAATAGGAATGAACAAAAAGTTATGAATATTTGGAACTAAAATTTATACCACTTATAAAGTATTAAAAAATTGAAAACAAACAACTTAAACACCTTCAAAAAAAGTTATAGTGAGATTTTTGAAGCAAAACCAAATTAATTATAAACAATTTTAGTGCCCGGGACGAGCTCAGCACCAACGAGGACCTGAAGGTGAAATTTAAGAAAGGCTATCAAACATTTTGGCTGCAGGCAGAACAACCCGAAAAATATTCTGGGTTATTGGAAATTGTGAGAAAATATTTGATAGCGTTTTCCTCGTACTATTTTGTCCAGTGCCAAGTTTCAGTGCCGTTGCCGACCTGTTAACAAAAAAAGGAGCATATTGAACATCACAGAACGGGGAGATATGAGATTAATTCTTACAAAACTGAAGCCAAATATTGATAATTTGCTGTCAATTCATCAAGTACATCCGTCTCATTAAAAGTATGAGTATGAGAAAGTATTGTTGGTTTACATTTCAGAGTTAATTGTTGACTATTTGTAATAATAAATGTTTATAATTTTGTATGACCGCAAGTATTATTTTAATAAATAGGACACAAGAAAATGTGCTACTTTTTTTTCTACTTAACATCCCCAATTCGGGGTGATATTTTTGAGGAGTTTTGGGAACACAGTAGAAATGTACCAACAGGGGGTCTACCAAAAATAGTAAATCTATAAAAGTGGTCCACGAGAAAAAAAAAGTTTGGGAACCACTGGTCTAGCGGAGAGATCCGGACAGCATTTTATTTAGTAGAAGTAGACAGCAACCAGGGTTTTAGTTTTTCTTTGATAAATAGCATTTATGCTGCTCGGATGTGCAGATTTGCGGATTTTATGTAGCGGCTTTTGCGGAGTTGTGAAGTCGGTGCGCTGCAGATCCGTTAATTTTGAGATTTCGTAAAATTTGATACTAATTTGAGAATCAGCCCTTAAATCTTTTTATGCAATTTTCGCACACCCTACACAATAGAACATGACTGAAGTTTTAGAGGGTAACCAAGTACACTCTGAGTGGTGCATAAGATTTTTTTAAACCATATGGAGAGAAAAAAAACCAAGGAATTTTTGTCTTTTTGTACTCAGCATTAGTACTTGTAATTTCAGGTTGGTTAGTGAGGAATCAGTAGTTTGATACTGCGCTTCTTGCCTGCTTACAAGGAATAGATATTTTCAATTAATAACACACTTTCGAACTACAAACACATTTTATTCATAAAATACATCAATTACAGTAACTAAAAATCGAAGTAGGAAAATTCGAAACAGAACTATGACAAAAAGCAAATCCTAGATTTTATTTAAAAATAAATTTCCTATTGTAGAATACCATCGACAATCTCAGGTTTAATATAGATAAAAAAAAACTTACTTATGAATTATTTGATTGGCTTGGATTATAGCCGATCCTGTTGTGAATCTCTGCTTTGCTTTTGGGCTCAATTTCATAGACCGGGAAAACGTCTGAAAAGCTCTTTTGCAATTTTCCATGCTTCGCCTTAAATACATGTTCAATCGTCAATTGCATGATTTAATTAACACTATAAGTAACTAAACTCTTTTAAATCAAGTCGAAAAGTCGATCGAATTTGTTCCAAGTTCCAAGACACTCGCACTGTATATTTTTCTTTAAATATACCTAATGAAACACTTGAGTCTTTCTCTCTACTCAAAAAAATGTTTACCCCAACAATTTTTAAAACGTAAATAAGACAAACTTTGAAGCCCCAATTTTTAACTTCAAGCTTTTTTTAGCGGTTGAGAGTTGATGAAATCTAAATGGTCATTAGGACTGATCCACTAACTTAAAACGTTTTGGGGCGGGTTTAAACATTCGGGCGCCGAAAAAAAGCCAAGGCCCCACTACTATCTGAAATTTTGTGAACTAAAAATTCGCTTATTTAATGCTTGTTTTAAACGACGAATGTTTTCAACTGTTCAATGTGAATCGCTGCAAAAACTTCAGGTAATTTTCTAGTTTAGTTTATCCGTCCCTAGCGATCGAAATAAACTAAATGCCCACTTTATAGATAACCGTTATTCCACACAAACCATCGCTTTGAAAAGAGGTTAGATAAATGTTTTATCTAGAAAATGAGCGTATCGACTAGAAAATTATCAACCTTTGGGTGACCGTTGGCTTCGAAGGGCCACTGCGCTTTTAAGGCCTGAAATTAGGATTCTGTGCAAAGTTCTGGTGTGAAATATTGAAAAATGCACTCATAAGTTGGTGAATGTCCGTAATGCCGGAACATGGCTAATATATAACTGAAAGCTTCAATTCAATAAAAACCATGTTTGTCACAATAAGGACCATCCCTGTGAGGCAATGAAAGTCCCAATAAACTTTTTAGTGGCCTCTTTTGTCCCCTTATACTCTAGGTACTTGATTAAGTCGCATGGTAAGCCAAATTTCAGACACATTATATACATATACAAAATAACGCCGTAAATTGCAAATAAAATCACTAGTGTTTCTACAGCAGTCCTACGTAAAATATGAGTATACAAACCTTTCGTCTGTGCTGTTCAAACTCTATTATATCGTCCAATTTTAATTCAATTGCTGTGGGGGGCCTTCGAAGCATTTTATCGCAAAATAGTAATAGTCTTAAACAATATTTGAAAATTCGTCAATTTATTTATAATTTTCAGTTATTTTGCACATAGGTTAGATTATAAGTCATTAGACACGCACGTTTCATCTTCTCTTCGATCAGCATTGTTAGCGTACCCTCTACAGGCCAAATTATTAAACACACAAATTGCATGTCAAATATTTTATTTAAATAAAAATTATTTACAATCCTGCCATCCTGATCCTCACTATTGTTGGTTTAAACTTCGGATATTCCTCTCAAGGGCATTTTTGTATTCGACATAATTCATTTCTTGCGCTTTGAACAAACAGGCTTGTAGAATATACCTTTAAATAATAAATACAATTATTTAAATTAAACTCACAAATATGCAAACTTACCTTTGACCGCCATTATCTCCTCTGTATCATCATTGAGTTCGTTCTTGCTATTTCCTTTGTAGCAGGGTGGAAGTTTCGCTGTCCATTCAGATATGCTTAAAATATTTATATTGTATACATAAAAGTATTTGAATAAAAATATATGTATGTAAAGCGTGAGTACAATAATAAAAAAATATATTTTATTAGCAATGTGCGCAAATTATCGTTGTATTGGAATAAAAACGGATAGTTTTTCGTAAAAATGACGAATCAGATGATTAGTTTACAAAAGCAGCAAAATCGCAGTAGTAACAGCGTGATAGTGATGAATGTTGACAAAATTAGTAAAACCAATTATCAAACAAAAACAGAATGGAAATAGAGAAATAATTTTATAAATCCTTTGGAATGGAAAACTTGGCTAATGACGTTGAACAAAATAAAATGCATGATTAAGCAAAAAGAAGCAATAAAACATTACGAACATTACAGAAGTTCTTAGCATGGAGCACATTTTTATCCGAAACTTATAAAACACAATAAACCTAGTTAATGGTGCATACACGAAATGTACGCTACTTCCAAATAATCTAAAATGTACACACAAATAATTTTATTTAAATGAATCACGAAAAAATAATCCGCATATTAAAATACCAATTACTGTATATCAGGAAAAAACCAGAAAAATCTCGTCAAACAATAAAGAAAAAAAGACCAAAAGCAAAATAAAGTTGATTGACGAATGACTCAGAAGCATAAGAAATGCAACTCGTTAACCAGTCGAACACTTTTATTTATCTTGTCCCTCTTAACATGTTTTCGCTACAAAAAAAATACATAATATACTTTACCGAATAATAGTTAATATTAAATTTTACATGTCTAGTGATAAATGATGAAAGGTGTTTAACCGCTGGAATTGTTGGATTTGGTATTCTTCAAACTAATTACTTAAAAGTCCAATTCGCATTTTATATACCAAATTCAACTGTCTTCCATATATCATGTAATATAGCCGAATTCTTGATAACGTAATTTAAAAGAGAAATATTTTTTAATAGATATAGATTGTTAATAATGTAAGCTATTTCCGCGTAATTAGCCGCGCAATCACAAAAGCATTTGCACACATACAAAAACACTTTGCAAAAAGAGGCCCCCCGTTTTCAAAGCAGAAACTTTAGAGAGTAACCCTTCAAAATGTAGAATGCTGTACATCGTATAAAACACCTAACTTACAAATATCCTTGGTAGATACCCAAAACACACTTTATCATCCTAGAAATCCGAAAAGAACAATTCCAGCGATTCAATCCGCCCTTTTCAAAAATAACGTTCAGTACACATTCAGCTACCTTACATTATAATCCTAATATTTTTATATAAAAAATGTATTTCTTCACAAAACTAAATTTTACAATTCTATACACAAAATACACAAAAATCAGTCTAGATATGTACAATTTTTCCACTGATTACACATAGTATTTATAGTCTTAGGTTCTTATTAGATTAATTAAAGAAGACGAATACCTGAACGTGGCATTTCAACCAATGTATTAAATGAATAAAAGAATGGAATTGAAACGCCAATATAAACGTTTTATGCATTTATTTATTATTAACTTGTTATTTAGTTGTCAATATTCATTTTAATATAATATAATCATCATCCAAACGTGGCGAAAGTACAACCTTCATCATGTGAAAATGTTCGTGAATTACACCATAAACTAACTGAAATTTTTTGTTTTATTTTATTTCTCAGTAATTTTCCTATGCTGAGTGTATGTGCCGCCATTGTTAACAACCTAAACTGTGTTTTGAGTTTACGTACGGAGCGCCAAAAAACAAATATTTTTAATGCATAAATCCAATGTTAGGATTCGCCTTCTTTACTTATACAGGACAGGACTAAATCGACTGGACAAAGCAGACAGACTTTACAAATGTCCAGGTGACAATCTTAAATCATAAATATGAATTATTAAACCAAAACAAAAGTTGCAACCCGACAAACACACTTATTGACATTCAGTCCAGTCCTAGCTATATGTCCATACATAAAATCAATCATTCATATGGTCTAATTTAGTAAAATCGTCGTTGCGTTATCACTTATGCTAACGTTTTTAATCGATTGTCAAGCAGTGGCGATACATACATAATCATTGCACAGTCATCCTTTATAATACTTATTTAACAAATCTAAAAAAAAACATGTTAGAGAGTGGAGAGTTTAGAGACAAAATTTACACCGAAACTGAAACGAATTTGAGCAACATTCAAAATGTATTGCTCAACAAGAACTGAATATTTCAAATCGACCCATTTCAACACATTTAGCAACCACTATTTACAAGAAATAACACTACCAAAACGTTCACTTCTTGTTTGTCACACTAAAGCGTATTGTTGAACTACTGAACCTTTAACAAAATCAAAAAAAAATTCTTTGAATACCGCTGCGATCAACAAGAATCAAGAGGATGATTAAAAATAATCAATATGTAGTAACAACAAATAATTAAGACGTTTAACAAAACCGCAACCGATGTGGATATTGGAAATATAACATTGAAACATAGGTTGCGATTGCCAGGTGTATGTATCACCACTCTTGGCTACACTTTAACAACTGTTTTAGTACAGCTACATATTCCGTGTTTCTTGGAAAATGTGGCTTAAGAGAACTCATTTGCCGCCAATAAACCGTTAGCTTGATCACAAAGTACACTCGAATATTAACTCCTTAATATTCATTACAGACTGGAATAACTTCATCTTAGTGCGCATTGGCACGGAGGCGGAGTTCTAACGTTTAAAACTACATGAAATACCAACATTCTCCAACGGTGATCTATAGACCTCAAAGTAAAAGTCACTTGAAAAACTCGTAAACTTTACATTCTTTCTAATGGAACTTGCAAAAAAATTGTGATGAACAGCTCGTAAATTGCAATGGTTACTGCCAAATATTTTAAAAGTATTTGTCGAAATTTAATTGCACTTTTTGTTTACTCTTACTTCACTGCAGACGAATTGTCTAAATACAATTGTATTTACATTTCAGAGGTTTCATGGTGCAACAACAGTTAGTACCAAGCTTAATTTCAACTAATTAAAGTATCAGTCTTTTGCTTTGATTTCATCTAAACTGCTTATAGGGAAACTCTGAAACGTTTAAAAAACAGGTCCAAAAACACGAAACTAAGAAAAATAACAAATTTCGTAGATATGAACTGAAGCATTTTAAGTAATTTGAGCTACTCATTCGCCAACATTATCAACGAAATTCTCCGAAAAATTCACAGTCACATTCGTGCTCACTTTAAAGTACACAACACTTCTGCATGGAACTTCAGCTGTTTTAAACAGCTTACCACTCTCATTTCTTCATCCGGCCAGGTGGATCTTTGCTTGAACTTCCCCTTCTAGGGGCGCCGCCCTGTTGGCCCTGTGCGCTGGGCATTGATGGGGGCGCCATTGCCACTCCGGAGGCGCTTCCAAAAGAAAACAAACACACGTGGCATATGGGTGTCAGTTCGTTGTGGATTGGAAATGATGATGAATGATGTTTCATGAACGGGTAGATGATGAACAAAGAATGCAAGAGAAGATAGAACAGTATTAATTAAAATACGCAATTTTCATTTGTTTATCGCTAGTAGTATATTTAATTGGGCAATTGGGCTATTATAAACACATTCAATAATCTCTTAAGATGACCCAACCTTCTTTAATTCGCAATTAATTTACCAAAAAAGTGTATTTTCAAACCACCACGTCTAAAAAGGTACTTCATAACAGGAAAATGACTAGAAAATTAGAAGAATTTGCCTTTCTATGTTAATACATAAATCCATTCAAGTATGAGCTTTGTATCTAATGGCGCCTGAGCAACGCCAAAATTCCTTTAATATTTCCTCGAAACACCGACAGACGATCGATTTTCTATCGGTGTTTTGACGAAACATCAAATAATTTTGCCGGCACATACAAAAACCCTTTAAAGTATAAGAACTTTAGCACTAAAGTGGTTTCTTTCTAAACAAGGGAGACTCAACGAAAGCACAAAATCAAGTGACTACCGCCCCATGCTATTTATTCATTGCGTGTATACTTTAGTGAGCTTTTAAACACTTCTGTTTATTGAACAAATAATTGTCCATTGGATACAAATCGGAAAAAATACATTCAATTAGATAAAACAATTTCTTAAGTTCTACCTGCTGAATCTCGGTTAAAGCCACATGTAATAAAACATTCGCCATTTTGAAGCTTTGAATATTTATGTAGCTGAAACATGCCGTGAGCAATGCGAAGAAAGTTTTGTTACTGTTGAAAACGCAATCACAAAAAAAAACAAATTTTTTGGAAAAAAAAAATCCTGCAAATGAACCACTTCGCACGATTTATTTTAAACGTATTTACGAGTCCACTTCCCCTTACTATAATTTTACCACCGAATTCCCATTACGGGTAAAAACCTTTGCGGGATGTTAAACAGCAGCGTGAAAATATTTGTTTATAATAATACATACATTTAATTTCAAGCAAACATATTTCTGAGCGAACAGTAGCTTCAAGAGAAAAATTTCCCCGCTACAAGCACCAACCATCTACATGTTGACCCAAAAACAAGTTACGGCATCAACGTAATAGTATCAAATACAAATGTTAATGTTCTTTAGAGATGGGTTTCTTTGCTGAGGATTCGGTCTGGGCAGTGGTGAAAAGAAAAAAATTTTCAGCAACCAAACTTTCGGCAAATTAGGTTTTCCGCATTCTTGAGGGCTGTAAGAGTCATTTCAAAAATCAAACACTATGAAAAAAAAAACGAAACCCAAACATTTTTTGATTTTCTGCTAATTGCTTCCTATGAAAAGTACCAAAACGTTTTCCGTTTGTTTCATAGCTTTTTGTCATGACTCTTCCAGCACTCAAGAAGAAAAAAATAAATCCCCGAAAGCTTAGTGGCTGAAAGTTGTTTTTGCTTTTCACCAATGCCGAGACCAAAGGCATTTAACATAATAAATAGATAAAACTAGTTACTCATCAATCTCAATTTGTTTGGGAGCAACATTAGATTCTATCGATCGGCGATTTATCAATGAAAAACAGGTGGAAGGGATAAAACTACTAAAAGTAGGTACCGATCTATATATTGACAAAGAGTAGAATTAACACGAAAAGCAACTCGAATGTAACGAACGGTAACTACTTTTATATAGACTGTGAACCATTGTTGCTCCCATCGAAAAACGTAAAAAAACCTGTTTAATCTGAGGCCCACACCGAATCTCCAAAAGGAAACATCTCTTAATTATTCGGCGTACCGGTCAAGAAATTATCACTTGCCTGTCCTAATAGTGGTTTTGAGACTAGATTAAAATTTCTTTCTTAACAAAAATTATCATCAAACGCCAAACGTATCGACCTTTAGTTCAAGTGTTCATCAAAACTTGAAACTGATCAATCAAATAGTAAAATCTTATGTAATAAAGCAGTCTGGTTTTTCTGGTACTTCACTCTTTCTGGCCTTGATAGACTTGAACAAAGGGATAATTCGTCGGACGTTTTTGAAAAATAAAACGAGCTTTAATGCAGTTTGAAACCCACTAACAGAGCAGATATGTTCAAATGGCAACAGCTGTTTTATTTTTATTTTCATGTACAATTGAACATTTCAAAAACGTCTCAACAAGTACAGGTACCAGAACGAATTTTTGATCAAACAACCGCAAACCTTCCAGAAAAGATATAAAAAATATTTATAGTCTTGATGTCGCATTGCATAATTGCTGAATACTGTTTTCATGGCTGTATTTCCAATTTTAATATAAACAATATTTCTGGATTTCAGTTATTTATTTAGAATATCACAATTTAGTCAATTTTCTTAAAAACGTTTCGGTGCTTTCCCACCATCATCAGTTTGTCTAAAACAACCAGTTGTTAAAATATTTTGTCTAGACATATGCAAATTATAGGAACACCTTAAAATTGTGGACTTTTTAAAAATAAAAAGGGTTATATTATTTACATTATCTGAACAATGAAATGCTTTCGGCATCAGCAGAGCCATCATGAGCTTTTGAAATAGGCAAGTGCAGATTTCGAAATCTAGCGCATTTCCACCTCAGGCACCCCCAGGACCGGTTTCGAGATTATTAAAAATCCCTAGCTTTCCCTAGACTTAAAAAAATTATAAAAACAAAAATATTTAATAGTGACGAGTGAAACAAAAAACGTTATTGGAAACGAAGGTGAAAAAATTGATCTCATAATTTTGCTTCAATTTTTATTCTTCTTATTTATCCTTTTAAATTCAAGCTTTAATTTAAATAGATATTAGTTTATTTATTTTTGCATCCCAGTAAAGATTATTTCCGAGAAATTAAAAATACTAAATAAAAATAAATAATAAAACGAGATTCAAAGGGTTCACCGAAATAGCGCTGCTGACTGCGACTGAAATCGCATTAACAAATTGTGACCTCTCGATTTATTAGCCTTATGTAGTCCGATATTTTAATATTTTTGATAAAGCTTTACAAGACGATCTCTATCGCACGCGCACAAGCCCGCACGCAACGTACGCGCAGCCTAAAATTCGATACTGGTCAGCCATGTTGCCAAACTGACACCAAAGTAGAAAATATCAATCAAAACAAAAAAGTAATTCGATTCGACTGTGCGCGAAATTCAGCTGGAACCCAGCTGGCTGCCGCCAGCGGATTGAAATCTCAGATTAATTGTGTACACAAAGAAAATAAAATGAAGTATTTTCAGTTTCAGTTTCTCTATGGATCTCTATGAACGTGTGTGAGTTCTTAATCGGTTAATTGGAATTATGATCAGAATGGGAGAAGTATACATAAGTATCATCTGGGTATTTTCAATTTGATTCTGTTTGATTGTCTCAGCAAAACTGAACGCGAGGTTGGTTAATGAAGTGGTAATGATAGTACTGGCAACTACGCGTAAATTTTGGACTGCTACGCCGGCGCAAAGAGCGGAAGCATCATGGCGTTCTTTGATTTCTTTTGAAAATTGATGAATTTCAGTGGTGGAAAACGGCATTTTGTCGAACAACATATAGGACAATTGTTGTTTGTTATGCTATTTTCTATAAGGTAAATATGGTTTTAATCGGGAAAGCGGCAGTCCTGGTACAAAATCGCGATGTAAATAATTACAATAATTATCAGTTTTTTTGCAGATAAACGAAAATTTTTAAAAATCCTTAGATAATTATAACAAATCCATTTTTCCTTTGACATGAGAAAAATCCCTAGAACTAGAAAAAATTCCCTAGCATGGCATCACTGCTTGCGATGTTGTGTTAAATGGCACTACATAAACTATATCATTTTAAAGTTATTGATATACTATAATATTAAGTTGATGGTTGTTACTTATTTTTGGGCCCCCAAAAATAAAAATTTACGTTCCGAGAAAACTAATTCAGAATTTAAAATAAATAAGCGATCAGCGATAAAAATATCAAAGGGTGCCTCCTCTATGCAAGACCACACCGTATACAGGCATTAATAATTGCGATCGAAAAAGTTGTCTAAATGTCTAAAACACAGAACTTAAAATTGCAAACTAGCAGCCAATTACAAGCAATAAAAAAAAGCGTGAAGTGGATCTGGAAAAAGGCAAGCTAAAACAATTAATCACAAATTTCACCAACTTATTAACTCTAATAATATCAACAATTCATTAACTCACAATTATTCTTAACAAATTGATACCCAAAGCTTGGCAAGGATTAACTTAACTAAATAGCAACCAGTTTTACAATAAACAATGAAAGATAGTATAGAGAATGGTATGGAACAGAATATTGCAGGCAATGAAACATGACAAAACATACGCTTCCAGCCGAAATGTGACAGAATGAAACATAACAACAAAGCCTTTTAAACCAATACAACTAAAAACCCAGTTTTAAAAATCACATTAACCGAATCAGAAAGTCGCAGTGAAATCACAAAAGGGTAAAACGGACAGAAAAAATATAAACTCACTTTGCTTGTTTTGATGTACTCAAGTCCGAAGTGGAAGCATTGGGAGCTCCTTGCCGGAGTCTCATCGAAACTCGCCGTTCGTGGCTTTCATGCATTCTAAGAGAATCTGCAGAAAGAATTAGTTAACTACGCAACTTTAAAAATTGTTCAACGTACTACTAGTTATAACATCGTCTAAAGGATTAGGGGCGGGAGCATCGTGTGCTCTTCTACTTCTTTGCTGCTGCTGCTGCTGGGGAGAAGCAGTAGCTGTATCCCCAACAGCGCCTGCAGTAGTAGCACCTGCAGCATGCGATCCGTACCGTGCACCACCAGATCGACCTGTGTTTTCCTCGCAATGGCTCCCCCTTGAACCCCCTTAAAATAGAATAATATTATACGAAATACTCAGATTAAAACCAAAAGGACTTACCAAATTTAAGCATGTTCCAGTCAAAGACATAATCATACGTAAAGCCTTGTCTATGAAATAGTGTTCTGAATAATTGTCTTAGGTAACTGTAATCAGGCCTTTGTTCAAACCTTAAGGACTTACAATAGGTCAGATATGTAGGAAATTCTGGAGGGTAGCCCTGAAAATATTTCAAAATTTAGACATTATATTTATTCATAAATCTAAGTACCTACATTTTTTCCAAATTAAATAAATTTAATGAACGTACCTTGCACAATTCATCTATGGGAGTGGAAATTTTTTTCTCAGAAATCCGTTCATATTTTTGTCGCTTTGTGGCAGCTTTTAGGCCTTGCCAAGGCAGTGACCCTCTATTGAAATACATTAACACATAGCCTAACGATTCGAGATCGTCTCTTCTCGACTGTTCAATTCCTAAATGAGTGTTAATGCTTGCATACCTGGCAGTACCTAAAAAAATAAAGTTATTCAAAATAACAATTAACAATTTAATTTTCAATTCAAAAATCAACTTAATATTACTCTCAGCAAATTAAATAATTAAACAACGTTGACGGTTACTTGTGCAATAATCTACCACCCACTTATATTCTCGCGCCCATTTTGTAATTTAATTGAAGTTACTACAACTGTTAGGATATCTAAAGGACATTATCTAAATGCACGAAGTAAGGTCAACGTTAAACAGTTTTTCAATGCATGTAGACGCGTTTCCTTTTTTGAAAAAGCAACCGACACTTTGCGTAACCACTACTTGAATATTTAACTTATTAATTATGAGCTCAGTTGTTACGCGTGTGATTTTGAAATATAATTAGGTATATTTCGTATTGCAATCTGATATTCGCTTGTTTCTTAAAAAAAGTGGAAAATGGTGACTTTGAAATTTATTAATGAAGCAGTAATATTTTGTACATTTAATAAAAGATTGCCATATAATTAAAGTCAGATGTTGCAATAACGTACCTGTAAGATTTTTATTATCTTTGTATGGAATATGCAGATGGCTCCGTCCATCTCTATACTTTTTGGCTAATCCAAAATCTATTATATAAACTAAATTGCCTTTCTTTCCCAAACCCATCAGAAAGTTATCAGGTTTAATATCTCTACAAAATTGAAAAAAATGCAAATAAAATAACTGTCAACCCCGAAAGGGTCGCACTTACCTATGGATAAAATTCCTGGAGTGAATGAAATCGGTGCGTGAGATCAGTTGGTCTGCTAAAAGCAGGACGGTCTTGAGGGAAAAACGGCGCGAACAAAAGTTGAAAAGATCTTCCAAAGAAGGACCTAGCAGCTCCATAACCATTACATTATAGTCACCTTCAGAACCACACCATTTCATTTGAGGAATTCCAACTAAAGCAACGAGAAAATATAAATATTTACTAATAAATAAAGTTGCGATATAATATAGTTTTGGTGCAAGTGGGCAATAAAATGGAAACGGTTAAAACCGACCGATAAAAATACAGAAATTGATTATTTTTCGAATTTTCCTAACAGCTCGTTGAGTAACAAACGCAATAGAACAATCTTTGTTTATTTTCAAAATAATTGCGATATATTTGCGCTAAATTTAGACGCGTAGTCCTTAACCTTACTTAATACAACAAATTAGTAATTAAGTGAAAGTATTATTCCGCCAACTATTGCACTATTTTAATAGTTACAGTTTAAGATAATTGTGGCTTTTGTTTCATAACAAGCAAATAGGATAAAGACGCCTGTCTTTGCTTCTGTCCTATATTTAAGCTGAAGTTGAGACAAATTGACGTCCACTTTCACAAAAAAACCTGTTCTAAATATGATGGAAAACACATTACATGTTTGCCAGAATATACTATTTAGGACCGCATAAACATGTTTATGCCAAATATTTTGCAAAAAGTGCGCAATTATCGAACAAACAAGATATTTGCCATATAAAAAGTGAATTTATAAATCTTTTTAATTACATTTTTCTAACGTTAATGTTTCATTCTATAGCAACATTAAATGAGCTTAATGTATGACACACATATGAGTCAATATTTTACGAGGATTTAGCAACTAAGGAATGTTGAATGAAAGATGCGCCGTTTAAACGAACAGTTTTTTTTCTCTGTTTTTAAGTACCTTTCAATTGTATATTAAATGAAAACTCTTTGTCAAAAACTCAGTTTTTGGTTCACTTATTTCAAACGAACGCAGAATTCACTTTAGATAAGTAATGAATAAAATCACCATAAAAAGTTCAAGAAATGTGTGATGGTTCAAAGTTCATCTTAACATCGCCCAGGCTCCAGACACTGAATTTACAACAGCTGCAACTTGACGTTGATTATAGCGAATTATTTCACACGGTACCTCGCAAATTCATTTCTTGCAACTATTGGAAAAATAGGTGAAAATAACCTAGATAAGACTCCACTAAACAATTGTTTGCAACCCAACGGTATTTCACACCCCGATCTGCTTTGATCGACTTATGAGCAAGTTTTACTTAGATGTTCTATCGTTTATTTTCCTTGGAAAAATCAGTACGAAAAGGGGTCGCTTTTCCTGTTTTAATCCTTGTGATCGCAAATGGTGAACAATTATTTTAACGAAAATATTTAAAATATGTAATATTATTTTTCATGTTTTTTAAAGAGTATGTTATTGCGCTTGTTTTAGGTTTTTTTCAATGTGAAATTCATTAAGTTTATAATGTGGCCGTTTCTTAAACATTAGTCAAAAAAATGTRAAAATCATACATACATGAAATGGAAAAATTGGAATTTCGATTGATGAAATCAACAAAAGATATCTTCACGTGKCGCAATTTAAATTACTTTAAATCTATTGCATTAACAAATGCTGTTTAATTTTCTACATTATGATGAGAAAATGTTGAACATATTCAGCRTATYCACATATTTACAAATTACAAAACACAAATTTTTGACAAACCTCGTCTACGCTTGAAAAAAATTATATCAATATTGTTGCTTTTTAGGYTAGCTAAAGCTAAAGGCATTATTTAATATGATTTTTCAATTGCATGTTTGTTGCTTTGGCGGAAAATRAACACCACTTTCAAAGTGTAAATATTGAAACGGTTGAAAGCTTTTTTACGCAGAATTATCAGTATACAGTTCTTAACGAAGTTTTTTTATACAGTTTTAACGCAGTATATATAAAAAGCGCATGACTATTTAATAATAATAATTTGCTTTATAAATTAGTGTTGAAAAAATTAATTTTTCGACATTACATTGTAATTAAATACAAAAAAACCATTGCAAAGGTATACTTACCCTCCGAAAAATGTTTCATTTCTTGTGTCTGTAATACTAGCGAACGATCCGTTGATCAAATGATTGCAGATTTAAGGCGGAATTCAGAAATGAAGAGATAATTTGGGTGTGCTCTTTAAAAAAGATTGTTTGAACGTCTTTGAAAAAAGTTGAAGTCGGTGGTGCTTGTACGAAACACCGTGTATAACCTGATAATAATTTTAACATATGTAGATAGCAAAATTAATGAAACACGGAATTTAAATTGCTTGCCTTTAAACTCTAGTCGCTTAGAGGCTTACTTACATTAAAAGCATATTCTACACCTCAAACTATTACGAAAATGTGTCGCCCAGCCCACCCAGGAGCTCTTAAAAGTGCGCTCTTCAGCAAGTATTGTATTTATTATTTAATTACTTAACGAAAGCAAATAAAAGGATGAAACCCGGATATATATTAGGTGTCCCATATTTAAATAAATAAGACTGGCTAGAAAAAGATATCGTGGCAACAATACATACATATACGGCGACTTTGAGAAAACATCCGAAACTGCATAGTTCTTAAGTAAAAAAGTGCGGATTTTTGAAAAAGTCAATGGTTTTCGAGTGATTTCCAAGGCATGAGCATTTTAAATTTCCAATTCTAGGATATGACCAAATCGATTGACTTTCCCAATCACTTTCTACGTCGTAATCCAAATCGAATTTATTTTTCCACGAAGTTAAAAACTGAATTGATCGATAAGTACTCGTCATTCCCTCAAAATCTCCCGAGTAAAATATTAAAGCTTCTAGAAAAAATAGGTAGATTTGGACATGCAAGGCATGAGCCTTGGAAATCACTCGAAAACTATAGACATTTACTTAAAAATTATGTAGTCTCAGGAAAAGATTTCAATGATTTATCAAAGTTACCTTAAAAAGGGTTGCTTATCTTCTGAACCATATCATTTTTGTAACGTTTTTGAATGTAAAATGGGCTTTTAAAGTCATGCAAATTAAAATTGTTACACCAGGTATATTTATTCATGATAATTGCAGCGATGCTGTGAAAACATATTTTTCGAGATTGAATGACATACTGACGTGCGTGCGATTCACTTAAAACTTCGGTGGAAGATTAAAACTGTTTTTCTCAGTTCTGATTTTCCTCTGAAGACGGTGGATGTGTCAAAACGCGCGTCACGTGTAAAAATCAAGTGGCGACAAAATGGTAAAACTCAGTTGTTTCATTGTGATTTGTCGAAGGTTTCGAACCTAAAGAATAGTCATAATAAAACCAGTGTGTCAATGACTTTTATAACACAATTTTCTATACGAACCCAAACCCACACGCAAAAATCCCCTATAGGAAACACTATGGCCATTATAATTTACGCATTTTTTGTGTTTTTTTTTATTATACTATGTATAAATATACAGGGTGGTCCTCAACTAATGTTCAATGACATATTGCTCAATGCCAAAGTATTGCGTTTCAGGCTAATTTGTCTTATCCGAAAGTTAATAGATTCCGAGATACAGAGTGTCAAAGTGTAAATAAAAATTTCGTTTTTTCTGAATAGATTTTTAACCAGTTTTACTAGTACAACAAAAAATTGTGTTTGGAGTTTTTTTGGATCGGCAAATCCAAATTACCTACTGGTTGGCTTGTAGTTTATAAAGGGCGCTAGCTGCAATAGTCTGGAACCATTTAAGACATCAGAACTTTTTTGGATTTTCAGAAATTGTCATACAGTTGATAAAATCACGTTCTACGATATATGTTTTAAACAAAACATGTGTACTTGTTCGAAGTCGATATCTCTCACGATTTTCGAGATTTTTCACATTAAAACATCTAAGTAGTCATTTTTCTGAACTAATTGGATATCTATCTCAAATTGGATATCTAAATAAAAGATTTCTTTTGCGAAAATTTTCTATTAAACAAAACTTAACAAACATTAGACAGTATTTGTTTAGGCACGTTCAGAACTACTTTTTGAACCCAGTAAAATCTTTGAAAATTATTATTTCATAATAAATGTTCAAAATGATCTCTGACTTCAATACATGTACAAATATCGAAAATAGTAAGAGATATCAACTTCGAACGAAAGTTCTGATGTCTTAAATGGCTCCAGACTATTGCAGCTAGCGCCCTCTAGAAACTGCAAGCCAACCAATAGGGAATTTGGATTTGCCGATCTAAAAAACCCCCAAACACAATTTTTTGTTGTACTAGTAAAACTGGTTAAAAATGTATTCAGAAAAACCGCAATTTTTATTTACACTTTGACACTCTGTACCTCGGAATCTATTAACTTTCGGATAAGACAAATTTGCCTGAAACCCAATATTTTGCCGTAAACAATATATCAGTAAATTTTTTGACATTAGTTGAGGACCACCCTGTATGTGTCCTCTTTTTGTCAAGTGGAAACATGATTAGTGCTTGAATATTGATCAGCTTAGCGCTATATTTACGTAAAGAATCACTGACGACTATGTTAACAAGTATTTAGAGGGAATTTTCTTAAATAATAATAGGTAAGATTGAACTGGGGTAAAACTTGCCTCATTGACCACACAGCAACTAAGATATAAAATTCTAAAGAAATGTAAAAAGTGAACAATGGAAATTAAAAATTGTTCTCAATTATGATGAAATTTGACCCGTCCATTAGAAGGTGCTTCGATTTTATACAATTCACGTTTCTGTTTGAACTATTTTCATCTAAGCTACTGATAAATCCTGTTCGGTAAGTTACTTTATGCACCAATTTTCCTCTGGGTAAAAAATCTTCTTTCAAGATTGGCTTCTCTTTTCTCCTATTAGATTCATTTGAATAAAACCACATTCAATGGGGTTGATGAGGAAGTGAGTTTAGTTAGATTAAAGTGATAGTTGCGGAGAGTTACGTTTTAGATCCGGCTAAGGAGTGGAGTAGAGTAAAGAAATAGGAAAAAAGATTGACTAAACAAAAATGTATTTTATACAAGGTGTCTAATTGTCGATATGTCGTAAAAAACAAACTTTAGTTGATACCTAAACACTAAAGGTAGAGTTGAAACTCTAAACATGGGAATATATGCTAAAACGCCAATGTACCCACCCTTGCCACTAAACAAATGACGTGTTTGTAGTGTACATTTATTGACGATAATTGCAGTGACGCTGTGAAACACGCATTTTTCAAGTTTGAACTGGGAATAATATTGCGTTTCGGACTAGAAAGATAAAACCAGCCCGAACAATGATAGTGTTGTTGGTGTTGAAAGGAAATGGTGAAATAATTGATGTTTTTACTCACCACCACCCTGCATCATTTTGTAAAACTTGGACTCTATGTGTAGCTGTGGATGTCGGGTTTTGATGCATTCCAGTTTAATTGCAACCTCCTCGCCCGTCGAGATATTGGTTCCTGAAAGGAAAATCCAGGAAATAATCGTTAGGTTCCAGGGCACGAAGGATCTTTGTTTACAAGTTCAATGGGTTTAGTTCTTACCCAGATAAATGTCCCCAAACGAGCCGGAGCCTATTTTGCGGCCGAGCCTATATTTATTACCCACTCGTAGCTCCATGTCTTTGAATAATGCAGTTCACACAACAAAAGACATTAATAAAATGGTTTCTTCAGGCGGCCATATTACATTCGCCAACTATCGTAGGAAATTTGACGTAACCTAGCGGATTTTTAGTTCAATTCACGTCCACTTTTCAGGTTGAGGTGTGGTCTCTATGGATTCGAGGGTGGTTTAGAAATATTCCAAATATCACAGATATATCACTAATTAATAATAGCACGTGCTACCCTTTATCTTTGTTCGATATTACAAAAACACACCACATACACGCACCTAGTACCAAGGCTTGAAATGTCTTGTCTAGTTTTTCGTTTGAAAATGCGGTTCAAGCACCCACTTACGTACCGACATTATCGTCCAATCAGAAACCTCAAAATGGTATGCTCCAGCTGACGCTCGTACGTCTGAGCTCGCCCACAGCCCAGCACAGGTAAAAATACGGGAAGCAACCAATGAAACAGGTTCATCGACTTTCGTCATTTCATTCTTATCTCCCAGGCAACCTTCATATTAATTTATGATTTCATATTTCCCCTATTGTCCGAATAATGTATGCCTTCATTTCACACTCCTAGTGGATTTACTTCTAAAAAAACCCCAAATTCAACAAGTAGCAAACACTTTTACACCTGAACTTCGTCATTATACCAGCTTGATTATGTTTAATTTACGGCTCGCGCCTGAATCAAGTTTAGTTCAGTCAAACGCTTGATAATTGATTCCAAGATCTCGTAGCTGACAAATTTATTAGCTCTTGGCAACATTGCATGCGTGGAACAAGGCAGATGCCTAAAAAGGTGCATCAGAACGCGCTCACTCTAACACAGTGCGATAGTGAACTACTTGCTTGATTTCTCTCTTTGATTTTTTTGACTAATTGTTTCTTTTTATTTTACTCATACCGATTAATAACAGATGAAATCCGCATTTGCAAATCAAGTGATTTTTTGGAAATTTAGTTTATTATATTTTTTATCCAAAACAGTTTCGAGGCCATTGCTTAAACTGGAGAGTTTTTCGAGCTTGTTATACCGTCGAGAAAAGAAATTTTAACGTGAAAAGGACGTTTCGCCAGCACGAGGGGTTTGCATCTTCAGAAGTTGTTTACTCTACACGACGAAGATGCATAAAGTGCCTAAACAGGAGTAAAAAAGATATATATTATTGGTTAAAAGTTGTGAACGCTCAAAAATCCGCTTTAATTGTGCCAGAAATGTCGATTATTTCGAAATTAAAATCTTCCAGTGTGTTTCTTAATTAGTTCGATGCATTTTCGGCTCTCCTGAGGTAAAAATGAGATAGACTTCGAAGCATTTTGAGAGAATTGATATTTTTTCAAAAAGTTGTGAATTTTTGTTCAAAAATGAAAATTGCTTGCGTGAAAATGAATGCTATAATATATAAAGCATTTCGTTTGCAGAAAAAACATATCGTCGCTTGAAGATTGTAATCACTCAAAAATGGCTCAAATGGGCCAAACTGTAAATGTCGATTATTTCGAAGCTGAAGCTTATTCTAGCGTATTTTTCAGGAAAAGGTTTTTGTTGCATTTCTCGCTTCCTTGAATTTAAAATCAGATAAAAATCGAGACAGTTTTTTTACTATGAAATTTTCGGTCAAAATTTAAAGTTTCTCAAGCCTGTCGAAGGCTTCCAAGAGTTTCGTGTAGAAAGCTTATTGCTCAACTTAGTTTTCATTAGATTAACCCATGATACAATGAATACATGAATACATGAATACATGAATGTATTCATTGTATCATGAGATTGACCTGTGAAAATATCCGTTCAACTTGGCTAATGAGTGAGGGAGAATAAGCAGGTTACAAATAAAATTGGAAACACGAATGTATCAGCTCTATATTTCAATATTTGTACTTGGCTCCAAAACTCTTCAATATTTCCAGAAATGTTTTTAATTTCTAAAACATTTCGCAACAGACGTCATTCTGTGTCCAGACCTTGTAATTTACTATCATTTATTAAATTTGAAAATATGTATCATTGCAACATCAGAAATA
>NW_026018165.1:1731273-1753400 GCF_020466585.1 Dendroctonus ponderosae
TTGAAAGTTGTTGCTTTATTGGTGGCCTCGGTGATCTTTTCGGTGAGGATGCCGTTCAGAGAGTCCAGGTGTTGGATGGTCATTATTGGGGTGTCTGTGATCGTAGTTTCCTGTAGATAGTGTCGGAGAGCGTCCCAGTCAATGAATGTATGTTAGTGGTTGAAGTGGGTTTGGTAGGAAATTTTCGTTCAGTATAATTTTAATTGGGTTGTGGTCAGAGCTTAGAGAGTCGGAATTTGTGATTGACAAATTCAGAGCGAGGTTTGTTGTTAGGGCAATATCGAGAATGTCTGGGCCGTTGCAGTGGAAGTGTGTGGGTTCGTCGGGAGCGTGTATTTGAAAGTCTAGTCCTCGGAGAGCTGGAGGAGTTTTTTGTCCTCCCCGTTGGAACCTTTGCAGCCCCATATAGTATGTTTGCTGTTCAGGTCTCCAGCAAGGAGAGTAGTTTCACTCGGGTTTTTTCTCGGATTTCGTAGTCTTGTGGAGTTGTCGCTTTTTTGGGAGGCTTGTAAGCCGAGGTAAGCCGCACCGAAGTGTTGCACATCTCGAGCTTAATTTCCGTGTTTTCAATGACTGAATTGAAGGGGGGAATTTGTGTGTGGGCTATGGACTTTTTGATGATTATGGCTGTACCACCGCCTTTGGTGAGTCGGTCTGTGCGGTAAATGGCGTTTATGGCGTTTAGGCGTTGACCAAAAGTGAATGTTGGGTTTTAGGAAAGTTTCTTGGATAAGAGCGATGTCTACATCGTTTTCCTTTAGGTATGCCTCAAATTCGTACTTTTTGGCTGCATTCCAGGAGACGATATGGACACCTTGGGGTTTTATGTTATGCCTTAGCATAATATTTTAAGTACTGGATTTTGGGAAATTAAAGCCGCCATTCTGGTGACTTTGGCCTCAATTTCTTTGTCGGAAAGGAGAAGGAGTTGAATTAGTTGGGGATTTAGGTTTGGGTTAGTCGCAGGTTTTGGGGGCGGGGTTTGGGTTAGCTTGGGTGGAGCTTGTTTAGTTGGATGTGTGGGAGGAGTGTGTGGCTGTGATTTTTCGGTGGCTTGGGTCTTTTGGGCATACGAAATACCTGTTTCAACTTTTTTGTTGAAAAGGGCTAATTTTCGTTTTGCCTCTGTTTATTGGGCAAAGTTGGGATTTTTGGGGCAGGGAAAATAGCTGGCCGGATGTGGGCCGCCGCAATTGCAGCATTTTGCAGGAACGTCACGAGATTTCGTGCACTCCCTGTAGAAATGCGGCTCGGCGCATTTGTGGCAAATGGCTTTTGAACCACAGTTCGTCACGGAATGCCCGAAATTTTGGAACTTCTTGCATTGTGGGATATGCTTGATGTTGAGCGTGTTGGAGTTTCGCTGGGGTTCGATAAGGACTGGCAGGTTTAGGATGTGTTTGACGTGCTGGAAACCTGCCTGGGATTGTGGCAGCAGCACTTTGACCATGTTGGAAACTTTTTTAAAGTTTCCTAAACGGTAGAATTGGGTTTGTTCTGGGGCAAAGCTAAGCCCAATTCTACCCGGCTCGGTTACGGAACATAGGTTGGAAGTTCTATTTGAATCGAAACGCCACAGATGTTATGCGGTGAGGTATAGCTGGCGTTTCGGTTGGAGCTGCTAGTTGAGAAGTGGTGGATAGAGTTCGCCACATCTGATATAACCTAACCTAATAAAAATTGTCTCTGATATAACCTAACTTTAATTTTCATGCATTCGTTTTAGCTTGCGTTGTTTTCAAAAGTGTTTTGGGGCACATATGAATTGACCATCAGAACAATACATAATCAGGGCTTTGAAAATGGCTTCAATAAGGTGTCAGTCCACTTTCGATGATATACGATCTGAATTTAAGGTAGGTGTTGAGTGCAAAAGTTGGAAAAAATATTTATTCCAAAAATGGAATCAAAATGTGATTCCATTTTAGCAATATAAGTTTATTGGGAGATTTGCCGGTTTAATTCAAGCAGCAATAACCAACATGGGGTCCCAAATGATAATTAAGCAAATTTCTGCAACATAATAAATATAAGCTAGTATAGGTTATTTCGTAGTCCGTTGCGTTATATCTTCACAGATCTTGCAATACTTAGTAATCATAGTTTGGTGTATTCTGTGATTTTTTATTAAGACATAAACTTGAGCATTAGTTGCTTGAAGGCAATTCGGATTCGTTTATTGCTTTAAATTTGAACGTCCTGAGTAAGCGAAGAAACTGCTGTCTTTTCTGAGTTATCAGGCCTCCGTCTGCAGGAATTTGATTTTGACCCGATAATTCCTACAATTTGCTGAATGAATTTCTTTTTTTGATTCCTGTATAAAACAACATAATGACTCAATACCAGCAGTTTATCACAGTGTTGTACTCGGTAGTGAGTCTAAGTTTGAATTCCAGAATACTCTCAAAGCAGCATTCGAAAAACATAATTATGAAATTCTGGAAAAGAAAGTTGCATCGTTTAAATCTACTGAAATAGATACTAAAACGCCTCTGGATCAAGCGTTTAGAGAAGTTTTGTTGCATCTGCTTAGCGAGGAAGCAGATGTGACTGTTTTGAGATCTTTTATCCAGTTTTCAATTGAAGCATGCCGGAAACATTTAACCACACCTACAATGCCCGTTGTGCTATTAGGTAAGCAATCACTATCAGGACTTTTAAAAATATTACATCTTTGTATGCATTATTTAGTAGATCATTTTTTACTAATTGAACACAAAATATGCTCCGGTTATTTGCACGAAATTGTTCGAATGCTTAGTTAACTAATATTTTTAGGCGATATTTTCGACACACTAACACTTGATGTGTGTCAAAGCATGTTCAGCTTTGTTGAAGACAATGTACAAGTTTGGAAAGAGGATCTTTTTTTTACTGGTTGCAAAAATAATTTGCTTCGTTTATGCAACGATCTTCTTAGACGTTTATCGAGAACTACAGCGACCGTTTTTTGTGGAAAAATACTGCTATTTCTTGCAAAGTTCTTCCCATTTTCTGAAAGATCTGGTAACATTTGTAGGATGTTTAATTCGTTCGTAATTATGCAATTTATTTCGTTTGTAGGCTTGAACATTGTTAGCGAGTTCAACTTAGAAAACGTTACTGAATACGGTACAGATAATAGCACTGATGATATAGTAACCGAAATTATTTCCGGAGAACAAAAACACGTAATCGACTTCCCATTTTACTGCAAGTTTTGGAAACTGCAGGACTTTTTCAGGAATCCAAATCAGTGCTATGATAAAGTGCAATGGAAGGTCTTTTGCACTGTAGGTTCACTTACATACACTTCATAACTAGTTGAAATCCAGCAATTTTAAAGTAAACTGTTTTAGCATTCAATGAACATCCTTAACACGTTTCAAGGAATTAAACTGGATTATGTGAACTCATCAGATCAAACATCCAATGTGGGCTATTTTGCGAAATATTTGACTAGTCAAAAGCTACTGGATCTTCAGCTGCATGATGTCAGTTTTCGAAGATCTGTGTTGCTGCAATTTTTGATTGTCTTTCAATACTTAACATCTTCGGTTAAATTTAAATCGTGAGTTACACATATGAATTTCTACATACCTATCGACTGCAAGACATACTCATTCTAGAGATACTTATGAATTAAAACCGGATCAAAAGGAATGGATTCAAAGTGCGTGCGAAAAAGTGTACGCTTTACTGCGAGAAACCCCACCCGATGGCGAAAACTTTGCAAATATTATCAAAAACATTCTCAAGAGAGAGGAGTTGTGGAACTCATGGAAAAACGATGGTTGTCCAGGTATTTTTTAAACACAATTAACTGAACCCTGTTTTGCAATTAATAATCACTGTCTTTTTTAAGAAATTAAGAAATTATTACCTCAAAGTGAACCCGCTGAAGCCCCAAAACCCAAAAAAGCAACTATGCTTTTGGGTGATTTGGTGAAAGACGCTAATAAAGATGGAAAGTTTTATATCGGCAAGTAAGTGAAAAACAATGCATTTTCCAGGCTACTTTTGAATGGTTTATTTGCAGTACGGAACTTACCAAATTATGGAACATATGCCCCAGCAATTTAGATGCATGCAAAGACCGCGATTTTTTGCCATCTTTAGACGACTATTTTGCTGATGCTGTTACTCAAGTAGAATCGGCAAATCCGACTAAAGATGATGAAAATCTATTAAAAGACTGCAATTTTGGTATGCCCAATTGTTTTTAAATTCGTATCATTTGAAGGCATTTATCGAATGTTAATATTCACAGGTTGGAGGGCTTTGCGATTATTGGCAAGACGAAGTCCCTATTTCTTTTCGATCAATACTCAAAACCATCCATTACCAAAATATTTAGAGTTAATGGTTCATAAAATTAAAACTCATGAAAAACCAGGCCGACATGATGAAAACAGTCAGGTAAAATAAAATGTGTAGTATTAGTGAACATGATGAAATGGATGGTCTTATTGTGCCTAGGAAGCGCAAACCGAACAAGAGATGGAGGAAAACATCCTAACAGAAGAACAAAACACCGAAGATTTTAAACAAAATGAGTACTTTGCAGAGGAGAATAATCCACGTCAAGAACCTACAAAAGTGAGCAATGATATTCGGCAAATTATTGTCGAGAAAGTGGCCCCCGAATGGGAGAAATTAGGAACCAAATTAGGTTATAAAGCCGACGAAATTGAATGGTTCAAAAACGAAAACAAAAAACGAATCGATCAGGCGAAACACATGATGGATCTCTGGTTTGAGGACGATGAAGACGCCAACTTGGACAATCTGTTGTATATTCTCGAAGGTTTGGAAATGAACGAAGCGGCAGAAGCTGTGAGAAACGAGATAAATACAATGACAGACTGATAAGAGTAAGCCATTCTATGAATATTGTGTTTTAGAATGGAGGATTTACAGTCTAATGCCCACTCTGTAATTTTCATTTTATTAAATATTAAAACTATTTTCAACATTAATAAAATATACAAATCTGATTTACAATATCAACAATTTCCTGGTATTTACAATATCATATATAGGTAACTATCCCGCCACAAAATCTCTAAATGAAGACTGGCTTTTTAAGTGAGACAATTTTTTACGGTTTTGTAGGTGGTATTTCCACGTAAAATCACTATTTTTGTCAAAAAAACTAAAGCCACAGCTGAATTAACTGAACAATATAGATTAAAATTCTAACTAAAACATTTACAACTAGGAGACTTAACATTGTATTTGTTTTGAGACGAAAATTATTTTCTATTAGTTAACATAGAATGGAATGTTTTTGTTATATTAAAGTATCACCAGATTCGACAAGATGGAAGACGTAAAGGAGTTTTGGCCCAAACCAAAGGGCTGGCTTGTTAAGGCCACAATTATTACTTTTTATATCCCTTGCCATTTGATTTATTCCCCTCCAAAATGGAATATTGAGATTGTAGGTTCCTCCAAAGGTCCAAGAGCTAAGAGGGATACAAACAAAAAGTAATTACCGATCGCGGAGATGATTTGTGAATTATTCAAGCGCATTATCTGAGGTTTGTGTAAAGTGGATCACTTACAGAAGGATTAAATCTTACCTCAAAATGGGTCTTGGTCTTCAAGTCAACAAAACTAGCAAGAATCGAGGGCATAGTTCCCAAATAGGCAAACACTAACTGAGTTTCCATGTGCACACAGTACAAGCTAAAATCGGTTCTGAGGTCGATGCTAGATATGATGTTTTCCTGAGCTAACATTTTAGATTCGAGTTTTTCGACACTCTCGGAATCGATCCCTCTGATTGCTCCTTGCAATTTCTTCTTCTTCAAAGTCAGCAATTTCGACAAAGCCACTTGGTGATCGTGGGCCAAACCTCTTTCCAAGCGTTCACACAATTCCATATGCGCCACCAAAATATCATAGAGTACACCCAATTTTTCGCAGACTGTTCTTTGCTCAAAATCAGCTCTGGTTTGACATGTTTGCGAAATTCCATGAAGATCTCTATAAAAATAATACGGCCTAACGCTAGCAATAGGACTGGCATGTATGAAATAATTTAAGAGCGAATATTTACTTAGACATTCCATCAAAACACCGCTGTACATTGCTCCAATTTTCGATAAAGTTCTGACTAGATCCCACATTCATAACACTCATGTTCTTCAGTTGTGTGGATATGTCTTCGATATTAATTGCCGATTCTTGAGATTGAGTCACGAGAGACTCTGCGTTTTGTTTCAATCTTCCGACAATGTTGACTAAGCTTCGGATATTTTCACGGCTTACAGCGATTTGCCCATTATCAGCTGGTAACCATTCCTGAATTAAGCATTGTATTTAGTTAAAACGCTTTCTATCGGGCAACGGAAAAATTGCCTTTGCAGTGGCCGATAGGTCCGAAGTCATAAACTCATCTGGCACTTTTCGGAAAGTGTTTCTAATCCGATTTTGGACATCCGAGCCTTCGTCTGTTAAAAAAAAGGCCAGGATGCTATCGTGGCATATGATAGGATGCCTGCATACAAGAGTAAGCCATCTCTGCAAGCCACGCGTTCTTTCTAGGAGAAATTGGCTATCGTTCATGATAATTTTTTTTGGCGGAAGACTTGGGACTAATCTAAAAAATAGTTTAATGTAGAAATTTGTAATAACATTTTTAGAAACCTTGCTTACCTATAAGGGAATCGGTTCAGTAATACCTCATGCAACGCGACAAAATCGTTATATCTTCTTGTAACTTTTGAGCCAAATCGCTTCGATGCAACGAGATACTCAGAGTATTTCAAAAACAATCCTTTTTTCTCCGGCACGAGTTGAACAACAATTAAATCAATTTCAATAAGTTTTTGATAGTTTTCAATTGTCAATGGCCTCGGTTCAATGAACATGTTTTCTTTTACTTTCAATACCGGGGTCAAATCGGCAAGTTTCGGAGTAGGATACTCTGAGAAATAATTGCAAACCCTTTGAATGATATAACGGATAGTTCGAGTGAAATAACGTACCATCCCCTGTAAAGCTATCGAATAACTTCTCAGAAATTTGTTTGCCTTGTTGTGCCCATGCAATAAGTGCCAACGTTTTATAAAAGTTTGTTCGATTAACAGCATTTTGCGTTTGTCGCTGAGGACCAACCAAATCCCAAATTATTTTAAGCTGGGTATTGTCCAAATTACATTGCGACAATAGTGATTTGTAAACATCAATGTGAATGGGTTCATCATTGTTTGAACATTTGCTGTAAAGGTCCCTGTATGAAACAGGAATTGCAGCTGAAATATAATTAATTTATACATTAAACTATACACAGTGTGTCTGTTTAAGTTTTAGTCGTATAGAAAAGTTTTTATTGCTGATTTCAACATAAAAAATTCTGTATGATCGAAACGTTACAATGCAACCATGAGAATTTTTACGAAGTTATTTAGGAGACATTTTCGCAAACAAATAAAACAAAATGTGCTTTATTACAAGAAGTTTTTAGCTTGTACATAATTGCGAACTCGTATTTTGTTTTTTGTAAAACTAGTACGTAACTAGTATTTTGTTTCGGCAAAATATAGTATGCAGTCGATTAATACCCATAAAGCTGATAAAAATGTGCCTAAAGAATAGGTATGAAGCAAAACTGGTCCTACCTATTGCCAAACAGCGAGCAAACATTATAGATTTATTGTATCACTTAAAAACAATATCGTACTTCATATTTGCCAAATTTATTCATCAATATTCCTGAAAATATGCCAATATAAATAAACAAACACACACACACACACACACATCTATAATCCACACAAAATATGTGGAAAATGATAAATTCCAGTAATACGTTGCCTATTAGTCATCGCGCTCGAAAACACGTCAATCTAAAAATACTGAATTATCATGTTTTTTTTATCTGAATAGTTTTGAAAGATGGGAAGACCTGTTAGTTAGTTAAAATTGTCTCGCAACTCTAGACATTTTTTTAAATAATATAGGTAGTTGCATTTTCTTACCAGAACTTAAGGTAGTGGTCATAATTCCAGCTTGGACAACATGTTTGCAACAATTAAATCAAGCGGATCATCGATTTCCATGGAATTATACCTAGGTATTTCGACTATTGCACAACTGAAAATAAAGAACATCTTCGATTTTGTAGATGTTTTTAGTAGAGATTGTAGATGTTTTAGAACCAACCAGAACACCCATAGAACAAAATCCCATCAAACCGTTTAGAAAGTGAATTGTTTAAAAATATGATTGAATTGAAAATGTTTCATTAACCGGTTGAAACGTACATCGCCTTCACTTTAATACAGTTTAACAAACAATAATGTATTTCGAAATGATTTAGAAGTATTCTGGGTATTTGAATACTTTTCAAGCTAGATGATACATAAGACAGTTGAGTTTTCCGATTAAAAGCATATAAAATGTAAGATTTTTAACTACTAATGGCACTTTTTATACTGACAAAATAGGTGACAATGCTTGTATAGATAAATTACGATAAACTCATCGCGTGGTGATTTACAGTGAATTCCCAATAGAATTCATTTCCAGTTTGAGTGGAGAGGGAGAGTAATTGTGTTTTGATTTTCCAATGAATTAACAAGTAGTCACAATTATTCGCAATGACCCAATATTGAGCGAAAGTGATATGAACTTATTTCTGGAAGAATTAATTTAAAAATATGCTCATGAACACCACAAGTACCTATCAAGCTTGAAACTTAGTTTGATATTTTTATAAATGTATAATATTCCAGAAAAATGAAAACACTTGTGCTCATAAACACATTGCACAATTGTATGTTTTGGAACTTGATCTCTGTCTTGTACCCCCCACAATTTAATTACATACTTACCTATTATTGAAACATTTCGCACAGAAAAATTAAGATGCAAAAAGAAAGTAACAGCAACAACCAACTACACAATAGAACAATGATGAGTGTAGGCGTATCATCTAAATTACACGTAAAACGACAATCCCCCCCAACCCCCCAAGGCAACTACGGTAAACAATATAGAAATAATTAAATTAAAATCAGAAAACAAACATCAGGAAACTAAACATACATAACTTAACCACAGTTTTGACGTGTTGACGTTGAAACATGAAAACTACGCAAGTCAACAACTTGACCTAGAAAGAAGAGTTGAAATACCAAAGATAAGGACAGAGATAGGGGAAGTACAGGTTTATTGTTTACGATTTTGCGTTTTTAATTTTAGGAAAAATTCTTAAATTAGTTTAATATATTTCAGTATACAATATATAATTTACTTGCGATCTTTTTTTAGAAATTAAATCTATAATTTTTCGCAAAAAAACGCAGAAGGGTCCAGGTGGGCGGCCAAAAACTAAATCTCTATTGCTGCGATAATTCCAGAATGCACGATATTCCGGAGTTTATATAAGAGTAGTATTTTACCTGTTACTTTGAAACTGTCCATTCTCAATCATCTTTCTGCTGGCGAAATAAAACATTCCATTTTCAACAAACTGTTCTGGTAAATCTTGCCGCCTGGGCCTGTTTTTAAGATCGAAATTCAACGGGCAGAGTGTTCCATTCGCTCGCCGCCATAAAAGTTCAAATGACCTAAACGCATTTGCCAAAGGAAACAGCCGTTAGGAAATATTGGCTCTTTTCACATATAAAAAAACTTGGAATATTAGAAGCAAGAGACAGGCAAACGCATCGTAAAACATCGCTAGGAAAATGACGGTAGTTTTCACACAAAAGTTAAAGATAGACGTTAATTTATTTTTATTCTATCTTTTACTGCGGCTTTCTATTTTCTCTCGATAAAAGATAGTTCCATCTTCCAGAACTTCAGTAAATAATAACATAAAACTCACCTTGTTACCGAGAATACGCATTCGAATTTTTCAATAGTCCTTCTTGCTTGTTCGAGATATTCCTTTCTCAAAAAAGGAGAAGTACACTGTATGAGAGCAACTATATCAACTACAGGATGATGTTTTAAAAACTCTTGAGTGGCAAAAAGTGAAGACCCTTCATCTGTAGCTGTATCCCAATTCCTCCAATGCACATTTACATTGTCTAAAATTTAGTTTTTTTAGGCAAATTTTAGCTATTTTAGGCAAACCATTAATTTCCAACATAAGACAGATAGAAAAAATGTATCGCGCTTTTCAAACATCATTCTCTACCACGAAATATTAATTCGTTCCTTCAAATATCAGGACGCTTATATATAAGCGTCCTGATATATGTATGTATATATACACTTACATTTTCTGGCTTCGTCGTAAATTAAATTATGATCTGTGGACACCCAAACAGAATTAAACCCCAGTGTTTTTATTTCATTAAGAGTGCGCCCCAATAACGTTCGTTCTCCTACAGTTCGTATATTTTTTAATCTGATAGCTTTCGAACCACCTCTGGCTAGCACTAAAGCAGCGATGTGAGGACTATGAGTAAATACTTGCCTTGAAATGAACAAAAAATTACGAAAAACGAGAGAGTTGAGGTTTTGAATGTACCTTTGAAAGTGTTCACAACTAGACACAATACTTATAAGCGCAAAAGCAACAATATTAAAATAATGTCGCATGTCTTTTTCGTTACTCGTAGAACTACCGCTTGAAGCCTGCAGTGAAGATATGCGCGTCTCAATAGGAGTAACGAGGAAATAGACGTTTAGCACAGTTAACTGGTTAATGACTTAATATATAAAAATGCGATGTGAGTGATTTTATCAGTATTTCATACAGAGTGTAGACAAGTATTTTTATATATTTATTTAATAAGAATAGAAGTTTGACAATAAAAATATTGTCCAAAATCATTTTCTCAAATGCTCCTTAAACAGCATTTAAACTGAAACAGATATTTAAAGAGAATAAAGGAAAACTTTGCAATGTTAAAAAATGCCTTTAAATATCTTTAAATTATTTATTAACATTTGTTCGCATTTATTAATATGCAATTTAAAACAACTAAAACGAAATATTTATTCAATACATACAAATCTCAATCTAAAAAATATTTGACTAAAGGGTATTGGTAAAGAAACGCAAGATCGAGTTCCTCATATTCTATAAAACCTAAAATTAAACCATCAGATATTAATTTTAATCAGTTTGCCTTAATAAACTGCTGATCAGCTTTGAAAACGACATTTCGAATTTTGAATCATATCGATCTATCGTGAAAAAACTTCTCAAATTATCGCATTTATATTTAAATTACAAAATACTTACTAATACGTACTAAGAAAACCGAGAAGTTATTGGGTTTCTACTAAACAAAAAACATAAATGTTCCATGTTAAATTTTAATTAAAAATATATTGAAAATTACTTAGAATTGAGAAATGCAGATAATTTCAAAAATATTAGGAATGAAATCTTAACAATTTTGATTACTGCCTCTATAGGTTTAACGAGCTTTACATGTATCTTTCTTCCATTTAATTATTTCTAAAATTTCATTCTTTCTTCAATTTATTTGTGTTCATTTCAAACTGATTTAAAAAAATTTTGGACAATTTTAAAAATAAAAAGCGGTTTCCTATCTGAAATAGCTGATTTCAGTTGACTCGAGCGGTCAGCCTAGAGCGTGAAGAATTTAAATTTCTTCATAACGCACTTTCTTGATTTCAGTGTAATATATTATATAAAAAAACCAACAAAGCATGATTCATCAAGCGAGAATTATGATGTAAAAATTTTGTATGTTGGTGTATAAAAACTTTCCTTAGATGAGTTTCGCGTCCCTTTTATCGATATGGTTTTGTACAATTGAACAACATTTTAGATTATTTTGTATATAATATAATGTGTTTCTGGATCTGTCGCAATCCCTTTAATTTTCCCAGCTTTAGAAGGTCAAAAGAAAATCATAATCAGTGTACATACAATTTGTTTCATGTCTGAGATTTAGGCAAAAAAAAATGGTAAAAATTTTAAGAATCTAAAGCTATTTTCAGGTCTAAAGCAAAATCATTGTACGTTCATTCTTCACTTGATTTCATGACTTCTTATAACATCTTTTCGCGCATTTTAAAATATGCAATAATTATGGCTGAATTTAAGAGGAAAGAAAATGAAAGGCTTGTGTATTCTGAAAAGTTAATAGCATTTATTGACTTTAAATAAAATCTCTTGCTGGCTGATTTCCCGGATTCCGTTGAACAACCCTTTGAGGGTGATTCACTATAACTAATCTTTCGAGCCAAACACATCTGAGGATGCATGCCCCACTCGTGCTTGCGAAATTGCAGGATAAACAAAATATATTATTCCGCCCCGTCGACCTAAACTCCGAAATATTCAACATTTTACGCTCTAAATTGATTTGTATTACTTTTATATAACTTTATTAATCTTTACGCTCCGCAATTCGTTCAATTGACTGATTCTACTGCCTTAACTAATTACCTAATGGCTATTGATTAAAAGTCCAATTTGAAATGACTAATCTTTTACACCGGTAAATACTAACTTCGTATTGTTGGCTTGTTGCCACTAGGAACCTACACGAATCCGGTTTCCAAATATGTGTTGCCAAGGACTCTTTGACAAATCAAACCTCCTTTTTTACTTTGATTTTGCTCAAAAACACTTATCTTGTTATTATTAATTGGCGCGTCTTTGAGGCATCAGTAAAATGGAGTGGCCCAGTAAAAATATACCTTTTGGAGGAATTCTACATCCTGCCAGAGCCAATTATAGCCCAGAAACACATCAGTTCATCAAAGGTACCAAAAAACAACCAAAAAATGTGTTTATTTATCGGAAAATCATTCGTAGTTTTAATGGAAGAGAGCAAGCTTTCAATGATGCAAAGGAAATCAATTAATTACTCTCTAAGAAATGGTCAACCACTTCCCACTTCGATCAACAGCTCTAGACAAAAGCGTTCACAAATTCCTGAAGTCACAATCCGACCCGGATCGTCTCGAAGGCGCTCACGAAATGATATAATTTCTTCTGGTGCATACGAAAGGGAACCATTTAGAGTAAGTATTGATTGGATGGATGTCTGCCTTCAAATGCGCTTTACAGGCGGTAATTTTTCATTTAGCCCACGTACCCGGTGATTGATAGGGAAAAAGAGAAAGTTAAATTAGCAAACATGATGGCATATAACAGAGATATTGAAGTGAAAAAGTCGAGAGTTATCAAGAAAATCGAAATTGACGGAGTTAAAGAACAGGGCAACCGATTTGATCAGCGTGAGTAATAAACAATAGCTAAATTAGATTTACTCAGGTGAAATGAAGAAATTGCGTTTTCGGATTTTCAGTAATCGAAGAAATAAAGGAGCGGGAACAGTGGCTTAAAGAAATGGAACAAATAGGACATGCGGAGAAATATAGACTAATTATTCAGCAGCAAATCCAAAACAAAGTTAGAGAAATGCAAAAGCTTAAATCAGCAGGAGATAATTGAAAATGGGAAGGTTTCAAAATATAGTATTTACCTGAAATGTGTAACTTATTCAAAAAATCAATGTGTTTTCAAAACGTTTTGTGGAGTAGTTCGCCACAAAATTTAGTGCCTTGACAAAACTGAATTTTCTCACGTGTTTTATTTCGAAATTAAAGAATTTCCTTATTTATCCATAGAGAACCAATTCTTTGTCAAAATTCGATAAATTTTGTAATTTCATAGACAACAAGACTGAATTTCTACTACTTGACCCTCCCCCTGACACAAAAGCTGGATCCGCCTCTGGAAATAAGAGAACCTGTTCGATCAATTTGTAATAAAAGACGTGAAACAATCTTGTCTTTTCACGACACAAAATGTTGAGGCAAAATACCCAAAACCCATCATCTGAAATAAGTTGTCTGCAGCCAAATTTTGGCATACAATCCGCGGGTACTTTCTAAAGCAGTGTATTTTGGCAATATACATATTTATTATTTTAGAAAAACAGAACTAATTATTTATATTAATAAAAATTTGGTGTAAGTATAACAATACAATATTGAAGCCATTCTCTCCAACAGCAACATTTACTTTGATCGACAATATAAATCAATTTAAGTAATCACTTTTGATATGATTCATGAATTTAATGGAAAATGATGCAGTACTTGGGTAAAAAAGTATTAATTAACTGATGTCTTAATTATCTGATTGGCCCTTAACGTTCATCAGCAACCATCCATACAAAGTATGCCGTTGCTAAGAAGTAGCCACTTGATTTAAAGGACCTTCCAAATAGGCCGACAGGGCGGTAGCTTTTTGTTTAAGCATTCCAAAACCTACAGTGTTTTTTGCATATAAACATAATAACACATTGGCAACTTGTGTGATTGCTATACGACCCTCTTGAAACTCCATCATAATTATTTGCGGTTCATCTTCCCGAAGAGCGATTTTACCTGGAATGAAAATATCAATGACTACTTGCAGCTTGGGCTGTCTCAACTTCCAGCTACCATTTTTCTCGTATTTGCTCCAAATATTACTTGCAATTGCGGCAGTAACTCTTGCATCCTTATCACCATAGCCACTGTATGCTAGAAGAAGGCCTTCTTGGTTCACTAGGCTATGGTTGAAAAAAAACGCTACAATCACAACCATATTCCCAAGAACATTTAATTATAATAGCTTTATTATATATTGAACCTACTTATTTAGGCTTGCAAATTATGCCCACTATCCTCTGAAGATATTTGTTAAGGACATTTTTTAGTAACCAGTTCAAGATGAAGTTGTGATCAGTTTATCATGCTTGTAGTTTCGATCAGCTCCAATTAAATGCGAGTCTAGTTTGATGATAAAGTGTCCTAATATCGCAATGATAGAATATCTAAATTTGAACTTGAAAAAGGTGTTTCAGATTAATAATAAATAATCTTATGCCAGATTTAGCAATGTGCCTGGTAACGAAAGAAATCAAGCAATGGAATATCGCAATTTGTGATTAGCTTAGTTTATAGTTAAATCATTCCTTACGATATTAACAATAAACTTCTGTAAATCAATTATTAAACATATTATTGCCAAAGATAATACCACTTTTCAACAGGAGTTGTTAAAAGGGAAAATCTTACTTCTAATAACAACTGAAAATAACTTACAGTGTATTTTCTACTCCACCTGTATTGGCTTGGCTTAGAACTTGAGTTAAAACCTTTGGTTTCAGCATTTTTGTACTATTTGTTACACCTCACAAACGTTTAAAAAAACACCTATTGTTTATTTATATTTTGACTGTCAGACTGTCAGGTTGACACCCAGAAATAACCTTATTTTTTTACGAAATTCTGGGGACAACGTTGCCAAGAAATGTGTTTTAGATTTGACTTCTTATAATTAATTACGATTATTCGCATTTATTTATCCATTTAATGAAATATGTGAAAAATCGTTTGTTTAAATCGCGATAATCGAAAGGTAAGAGACTTGAAAGTTTAATAAAATATTGAAATTGAACTAACATTTTAGTTTTTAAAATTATAAATAAAATTGAACATTAATTTTTACTCTGATGATTTAGAGAAACAAAAAGCGTTATTTAATAATTTTATTTCTTATTATGAATGTAAGTGAAAATAACTATAATGATACAATAAATTCCATTATACCACTGTTAAGGACCACATCTTATATTATACAAAATCCTAACTCTTAAGAGAATACTATATACATTTCACTGCAATGATAATTACGTAAGACTAATAAATCGCATACCAGCTTTATAAATAGAACAAGGTTTATTTTATATACATTTTAAAAAATAACGCAACTATAGCAATTGTAGCGATAATTAAAGAGTTTAAATAATTAATTTACACAATAACAGAACATCTTATAAAGCAACAAATATAAATCTTATATAAATAGAATGTTTCTTGCTTTCAATTAAATACTGGAAATAATTGATCTAGAATTGTATGCGGACAACTTAAAAAATGTATTACAAAAATGCGTTCTTATCTGGAAATTTATAATGGTCATACAAATGTATGTTTTAATCGAGCATATATTATCAATAATGGAAAATGTGTTACCAATTTAACCAATCACGAATCAAAAATCTCATTGAGAAAAGCTTTTAATTAAAACAGGAACTTCTTAAAGCACTCTAGTTCCGACGGTGTTTTAGAAAACGTTAGCAATTTGCTCATAATTCCTGGACAAATATTTTGAATTTAATTGATTATTAATAAAAAGTTTCAACTATTATTTAATCACTATCCAGTTTCAATTTGCACCATTGCCGGTTGAAAACAATTAGATCATAGGTTGGAGTTAATAAACGGCATATCAAATGGGCAACGTAAAAGCTACTTAATCCTCTATGACTTTGCACCATTATGTTTACTTAGTCCAAATTAGTATTTGTTGTCTTTAATATTCAATCTGAAACAGAACATATGCGGTAGAAGAAGATAGCAATGAAATAAGTAAATAGACAAATCAAATAAATGTTGTCCATTTTACTCACGTTTAGATGTTAAGACAAGAATGGATTTGCAGGTTCGCTAGGTTTCATCCAAGGTGCGCCTACATTTCCGTTGCCATTGAGCGTGGAGTTGCTTGGAACTGGTGTCCAAGGGTCTGCTTGAGCACCGGAGGCTAAATCGTGCAAAACACAAAAGTTTTCAAATAAAACTGACCAAAAAAAAAACATTCAATTTTTTAACATTTGTAAAACAAAACAAAAAAAATGGCAAAGTTTTCTAACTTTAAACGCGGATAAAATTGCAACCAACCTGCAGCTCCAAATGCGGTCCCAATTGGTTGAGGCTGCCCGCCAAATTGAGCGAAAGATTGTTGTTTGATTTCGTTGATCGTCGGTTTAGGAGGCTGCGTATTGAAAACTGGACGAGCAGCAGGTTGAGGCACTGTGGGATCGGAGAACGGATTGGCAACTAAGGCTGGATTGTTAGGCTTGCCTAGAAATGAAATTCTCTTAGTTAAGTCATAAAAATACAACATTGCGCCGATCACTTACTAGTAGTAACTAAATTATCTAAATTGACTAAGGCGGAATTCTCCCCTAAGAAGCTTTGAGGGGTTTTCTTGGTGGCTCCCATCGACGGACTGGACCCAGAGGGTGCAAGAACATCACCAAGCAAATTCAACTCAAACGGATCATTTGTTGTTGGAATGTTCCCGTTTGTTTTAGGCGATGTAGGCCTGTTTCTGAAACGTTTAAAGGTTTGGTTAATCGTTTTAATCAATTTTTTTTGCATCCTCAACCTGAAATTTACCTGTTAGTAATAATATCAAATTCATCCAAATCGGTAGACGATCCGGGGCTTGTAGGTGACCATGGATCGCGCCTAACTAATTCAGATCCGGTGTTAACAGGAGATAGATTACTAGGAGGAGCACTTGCGCCACCCTGTAAACCCCATGGATCGGGCTTAGGTCTGATTGGTTGTGCTGCTGATGGTTGCCATGGATCGGCCACTGGGGCGGGATGGTTTCGTGCGGGAGAAGATAAAGCGGATGATTGCCAAGGAGAAGATTGCTGAACAAAAAAAAAGTGGAACTCATAACGCTATTTTTCGTGCGTTTTTGGCGCTAGCAGTTTATTACAATATTTAAAAACTGACGTGGGTTTGAAAAGATAAAAATGGCCATTCACATTGGTGACTAATTAGTCGGATTAGTCACTCCAAGAAGTTTATTCACACTGTAGCAATATCAGGCTAAATTAATATTGAGGCAATGGACACTGCAAGAGTTGTGGTTCGGTGGATTTTACCTAATAATTAAATTTCCACTAATGGTTTTGTTGTTGCTGAAGCACAAGGCGCAACAAATTACAATTACCGTAAAAACATAAAACATTCGCCGGTTTCAGGACTTGCATACAGGGCGTTAAGAAAAAGTTGATCGTCATTCACTTTCTTACTTCAAATAATAATATAACTTTTTCTGTGTTGGACACGTTAATCGTTTGATGATCGCTATTAATTTAAAAATTGAAAGTACCTCGTTTTAAAGAGATTCAGGTTGATCAGCAAATTTAAATCGTGAAAAAACTAAACATAAATCACAATCGCCGTTCATAAATGGATTTTCAGTTTATCACGTGAAAAGTAAAAAGTAGGAAAGAAAATAAAAATGTGAATAATTTGTATGTTAACTTGGTGGGCTTCGCCACCATTGCTCCAACCAGTGAGTTTGGCCGTCGTGGCAAATAACTTCCTCCTAACGTTTTGCAACCACGAGTGGTTCTCATCTTCAGAGGGGCGTCGCCCAAAACGAACACAAATCTGCAGTTGATCTGGCCACTCGCCAAACGGCAAGATAAAAAATATTATTCACGGCGGTCTAAAAGCTCGAAAAACTTAATCAAAAAAAGCCGGTTTCATGTAATTTTTTGATAAGATTCAATGGAAAGCAAACAATTTTGAGCAAAAAGCGTGCTAGATTTGTTCACTATTAATATCAGGACCACAATCACATGTTACGATATACATAGTAAAATATGGGTCAATTGATTTTAATTGTTTCGATAAAAAAAGCTTACGAAACACTAAAACCATTGAAACAATGCACAAACAAATTTTAATACATGTTGTTGTGTTTCTCAACCTCAAAAGGTTCAATTACTGTCCATTTTGACTAAGCAAAATAAAACATTACTGGCTTATTTGTTAGGATACAAAGCTGCAAATTTTGCTGGTTCATGTATAGTTGCCAATTCTTGAGACACGCACACAAACACTAGCAAAACTATACATACCACTGGACCAAACTCAAAAATATTTAAGTCCAACGACTATAAGAAAGAAAAAAATTTAACATTTACAAATCGCACGAGCAACAATTATATATAATTGTTAAAGATTCGTCTGAGAGAAAAAGAAAGTTGCTAAAAAAAAATTGGAAATACATATCTCAAATACATAAAAAATTACCTGCGGTCTGGGAGGCTGCGGCATTCCCCAGGGATCAACAGGAGTGGGATCGCCGCCCAAATTAACATCTAGCAGGTCCACTAAGTGACTTTGGGGTATTTTTTCAGTAGACTTTCTGAAATGAAAATAAAGCAGGTGAACACTTTAGCATTGTAATGATTTAATCGAACTTACTTAAAATCTTGTTGGCTTTGACTCAAAGCCAACTGAAGTCTCACATCGTCCGACTTGCGCTTCTGTTCCTCCTGTTCGGCCTCTTCCCTTGACATGGCTAGAGCGAGCTGCAATTGCAGCTCTTCTTCGCCGGCAGTCTGAGGGCGCGCGATTTCTATATCTCGTGGCAATTCCGCTAAAATATCTGACTCTTAACATGTGGAAGTTATACTAAAGAGTGTTAAGTTGACAAATTTGCGAACAGATGTAAAAATTACTACCAGAATTCCCGGAATCTCGACTTCCCCACTCGCCCCTAAATGCGGGATATTTGGGACTGGTTGGAGTGTCCAAACCGCCATCACTACCAAATCCACTGGCACTCTGAGCAAACCGTTCTTTTGCTTTTAATGCTCGAGCTCGCTCGTTTTTGAGTCTTTCATCGTCTTTTAACAAATTCACCAACTGCTTGGCCTTTTCTCTAACATTTTGACCCTGATCTTTTCCTGAAAAGTTGCAATTGAAATGTTTAACCAACTTCTTCTAACGCGGGCACGTAAGCAACCTTCTTCTAAATGCTGAAAGTCTTTCAGAGTTTGAATTGCATAAATGTTCTCTTTACACTGCTGTCCTACTTTTTCCGATCCAGTTTTGATCAGATACTCCAGTACAACCAAAGCCTTATAAACATGTCTCCAATTTTTACCATGGTCATTCAATCTCTTCCAAACCTTTAACAATCAATTTAGCTTTTCTAACATCATTTCGTATACAACTTACCATTTGCATTATTTCACTAAATGCCACTACATTATAAGTTAAATCGGCAATTTCCGCCATGATAGTACTGCTGGGGCCCCACGGATCATTGGAGGTGGCTTCGCGCACCTTCTTCTGTGCATCTGAATAATTGTGGGCGAAATTTTTTATATTTCGCCGAATGCCTGCTACATTCACTTGCATGTCGTGTGAATTTCGACGCATCTAGTTATTACATATAATTAAGTACTTATTATTGCCCAAATATAAACTTGGTTTAAACACAGTTAAATAAGTACGCCCGATTTTAAACGCTGTTTTCTCACGAAAATCATATACTCAGAATAATTATCTAGGTATATGTCTGGGCTAATCAATAGGTAGTAATCTTATCTTATTATTAACATATTATCGAAAACAAAAACTTACTTTTGAGCAGTTTTCAACTGTTGCAAATGGCTAAAGCTCAACTCAGCTGCTAAAAGAGATATTAAGAGTGTTAATAAAGAAAGCAAATCAAATCAAGCAAAGACAGCGTAAGGTTTCTTGCATGTTTTACGTAGACAAGGTCTTAAACCCTAAATCAATACCAGACTTTAAAATCAGATAAGTTTGTCTGGATATTTGTGATGTTTTAAATATCACAAAGGATGCATGGATTTGCAATTACGTTCTAACAAAGTGGGATAAACAAGAGAAAACACAGTTATAAATTAGATTTCACTGTCAGAGACCTTTGAGTAATAACTGAGGTTATTGCAGCTATAAAAATCGAACCTTGAAATCCATTACGAAAAGTGAGACATGACTTCTTTAAATGAAGCACTGCATTTGGCTATGTAGGTGACATTAGCGATTTAAAAGTATTAATCAAAGCAATGATTTTATTGGTTAGCAGCCCCGTTAGAATGTAGAGCTCTCTTAAGTGGGCCAATCAAGTAAATACTTTAGAAATCAGCTGTTAGATTCTAAAAATATATGAAAATTGAATTGTTGTCGACATACTAATCTGGCATAAAAATAAACAAATAAAGGTTACCTACCTACTCTCTTTGGATATCACAAATCGTTTGGTCAACTGCACGCTACCCTGTTGAAATTATCAAGTTTCGTTGGTTAATTCGCTTCAGTACTTGCAAACAGGATTATTTGTTCAAACAAGTTACGTAGTTTTTAATAAATTAGTTTTCTGTTCACTGATGACACTACACTTTTATTTTCAATACACACAATCAACATGGCCGCATATCGCTCCAGATATCTTCCTTCGATAAAAACTGATAACTAAGACCACTTTAGTACCGAATAAAGCATTAACAGATTCACGTGATAATTTTATATGCTCTGTTTACCTCTCACAACAAAAAAAAACAACACCCTTTTACAAAAATTTTCATGTAAAACTTCACATTTGACAAGTTAACGGAGTGACGTTCGCACGCTGGTTTTTTTTTTGAAAGACGTCATATATCACGTGGAAATCTTGCACCAGTACAGAAGTAGTTCAAACCGTCCGGATTGGTAGTTCTGGTGCGTTTATAGCGGACTAAAATTTTACGAATCTACAAGTTTATTATTTTTATTTAAATATTTCCATAAACGACACAGTTCTTTTTTTTATAGAGAAATTATGTCTTCTGCAATAATAAATTTCCAATTAATTTTTTTGAACCTCTTGAATTTAATTTATTAAAATTAAAAGGCTGACAAAAATAAGTTGCTATGCCAAAAAAGTAATTTTTTTTCTAAATTAATTTATCATGACTCGTTATTAAAGCAGTGGTGGAAGTTTCATAAGAGCTGCAGAGCTCCGCTAGAGAAAGAGAGACTTTACTAGCGTGGTTTGCACTTGGCTTGCAGTTTTTCCACATTTATCAGCTTTTTATAGCCTTTTTAATACCTATGACTTTGCATTGGCCTTGCCGTACATTACAAAAAGCTGCTTGCAAAACAGCGAACCACACAAGTAAAGTTTCACTGCATGGACGCGTCCTTTGTTATCTTATGGAAAAGTAGTGAATTTCAACGAATTAAACGTAGTCGACATTCGCATCAAAAACTTTGAAGAAAAGTTGTTAGGAAATAAATTATAGACAGTCAGCATATTGATAACTTCCAACACGAGGGGCAGATAGACTGGAAAACAATCGAATTCTGTTGATGTTATGGTAAAAGTGCGCCAGTATGCCTTAGTTATGTCTCAGTAAAGTAGCCGAAAGGGCTATACTGAGGAGACTCAAGGAGGAAACGAGCGAGCTTGATTTGCTGAATTTGAGCTTTGTGAAAGCATTTCACGGAACTTCAGCTGCTCAGGATAGTAGAAAGATGCACCAAAGAAATGAATCAGTACCGAACGACTGGAATACTCACACTGGATGTCGAAAGAG
>NW_026018165.1:1754369-1764742 GCF_020466585.1 Dendroctonus ponderosae
GATGCTATGGCATACGGATGCCGGAGCTGACAAATTCTTAGAGAGGACTACAAGTTTTAAAGGATAACTCCCGAAAACTCGTAGTACCAAAAAGGAGGTTTTTTAGTTGGTAAGAATCCAACACTACCCAGGGTTCGGAACACTGGGTGTCTTAGTTATGACGCCAGTAGAAAAAATATATTTATGTAAAAATAACTTAATCAATCAAATTTTATTAAACCAGATTTTCACATTGCGCCTCATACATTAATGCTCTGGACAAATTTCTAGCTGCCGCCAACCTCAGTATACTGATTTTGTCACTTAGCTCAGGGATTTCTTCCTTTTCCTCCAAACAATGCAACACGGTAAATGTATCATTGGCGGAAAACACTATTTCTTCACTTTCGAGTAACGGTGTGGCTTCACTCAGGAGTACTGGCCAAAAGCTGAAAAAAACAGCTTTAGCTTCGTACATTTATTTTTTACTTTCATATGGAGCGTTTTATTAAGATTGCAAAATAAGTCGAATTGATTTACTACATAAACGTGAAAACGTCGCTATTTTGGATTAATTCCCTGATTTGCTTCAATAATTTCCCTTGTATTGTAGACCGAATAATTTTCCTGACTGCATGTACTTGTTATGGTACAACTTATCAACTGAATGTTTCTCAAAACTAAAACCAAAAACTGACAAAATGGATATACCAAATACTGTATATAGAGTGAATTGTTTAGAATGTGATAATACATATATAGGACAAACTAAAAAATATTTTAAAAAGAGAATGTACTAACATAATAACAGTCTGAGAAATACTAGTGAAAATAAAACAGCATTAACACATGCACACCAAACGTTGTATAATTTTGATTTTAACAACGCAGATATATTACTTAGGGAAATAAATTATCATAAAAGAAGAATCCCAGAAATGATACACATAAAAAACATGCAAAAGCAGTAAATTTCAGATCAGATACCGACAACCTTAGCAACATTTACCAAACCCTAACTAAGCCATCAGTATGGAACACCCAGTACACTGGAGAAAAATTAAAACTATTTCTGCTTATCTCAGTACATGCATACCTCTCGCAAATGTAGAAAATAATTCAGACAAATTTAAGGTTTCAAGAAGGCAAAGCCCTAAAGAACGTTGATTTTTACCAATCATGAGATAAGTTTTTCCGGTGTTTTGCTCTCCCAAAAGAAAGGTTTTTTTCCTTCAAATACTGATGAATGTTTTAACACTTTATAAATTATGGTTTTGTTACAACATGTTTTAATTGTGAATTGGTGTTTGTAGTTTGTGTACATTTTAAATCTGATGATGGCGCTGTTGTCTCGCTGAAACGTAATGAAATGAACGATGTTCAACATTTTTAGTTCACACTTTGACTGAGACCCAGTAAAGATAAGAATATCATAACTTGTAATGAAGTTATTTTTCTTCAATAAAATTAGAATAATAAATGGATCAATATTTAGAGCGTTTGAAATTTTTTTATTTTTTTGCAAAAAAACAGAAAATATGAAATTAAGCTTAAGCTTTCGAAATATTATTAGAATGTCTTTTAAAGGTTCAACACCCCCCGTATGTTTGAAGCGAAATAATTGTCGACGTAAGACTGTTTTCTTATTTTTCAGTCATTGAAGTGTATTTCAGTCGCTGGTAACTATTTTCTAGGTATATTATTATGTAATTTCAAACAAGAAACCGCATTAAAATATTTGCAATGAAAACAGTTTATGCATAATTTGCTTAATAAAAGTAAAATACTTACAACTTTGGAACAATTTTCGACACCATTAAAGCTATTAGTAAGTGCCCGCACTCTTTGTACTCTCCCTCTTGATATAACTTATGAAATTCGTTGTATTTTCCTACAATTTAACAATTAATCTCTGCTGCAGATAATAATTTTTCTTGAGTACAAACCTAAAAATATTAGTCTATCACTGGCCAACATAGATGATCCCAAATTGTCTAACAGATCAGTATTGTTCAGTTCTCCGCTGCTTATATACTGCTTCAAATACTTATCGGCCAAATACGAAGTAAATGGACCATCTTGCGACTTTAAAGCCCAAGTTAACGCATTGCCTAAGCGTCCTCGGCTTAAGGACCTCATCCCTTGAACTTTACATATGCTCTGAGCTGAAATTCAGTGTTATAAAGCCCGATTCAGGCTGATTTCCTTCAGACTTCTCACCAACGTTCTTCAGACCTCTACTTATAGCTTCCCTGATCAATTTGTGGACTTTCGCTTCGGAATCAAACGAAATTCGAGGTAGTAATAGTTGAATTGTAGGCAACCCATCTTTGGGACAATGATCCAAATAACTCAAACCAACTTGCCACAAGCTTTTATGCCCTACTAAGGTAGTGCCGTAGTCCAGAATGAAGGATTCCCGTAGTTTATCTGCTGAACTAACATTTTTTTTGAAAACTTCGCAAATATTTTACTGGATTTAAATGAATATAGTAGGCTGTTTCACCTTCAATATAAATTTAACGCCAAAATACAACCACTTCACCGCAAAGAACGTTTACACAATCGAATTATTGCAGTACTGAGATGCTGAGAAGTGAGGCATCAATCGGATGGTGAAGTTCAGTATAACATTTAACGGATTCAGTCAAAGATCGAAATTTTTCGAAATGTGTTAACATTTTACAAGATGTTTGTTCAGTGAACTCACGTGTTTTTCAATGAGTTCGTTGCAATAGAAATTGTATATTTTTTTAGGCATTTTAAGCGAAATGAGCATTGCCGAAAAGTATTTAACACTCTAATGCGTTTGTTACGCAGAAGCCTTCAGACACTACACTGATTTTTGACAAAATCTGATCATCACAGAAACTTCTACATTGTAAATTAAAATTCGTTTTGCCAAATTTTGAGTCTTTTTGCAAACAAACCATTCAAAAATTACCGATACTCTTCTCATATTAAAAAACTGTAAGTGTATAAATACTTACAAGCCCTCGACTTCTTTTTCCAGCGAAGATAAGCGCCCAGAGTGATGGAGCAGATCAGTAAAATGACTCACGAACCAACCATTCTCGGTCATTTCCTGAACTTCCTTAATCACCTGGGAAATGTATAATTTATAAAATCAATCGCCAACATTTTAACAGAGTAAAACGCACCAAAAGCATATCAAATTCCATCGCAGCTAACAAAACCCTGTCTAGATGCCTTAAGTGATTCTGCATTCTCATTTTTTTAATGCTTTGCTTGGCATATTGGCCGAGTTCAAACGTTTTCACCGTTGTTTCACTGTAACATAGCCATCCAGCTAGAAACTCATACCAAGCCTCGCATTGTGATTGAATCTCAGCCCATGCCTCCTCTTCGCCAGTCAGCAGCTATTTCAAGAAAGATTGGCATGAGAAATCTGTGCATACCGTTTGGAAACATTCAAACCTCACCCTCATCAATAAGTTCAAGTTATGGTTGTTTATGAATTGCTTAGAATCAATTTGCTGTTGAATATCCATAACCCAATGCCTCCATTGAAGATTGAATTCGCTTACAGAAACATTGTTCATTACCTGGTGAAACGAAAAAGCCAAATCAGACCCAAAAAAAATAAAAAAAAACAGATCACGTACATTGTATGTAGGCATACTCTTCAATAGATGTTGTACTAGTTGAAATATTGGACTGTTTGCCGCCGAGTGTTGCTTTAGTAGTGCTCGAACCACTTTAATCCTGCCTTGCAATAAGTTGCCGAAAACAGTAGGCCAAAATTCTTCCTCCAATTCCAGGCCCTCAGAATTGCTTGCTAAAAGAATCGCAGCATTCCTTTCGTGCTTTGGAAAATGAAACCTGACCCAGTCGAGTAGATGGGGCAAGACAATATTTCCTGGTATAACATCGATGAAAAGGATTTCACACAAATGCCAAACACATTCCACTGAATAAAATATTGTGATATAATTGTGCATTTCACTGCGTTCAGCCACTGTAATATTAGGTTTTCCTACTTCGTCTTGCAAGTTCTCTAAACAGGCCCTGATAATCGAACGATACTGTCGGCTAATGCTGAGGATTTCCATTTTCAAGTCTGACGGCTTAGTTTTAAAAGAAGCCTGCAGCGTTAGGAATACGCCATTTGATTCATTGACCAGTTTCCTTAAGATAGGGTGGAACAAAATAACACTTCTTCGGATATGGAAAATCGACACTGGAGCATTAGATGCAAAGCTAGTTGGCTGGTCCTTTTGCTTAACGCTACGTTTCTCATAGGGAAATACCACTATTTCATTCATGGGGCGCCAAGAGGCCCCCATTCCTGCCCGCCGACATAAATCATTGGGAATTAGCTGGAACAAAAAAATGTCTGGCCCTATTCAAGCTCTTTGGTAGGTAAAGTGGGTAACTCACAAATGTTTTCGCATTGTTTTCCATGTTATTCGCGCTTTACTAACTTTGGTTCGACGGAAACTTGTCGGAAACAAACAGTTTCTGATAATTATGGTTAGGATTCTCGCCTCTTCTTTGTCCCCCAAACAACAGATAGGCATCAATTGAACTACCGCAATGCAACTCAGTAATACATTTTGGTTCAAGAAATCAACTTTAAAACACGTTAATGTATAGACAAATAAGTTGATTTTGCCAATAAAACTTGAATGGAAATTGTGAATAATTGAGGAATAGAACTTCCCAATAAATCCCAACCTCAATTGTAAACATAACCCTAGTGTGTTCCAGTCATATTTTCAAAATAAATTGATTATGTTGAATATCACTGACGACCAAATTAGGTCTATTGGGGACGTTTTGAACAACCCCAGCAGGCCTTTAAAAGAGAGATTTCGGGCCTTATTTACCTTAAGAAACATCGGTGGCCCCTTAGCGATTGCGAGCATTGAGAAGTGCTTCGCAGACGAGTCCGCCCTCTTAAAACATGAGCTGGCTTATTGTTTGGGGCAAATGCAGGATACGGCAGCTAATCCTATATTGGTGAAAGTGCTAAAAGATGAGGCTGAACATCCCATGGTGCGACACGAGGCAGGTTAGCTGTAACATTCATTATTTAAATGAGATATGATTGAAACGAGTATATGCTTTTATTTACACTTTATACCTACTTGCAGTCTTTTAAAATGTATGATTATCTTTACAATTTTTAATGAAATGTGCTGTTGATTTTGGATTATCCAAATGTCTTTCAATTTTTCGAGTTGATACTCCAGGGTTCGCAGTAATTGCCAATAATCCTTTGTTGAATTTCTCCTCAGAGCTGTTCCTTTTCCGAGAGAAAACTGGCTTTTGAAGAGCACCGTACTTTTTGAAATTAGTTGCTGAATGTTCTTTTGTTCAAGTGCACTCGCTTCGCAACACAGGGGTTTCTCTCACTCAAAATAAAATATGATAAGAAATCCAAACTTTTCTGTATTTGAAATGCTTTCCTCCATTCGTTGCAGACGAAACACTTTTATGTATAAACTTAATAGTAATATACATTTTGACTGGCACATTTTTATCTCTAAACGCAAAAAATGTTCGCAATGGTGTTCACAAAGGTCACAACAATAATTTAAAAAATGACCAAAACATAACTAAACTTCAACATTTTATACGTCGTTGGATTCAGAATAAAAAGGGGTTTCGGGATTTGCTGTTAAACATACAGAGCCGTATTTGAAAAACGAATTTGATGATTGTTTCCTGGAGACGAAACGTCGGGGCGTAAACTTGATAAAGTATCTCGCTGGCTTAAAGTTGCTGTGATAATGTGCAGTCGGTTTTGCTGTAGAATTGTTATTAACGCCAAAAAATAATATACGTAATCGAAGTTCGGAAATTTCCGTTTTTTTGCAAGTACCTACCTAAATTAGAAACCGAGATTTTGATCAAAAGTTTTAAAGCGCCATGTCCAACCCTCCAATTGGCCAACTTTTTTCCCATTGAACCAACTTCTTTTCGTAACACACTGTACAATCTATCACCTAGTAGGGTCTTGCGACATATTTAAGCATACGATTAAGCTTTTGCCTTTCAATTGACTTAGTCGATTTTTTTTAAAACTCTAGCTGAAGCTCTAGGAGCCATCGGCAGTTCCGACATGGTAAACATTCTGGAGCGTTTTAAGAACGATTCTTCTGTAGAAGTGGCCGAAACATGTCAGCTAGCATTAGAAAGAATTAATTGGTTGCAAAGCCCCGATAATTCAAAGTGTTCGGAAAATCCATACCATTCCGTAGACCCTGCTCCTCCTGCACAATTGAAGACTGTTGAAGAACTAAAGGGCATTTTAATCAATGATAAGGAATCATTGTTTAATAGATACAGAGCAATGTTTTCGCTGAGGAACCTGAGAAGTAAAGAAGCAGTTGAAGCTCTGGGTGAAGGCTTGAAGCATGGCAGCGCCTTGTTCAAGCATGAAGTAGCCTTTGTGTTGGGGCAGCTTCAAGATGAAAGTAGTGTTAAATATCTGCAGAGCTCCTTGGAAAACTGCGATGAAAATGAAATGGTTAGACATGAATGTGCGGAGGCGCTAGGCGCAATTGCGACAGAAGAATGCATGGATATTTTAAACAAATACCTAAGAGATGATAAAAGGGTTGTTAAAGAAAGTTGCGAAATTGCCTTGGATATGTGTGAATATGAAAATAGTCCTGAGTTTCAATACGCGAATACGCTCACTGTGAAGTAATTGTTTAGGTGAAATATAAGTATCATTTTATTTTTCAAGAGTTTTGAGTGACCCCATTAAATATCCCATTATATTTCCCTCTGATAGATCAATCAAGGTGGGTATAAATATATTCATTTCCATAATATTATCAACATACTTACAAGATATTAATATATGTATAACGCGTTTAAAACATCGAGATCTGAAAAATGTAGTTTTCAAAGGTATTTTACCGTCTTGTGAATTTTCAATATTCCTGTCTCGCAGATTTCAGTGTAATTTGGTTTTGCTGCAAATTTTATACCATCCAGCAGACACGGATGGTCAGGAAAATAAAACTCAACGGAAATAAAGGAGATGAAATGATGATCTTACGGACATCTATCACGATATCTGGGCTAGACGTTTTAGTTATTTATCAGAAACCTGATATAGTAGATTCTTACACGGAAACTGTAACATTTATAATAAAATTAAACCGTAACTTATTCAATAATCAATTGTTGTGGACTCTTCTCAATTGATTTCTTTTTGGACTGAACCTCACATTTTCTTCAGTTATGTTTTATTTTCTTACGACTTTTTAAAGGTTTCTCAACCTCAAAATGTTCCGAATTTTACAACTTTTTAACTGCCCATTATTCAAATGCGCCTGTTGCTTCCTTCATTCTCCGAGTAGTAGTCCAGTCAAATTAGTGTTTCACCTCGGAATTAAAGATAACAAGCTGTAAACTCGTATATACCTTTATCTTAACATCCTTCCTAAAACTTGCCTCAAAACTACTTATGATAGTGTTGACGCGACTGTACATAACTAAGGTCAAAGGTAAAACAACGTTTTTTTGTGCATTTTTTGCAAATCTTTCGTTTCCTGTAAGTTTTACGGTATTTGAATATATTATGAATATTGTAGCGGATTAAATTCTCCACGACTTTTGTTTCAACATTTTTTTAATACGTTAAACCGTTTTAGAGATAGAGGGCGGAGAGAGAGCAGTGTTTAACTATGTACAGGGTGGTTATTGATTGTTATTGATGCTGAAATTTGGCCATCCCGTTTTAACATCTAATTTGGAAATTAAAGAAAAATGTTTAATACAAGAGTTGTAGATATTAACCTCTAGTTTATTTTAAGATAGTATCGATTGATACAGGGTGTCTGAAATTCAAGTGACAGACCAAACTTCCCTTTTTTAAATGGAATGCCGTCCTTTTTATGGCATATTCGAGCTATTTGTAAAATTCTATGCTCATTTGATATAAATGTTCAATATTGATTTTCAACTGTTTTTGAGTTTTTTTAAAAACCAATATTGATTGAACGTTGGCCACCCCGTATTAACATCGAATTTGAAAATTAGAGAAAAATATTATTAAAAAGTACGGCCTTCCATTTAAAAAGAGATGTTTGGTCTGTCATTTCAATTTGAAACACTCGTTTATTTTAAGATAATAAGAATTGCCACAGGGTGTCTCAAATTCAAGTGCCTGATCAAACTCGAATTTTTATAAATGGAATGCCCAAATATTTATATGGTTAGTAACTTAAAAACAGTTGAAGATCAATATAGAAAATGTATATCCAAGAGGACTGGAATTGTGCGAATAGTTCGAATATGAAATAAGAAGCGCGCGATTCTATTTAAAACATGTAAGTTTGTTACCGCCACTTGCGTTTGAGACACCCTGTATCAATTGTTACGATCTTAAAATCAACTAGACGTAAATATCTACAACTTTTGCATTTAACATTATTCTCTAATTTTTGAATTAGATTTTAAAACGGTGTGGCCAAAGTCCAATCTTTGCCCTATTTTGATTAATATGACTGGACTATAGTCCGACTGTCGCCGAAAAGTTATTAACTAAAGATAAACGAGTTTCCGTCTACCTAGACGTATGTTTATTAAATTAAACGAACCTTTTAAGATTTTCGACATGAATTTTTATTTCAAAAAACGAAACAAATTATTATACATCTTTCCATTTGTAGATAAATGCATATTGCAATACTGTAATATAAAACGATTGTTCCTATTTTGCACTACTTCTAAATATATTTATTAAAACCGTCTTTTATTCATTATCATCAAACATTTAAAAAACCTGCCTTTTTCTTAGTTTTAAAATGAGCTTGTTAGATTTTCATATATGTACATACCATTTCATATACTATGTCTCCGTTAGTTTTAATATAGTTCTTTAATGTGTGTTCTTAATTTTTTTCAATTTCCGTTTTTTTTGCTCTTTTTTTTCTTTTCGCAATCGTCGTCCGACCAATTTGCGCGTCGAATTATTTCAACCGAATCGTTCTTCTGCAGTTTTAAGCATTCATTGGTGTTAAAAGCTTCTATCACCCATTTTATGATGATAAGATTCTCGGTTCACTTTTCGTAAATTTCATTTGGATTTTTCACCGTATTGGAATGGGAATTTATTAAACTTACACTTATTATAATGGGAAAATGTTCGCTGTTCGTACAGTTTTCCTTAACTATTAGCGATATTAAAGTAGAATCATATAAGCGGCACTATTGAAAACCAGCGGGTGCCGGATTATTGAAATGTTCGGATTGCTGGATTATAGAGAACAAATCGTAATAAATAAAATAAAGCATTTCATTAAGAGAATACATAAAATGTATGTATGCACATTTTTGTGTTCTTGTTCGAGAGGTTTTATTGTAACTGAAACCTATCTCAAAATTAACATGTAAATACCTTCCGTGCTTCACAAAACAGTCCTTGCTTAAAAACCTTTTCTCGCATGTTTCGACGAATTATAATATCTTTGGCATATATGTTATGCAGGTATTGAAACAATGAAATGCTTTATCTGGTTTAAATTTTAGAGTTGTAGTAGTTGGTGACTGACCTATTGCAGATTCGGTTCTTGATAATTTTTCACACGATATGGTTAACAGACAGATCGTTTTTTGAATTTATCGAGCATACATCGCTGGCACGAAAATCATCTTTCTTATATTTTTTAAAATAAAATTTGATTACTTTTACTTGCGGGAGTGCCGGATGATTGGACGTATCGGTCTATTGAAGTGCCGAATTAGTGAGATTATACTGCATACTGTATATACAGTTGAGTCCGGATATAACGAACTTGAAAAATGAACTAAAACTGGTTCGTTATATCCGGAGCTATATCCGGCTATAAGCGAATAATAATACAAAAGCACGTGATGTATTTTATTTCGTTATTTTTACATAGAGTAGTAGAAGTCAGTAGGTATAGTTATACGGTGTTAAAAAGAACACAAAAAGATAAACAAAATACAATTTGAAATCTACTTCATAAAATCTGTAATTTTTGTTTGTACATTTCTGCTGCAAAAATAGATGTTATTTATGTAGTTTTCAAGATCACAAAATGACTCCCAGATATGATTAGGAACTTGGCGTGATTGTAGAAAATGTCGAGTTTCGGACACTTTTTTGTCATTTCAGAAATGGTTGGAACAGCATTAGTGTCTACAGTAGAATCAGTTTCACATAAATCGTCATCTTCCTCCCTTATCGCTTAAAGCTGTAGATGAGGTTACGGAGTCTGGAATTTGCTCATCGGTCAACATTTCTCTTGTAAGAATGCCATTATCAATGCTCACATATTCGAAGAAATCGAAATTACTCAATTTGGTTTTAACTTATTGTAACGGAAATGGCCTGGGGTACTCACGTTTGGAATGGGGGATCGAAATTCATGGTATTTCAGTAAATG
>NW_026018165.1:1764917-1778858 GCF_020466585.1 Dendroctonus ponderosae
AATCCGTGTTTTCCGTGTGTTATTGTTATCGTTTGTGAAGTTGACATTAATTTAGAAGTTAGTTTGTTCCTGTTCCGTAGTTAAAGTTGTACCGAGTGAAATAAAAGTTGTAACCAGAAGAAAGAATTCGATACTCGGCCATCCACGGTACATTATTCTTCGACAAAATTGTTGTTGAGAGTGAAAGTTCGTTATAAACGGAAAGTGAATATACGACTAACCCAAAAAGTGATCGTTATATCCGGAAGTTCGTTATAAATGGGATCGTTATAACCAGTAAAAAAATACGTTGGCTTTTATGGATGACGTTTCAATTAAAGGGGAAAAGTTCGTTTTAACCGAAAGTTCACTATAACCGGGTTGAATTAAATATTGAGTTTCTCCTTAGGTCAATCCTGAGTTTTGCCACCTAAAAAAGTATAGGTCTCATAATGAATGCCTTTACCCATATGCGATTTCTCCTTTAAAAATTCGCAATTTCTTAAAGCGAGTAGCAGTTTCAAATTTTCATCTCCTTTAGAATACGTTTAACTCAAACTTTACTACAGATGCTCAGAGTTGCATAAAAATCTCCCGGAATCCTGAGTGTTGCCAGCTTAGTAAATATCGCTCTCAAGGTTAATGTTTTCAAGTAGTAATTTGAAATTGTTCACATATTTAGAAGATAAAGTTTGTTTTTTCATTTTTAGAAAAGTTAAACAATGCGTCCTTTGCATTTTCGACGTTTGGGAGAAATAAAATGTCTGGTTTTCTGTTCAATCTCTATTACATTGGTGTTAAGTTGCTAGTGAAACACCGTTGTATATAAAATTACCTAAAAAATGTATATTTCAAAAACGTTCTGTAATAAAAAAAGGTTTTATTAACAAATTGATGATTAAAAAATATAACATTAATAATTTAATGTAAACAAAAACAAAAATTCGTTTAAAGAAAGAAGAAATATTGCGGTCTAAGAGGTTTTTAAGTATGTTTTCATGAGCCTTACATCTTGGAACTTGAATTTCCCATTTAAGTCAATCGCTATAAATTTACGCTTCCACCGTCAGAGGAAAATCCCTAATGTTTAGTTAATTGATTGTACGATTTTAAACCACGTGATTCTTCAGGAAATCTCATACAGATACATGCATATGTTTCTCAATGCAGATTATTTTTTATTTGTTATTTGAATTGAGGTAATGGTAATATTTGCACTGTAGCGATTTTCCTCTATCAACGGCGCCGTTTTCGAAGGTATAAAAATGCTGATAAAAATCACTGAAAATATATTTATGCACGTAAAAAAGCAAAATGGCACATAAAATTCGTATTGAGTAATCAGAACTTGGAAAATTTTCGTATTGGTTAGAGCTAGTAGGGAAAATAGGATTATAAAATATTTCGTCACAAACGATCTGTAACTCTTGGGAAACCAGTCGTTAATCAATGTAAATGGAATGCTTGCAAGTCCTATCGTATGGAATATTATAAATAAATACATGACTATCACAGACGTATATCTAAAATAGTTATCATTCATTTTAAAATATATCACAATAATTTTACACATATACAAAATCAGAACACTACAACTAGATATAAGTAGTAGAGCTTTTTTGTTGTATCTGGGAGATACGAAAGTACCTATAACTATCGATATAAAAAATAATACTGCGTAGCCAAGCGAAATCATCTCTGGATAAGGCACATTTGATTTGCTAAATATGATTTGCGTGTACACCAATGTAGGTGGAGCGCCGCAATATTGCTGGCATATTAAAAGAACTGTTAACTTCAGAAAATTAATCCGCAAAGTTTTATCTTTCATAATTCGCAAAATCCCATTTTGAATAGGTTCCTCGGATATATTTTGAATCAATTTCCGACTCTCTTCTTCGGGGTTTATATCCGGTTTGAGGAACGACAAAAGCTTCTTGGCGTCTTCGATTTTTTGGGACCGAATCAACTCTTTGGGCGTCAAAGGCAACAAAAATTGAGCGGAAAGTACGAACGCAGACACAATCAAACTGATAAGTGAATATTGCGTAAAATCCACAAACGGCCCTACAACATACGCTAACACAAATCCAGAAAACCCATAAAAATTCACCAGCTTAATCAAATACTCCGATAAGGGCGCTTCGGTCATTTCTAATATGTAATTCTTTATTTGCCCCATGGCATATCCATGACCAGCCCCTATCATGATCCTGCTCACTAAAAGACCGTAAATATCCTGCGCCCTCCACATGATGATCCATCCGAGAAGTATACAGATATTTCCAAAAATTATGCCATATTTCGGCCCCAATCCTAGTTGTTTGGACGAAAACATTGTCCCGAATGACACACCAAATAGGAGGAATCCAGCTATCATTGCGCTTTGATCCATAGTGATTTTTATAGGTGAGTCTGCTGATAACAGAATCTGGTAGTTCGAAGAGGGCCATCCAAGCATTAATCCGAAAGGAATACATGTGAGAGAGGCTAGAAATTAAGAAAAAATACAAATTGTTAAGGATGGTTTATATTAAGCATCTCGATCGGATTTTGGAGCGATTTGAGAAAAACATTCCAATGCATTTAAACATTTTATATTTGTTTACATGAGAATGATGCGTTGTACAACGAAAACTCAAGAGTTATGATATCCTATTTAGCCAACTTTACAAATTCATGATATTCTATTTCGCTGCTAAGCATAAAGGAAATATTTAATTATGCTTACGAAGTACATAATGTTCTTTAGTTTCACAGATAGCATGTAAACTCATCAGCATTAATTCAGTATATATTCACACAAGCCTGTAATAACGAACAGTTGTATCTTGAAGCTGAAATCCATGTCAATTGAAATACAAATTGTTTTAAACACTCCCTTTCCAAGGAAGTGATTTTAACTCAAGTAAAGTTTTTTGTTTGGAATTGAACAGGCAATCAAAAGTAATTTTTTTTTTTTGATAAATCAGTGGCGCACTATTTTTTTCTTCAAAAATATTGAATGTTGTGACCACAGCATAAATATTATATTATATGCTTTGTGCTGTGGTTGTGACGATACGCGCGCCACTGGAGAACAAAAGAAATAGTTTCATTCAATAGAAATATGAACATTTGAGGTCCTTAAGAACCCTCATTTATTAGCAATTTTCATCTTAGAATAATGCTAGCGATCATTTTCTGAAGTTTGTGAGAGTACTATTGAATCACCCTGTATAAAACAAGTGTGATTGACTGAGTTTAATGAATTAAGTTGTAATAATTTTCTTGCATTCTTGAAACTGAATGCAAGTTATTATTTCAAACTTGACTTGATCTAATTAATTGATGATAAAACCATTTAAATTTTTTACTCCAAACCAAATAGTGAAGATATATTTTCGCTTCCCAAATAAATATGAAAACTTGAAAATTAATTTTATTTAAGGAAAACATCGTAAGTATATCGTCCCCTCAGAGTTGCTTCACTCGAAAGCTTACAATATTCTGCCAAGTTTTGTTCCAACATTGTTACAGATGGTTGTGTTCAGAAAACACAACATAACTTATTTTTCCCATGTTTATCATGCATTCTTAAAATTACGTTAATTTTTTTAGTTTCTATTTTTATTTTTCTGTAGTTCTTGTTAGCGAAGTGGGAAGAAAAAACTTATTTCCACGACGACCTAAAAGCCCGAAAAACTCACCAACTTCCACCAATGCACAGTGGTCCCGCCTTATGGGCAATACGATCACTTTGGTTTTAGAGTTAATATGTTATTTAAAATGTAAGATTTTCATTCGAAAATCAATTTTTCAAATATGTTTTGGAAAATAAATTAACAGTTATTTGGACTAAACTGGGGAGAAACCTTGAAAACTCGATAGATAAGTTATGGACCACTTTTCAAGCCATTTGATTGGGGAAAATATTTATTATAAAAGCAAGTAAATTATTTTAAAAAAAGCTGAATGGCTTTTAATACAATTTGATTACATTTATAGACCAGCTAAGATTATGAAATATCTTTTATGAGAGCTATTTTTTATTTTTTTATTAGAGCTATTAGAGAAATATGATTTTAATGAGAGCTTAGGTATAACAGTTTCAATTTGAAAAGATAGTATTAAAATGTAACAAAGTAAACATAAGTATGAAATAAATCCAAGGCATTCATTACATAATTTTCAAGATTATGGAAAACTTAAGATTAAGTGGCACCAAACATTTACACGTAAGGTTTAACAATAACTAACTAAACTTCTGACTTGGTAAAAGTTTGAAGTTACGTTATTGACCTTCTTGTAGCAGATGAAACACATCCTTTAATAACATCGAATGGATCGAATGGATCTGAATATAAAATAAGTCTATGCAAAAGATTTGTGTTTGTAAGAATACGAGAAGCTTTTCTAGTATTATCACGTCTAAATAATTTCATGTTTTGGTTGGGCAATTATGCAGCTTCTTCAGAAAGTTCGCCTATGGATAGGAGTGCAAGTACAATTATTTTGTCAGCTGAAGCGGGTAGATAGGTCTAAGTCCTCTAGCTATTTTTAAAGCATATATTTAAAAAAAATTTGAATTAAGTTTATATCCAGATTATATATGTATATATAAGGTCTCTATTTAGGCCTGTAATTTCAGACAAAATACCAGAATTTGTAAAAAATCGTCGTGCGGTATTTCCATCGTCAGATGTACCACTTCCTCCACTTCGCGGCTTTTCCACAATCAGGCTTAATATGAGTATGATCTAAGAGCGATTGCAACTCAACTTCTGCAGATGTCTCCGATACTTGTTTACCAGAAGAATAGCACTTTTCTTTTGCTTTAACAATTTTCTGGTAAGAAGGAAAAGGATTTGATACAACTTTTGAATTAACGAACTCATTAATTAAAATATATTGATGCTTGGTCACTTTCGCTTCGACGATGAGTGAAAGTATTTCGTTTCTGTTAAGCCGTAAATTGGACAATCTTCTGCGTTTCGAACTCCCACTACATTCTTCAAAATCTTTTTAAAATCTTTTGCTTTTTTTTGTTCACAGTACATGATCTTCCAGAAACTCTTGGCGTTTTACGGGTATATGTACCACTTCCTCTTGTTGAAGTGAAAACGTTTGTTCAAGTGGTAGTTCACAAGATAGGAAAGGTAGAAAGATAGGAAATACGATTCTCCAAATCGATTGTTTCTATCCAATCTTTCCATTGATGCTACTGAGCGGAGTAGTAATTAACTCCGCTAAGATTTTACGGATATTTCCTACGTTAGTATCAGCTTTTTTCAAAAGCCAAATATCAAAAAGTTATATCCTGATAAAAGTGAATTAACTTTGTTATCTGTAACAAACAAATACGTTTTTTTAACACTACCTTTTTTAGTGTACAGGGTTATTGATTGAACTTTGGCCACCCCGTTTTTGCATATAATTTGAAATTTAGAGAAAAATGTTGAATACAAAAATTGTAGATATTAACGTCTAGTTTATTTTAAGATAATACCAATTGATACAGGGTGTCTCAAATTCAAGTGGCAGACTAAACTTATCTTTCTTTAAATGTAAGGCCGTACTTTTTATTAATATTTTTCTCTAATTTTCAAATTCAATGTTAATACGGGATGGCCAAAGGTCAATCAATATTGGTTTTTAAAAAAACTCAAAAACAGTTGAAAATTAATATTGAACATTTATATAGAATGAGCCTAGAGTTTTTCGAATAGCTCGAATATGCAATAAAAAGTACGGCATTCCAATTAAAAAAGGTAAGTTTGGTCTGTCACTTGAATTTCAGACACCCTGTATCAATCGATACTACCTTAAAATAAACTAGAAGTTAATATCTGCAACTTTGGTATTATACATTTTTCACTAAATTTCAAATTAGCAATAACCACCCTGTACATAGTTAAACACTGCTCTCTCTCCACCCTCTATCTCTAAAACGGTTTAACGTATTAAAAAAATGTTGAAACAAAAGTCGCAGATAATTTAATTCGCTACAATATTCATAATRTTGTAACGGAAATGGCCTGGGGTACTCACGTTTGGAATGGGGGATCGAAATTCATGGTATTTCAGTAAATGGGAGCCCCATTTGGACCCCATTTACATTCTATCGATAGCCTTTTTCTATAGGAAATAAAGATTATTTATTTCAAATTAGATAAATTTCAAATTAGATGAAGAAACGGGGTGGCCAAAGTTGCCAAAGTCAAAAACAGTTGAAAATAATTATAGAACATTTATATCGAATAGGCTTAGAATTGTGCGAATAGTTCGAATATGCAATAAAAAGTACGGCATTCGATTTAAAAAAAGGTAAGTTTGGTCTGCCACTTGAATTTGAGACACCCTGTATCAATAGGTATTATCTTAAAATAAACTAGACGTTAATATCTACAACTTTTGTATTTAACATTTTTCACTAAATTGCAAATTAGATGCAAAAAGGGGGTGGCCAAAGTTCAATCAATAACCTTGTCATTTTAGTCCAGTGATGTTTTTTGGTAAAAAATGGTTTAAAACAGCACATATTCTTACATATTTTATTGTTACTAGATTTGTTACTAATCCCATATTGATATAATTTGAAAAGTTGAGCAGTTTAGTCACAAAACGTTAATTATTGGAAAATACAAGCAGTCAAAACTAACCAAGAGGGATAATAAAATATCTTCTTATGCACATTCCGCGACATTTGGCGACATTTTTCCTTATTCAATCTTAAAGTCGAAATTTCAAGCATTTTTTGAAGGCATCTAATATGCGGGGTAGCGTGAGGTAAAGTATTTAAAAGCTACCATATTTTCAACATTAAAATAAACTATGCAAAAAAAAGTTGATGGAGGATACTCGAAAAAAATATAGGATACATTAATTACATACGCATTTACAATTCTAACTATAAACATGTATACCCTTACACTCCCATTCCATTATTACAGCGCTTGTTTTCACAATTTCTGTCTGTTGTTTTCACACAGGTGAAAATTATTTCTTACATCTAATGAACTAGTTTTTTCCGGTTCAAGTTAGTAAAATTTAGATATTTCTGAGTAATTTGACAATGCTTTAAGGCAAAATAAAATTATGGATATTTTTGATACGTGACCGCAGATGAAACCACAGTGCAATGGCGATAAAAACTCTCATGGCCAGATTGAATATACAAAAAATGTATTTTATTATCTTTTTATAATAAATTTATAATTTATTACGGTCTATTTAAAAGCCTCAGGTTAGCTTTGCCGTCTGTCTATTGTCTACCATTGAGCGTTTGCCTATGTAATACTAAAATCTCTTTTTGATTGCAAAATCGCTAAATATTTTTAACATTTAATATGAATTTTCGAGACCAATTTGTTGTTTTAATGTCTCTTCGATTTAAAGATTCGAACCTATAGTTGATCACATTATCTGTTGCTGATAAAACGCATTCTTTTTGCAACAAAGTTTAGTTGCTAAAATTGAAATCCCGGAATGAGAATTATTAATCAAATATAATCAAACTTGTACAAAATTCAATATTTGCGTAAACGCTCACTCTGTATAATCTGAAATAAATCGGCTTCGGACTTTGAAGATTTTATTAAAATAAACAGAGGTTTTGACACAAAATTCTTATTAATTCTACACGTGTTTCACTTAACGAATCTCATACATTGCAGATGACTGTCTGCACATGCAACTTTTACAGCTCAACTAATTACGCAACGTCGATGCCAAATTATAATCAATTAAGTAACATGTGAACCAAACGAGTCGTAGACAATTTAATCATACGAACAATTTTTTACATGTTTATTACATGAAAATAAATAAATTATATTGTTATTCAATGTGATAAAATAGTGCCGAGTGATTAGTGAATGTACTCAAATTTTGAAAGGTACTGTATCTTCCTGGATTGTTTGATGTTGGTTAAATAAATATTGTAGGTATATTAAAAAATATCTAGCTATCCTTTAAAATTCATGTCCGTTTTATGTGAGGAGTGTCCCATCACATGCACTTTTATTATTCATTATTTTGAGACTTGAGCAGACTGATCGATTTATTATCTACAATAAACCCCTTAGTTCAAACAATCGGATACTGCGTTATATTCAACAAATAGCAATATTTGAACCCAGAAAAAGTTTTGTTTGAATAATCGCGTGCTTATTGACATTTATATTTAAAATTCTCTTCATTTGTTCCTCGAAGTAGTACATTTTATAACTAACAATTGATCGCTTAAATTGTTTTGTATACGTTCATACAGCCTTAGCATATGTGACTTGACCTAGTTGCATATTATGTGTATTTATTTAATCTATATGATTTGACTTAAGCAGTGCGTTTGAAGGAAATCGCTATTAGAACGGGCTCATTTAGAATATTTGCATCTAAACAAAGTTTGGATTTTCCAGTTGATCTCGTACTTGAATTATACCTTGAAAAGTCTGTTCATGAAACATTTTCCGCGGTCGCGTAGAGAACATTTTCGCAGAAGCGAATTCAATTTTGATCATAAATTATGAATGTTAAACTCTCAACTAAAAGAGCATTCTTTATGTTTTACGACTTACTTTATTAGGTACGGTATTAGTACTAAATTATTCACATGACTGGAAATTCGATAGTTTATCTGCAGAAGATTTTTATCTACAAAATTTTCAATTTTTGTCAGCCAGACATTAGCTGCGGAATAATTTGGACTAACATTTGAGATGGGGAAGTTTGTTTTAAATATTCGAAATATCCAAATATTTCGTGCAAAAAAATGAAACATTTGATTTAAACATCGACTTAAAATATTGTTTGGGTTTGAGCGATGTTTGCACAGTGAAGAAATAAATTATACTTTCACTAGTAATATTTACTTTGGGTGATTTTTCCTTATAAGTAGCGACGAATGCAACATCTTTATAATGATATTTTAAAATTAGTCTCAGCTTCATTGCGTCATCCAATGAAAATCAAGTATCAATTACTGCAGAAATCATATTCACTTAGAAGGATTCTATTGGACAAATTTATAAGACATTTCAATAAATTTCATTGGGAAATTTGCATGCAATTAATAAACGGTTCCAAGACGCCACGATATTATTATTACCCGTTTACTAGAGGACAAGTTTTGTTAAGTAATTATTTTAAAACAATGCTTATCACTTACCACATGCTGAAGGCAGTATTTGCCAAGCTCCAGTTCTAATATGGGTTGCCATCAAATTTTCCACTTTTTCTTCCGGCGCGTCGAAAGTGTAAGTGACTTCTTTTTCCCCATTTTGATTTTCGTAATAGTTCTCCTGGCGGTTGTGCAGCGGTTTGTTCATTTTTTAAATACACAAAAAAGTCAATATTTAACTTCAAAATTTTTATTATCTTTGTTTAACTTTGCGGCCGGAATTACGTTTAGTCATGAGCTTTTGCGTCTCTGCTAGAAGTCCTAAAATTCAAATGATATTGCAAATTTGCTAACTACTCTGACTTTTAATAAAACTGAATAAAACGTTCTGGATGCTCTTCAAATTATTGCTTGGTGAAACCGGACTTAATTGATGGGTTGAATGAATTTAATTGGGTATGTTCGATACAGAGTGATTACTTTGATACTCACGTAATTGTCTATAGTTTTTCTGTGTAATATAGTTAATTTTTCCGTTAATTGGAATCATCTGTGTACAGAAAAATGGGAGGAAATGAGATTTAAAATAATTTTTTTCGGAGAAATATTATGTCGCATGATAGAGAATAGAACCAATTTGCGTGTGCCAACTCTAAACTACCGATGCTAATCATTTGATGCTTTTGATATTTTGAATCCGGTTATTTTAGAAAATGTTCATATATTTACAGGTTTTGAGGAATAATGAATAGCAACTATTAGTTGAAAAATGTTCCTTACTTATCAGCCATAACCCATTTAAATTGCTCTCTCCCTCCGGACTATGAGACACTTCATCGCATTCGAAAATGTTTACTGCAACTGTGATCGAAACGTTAAGAAACAATTTTAATGGTTCACGGCTTGTAAACCCAGAAAACTTGTAGAAAGTAAGTGTTCAGTGTGAATAGTAATTATTTTCAAAAAAATATTCCATGTCCATGAATTGCAAATTTGTATCGTTTCAATTGCTTATAAAATAGTAAATTTAAGAGACAATAATTGCTCACATTTAGCTGAATTAAAGCTTTTAAGTATATTGACTTTTTTTAGAGCCGCTACAGCAGCTAAAGTGACTTTAGCACTATTTTGCCATATCATGAATTTAATCAAAATTGGTGGTAACAAAAACCTGGAAGCATTGAAGGCTGACACTTTCACGTTTATTTTTTGTGCAGTTATTAAACCTTAGAAAATCACTAAAATATTCAATACAGCAATTCGGTATTAAATTCATTATTAAGTACATTTGCAGAATCAGATAATGTCAGCCACAACTCTATAGCTATTTGAAAACTTGTCTATAAATAAAATTTAATTTCTGTCGTGTGAGTTTAAAGAAAAAAAGTGGCAGCCATCAATAATCATAGTTAATGTTAAATAAATATTCCTTGACATGTTCAGTAAAAATTAATTTACATCAAAAATTCGTCATTTGTTTATTAAGTCTATTAAACTGGAATCATTAGTTTCAATTAACAGTTAGACTGTCTAGCAGCGGTTTCATTTTTGATTGGAAAGGCGGAGCTTTTGTCACAATTTTTTTTTGATTTAGCTTAAATATTTGTAACCAACGAAATTTTAGATGCAGTCAACTAATAAAAAAAACATTTTAAAAAACTTTAAAGATTAATAAGCTTTAAACATTGGCTAGTAGTAGGTACATATTTTCAGTAGAGTAGATAAGCTCATTAGCTTCCAATGGCCTTATAATTACTCACTAAAGATTGTTTGGAATAAGTAATTTCTATTGCAATAGGGAATATATATGTATCATTTTATATTTTTCTGGCTAGTGAAAATATCTTTGCTTCGATACCTCAGTTAGCCTCTTTGCCTACTAACCATACATAATGTTTTAGCAGTGCTTTCTAATATTTGGCAACGCAAATTGAGACTTAACTCGATAATGTTTGATAATTTACGACACTTTGGTAAACATTTTTTGCACTAATTTGTGTATATAACACTATATATATAACGTTGAACTTTAGGATTAACCATATATGCAGAAGTTATCAGCATGTAAATATTAGCAAATTCAAGTACTTTAGTATTAACAAAGAATTTACGACGAGGAATCGTGAGATATTTGTTTTTGACTTAAGTCTGCTATAAATGAAGACTGCTGTTGATTAAAAAAAAACATTATGTTTGATAAAATGTGTGTGTAACTTTCAGCTACAATGTCTTAGACTGAGAATTAATATAATATTATAGTCAGTCTATTTCTTGCAAGTTTTCGAACATCATCAAACTGCTAACGATTTTTAATCGATTAATTTTCGAGATATACTGTTTTATTAGCTATTAATTTATATAAAATGATTTGAATATGAACATAATATATAACAAACCTTTTGCATACTCGAAGAATATTCCATTTTGTTTTGTATTCACAAATGTACCAAACTTTTTTAGAAATTTGAAACGAGCTATTAGATTTCACTTGCATTTGGAGCGCTTCCTCACGATAATTTTGAGCGTTTTAAAATTATGCGATTCGAGAAACTACTATTAATTACAAAACATTGTATAACTGACTTCGGAAAATTTTATTAAATATTACACTTAAAATAAGCTGTTAAATATTACAAGCACATTCATCCTAGTTAAATAAAAAGTATGCCCCTGAAAAAATGTTTCTACTTTCATTTGCTAAACACTTGGACTTACCGAATTAAGGTCATCACCCTGCTTTGAACATTCCACGAATTCTAAGATTGATTAAATGTACGGTTTTCAGCGTTTTAAACAGGTGGAAATGTTCCTTTATTACCATAATCTGCTTTAGAATTATTGGTGGCATATTTTCCGAGAATTACGTTTTTCTAATCACACTAGCAGCTAAAAGTAGGTATACCTACGAGTACATCGCTTTCCTTGTCGCAACAGTGACCGTAATACTGGTGGTGGAAGGTTGGGTAAAAATACCCATTCACTCGCAAAACTACATGTGTTCATCATTAATTTAATGAGCTACGATAGTCGAGCAAATGTCGTCAAACTGTGAAGGATCGTTGAGCAAGTTATTTTTATGTAAAATGGGATTTTTTCAAATCATTTTCCTGATTATTGGTGATTTTTTGCAATTGGCTAATTCCACATAAAATCTCGGCAAACGCAATCAGACATGCAAATAACTAATTACATACTCAACGTCGAGATCGTTTTGAGGCACGGATACTTACCGGATTTTATGTCGGTTTATATTCCATGGTCAAGACATGTAAATTTACGAAAACTCAGTAATAAAACACGGATAATGGCGAAACTGCTCATAACGAATGCATTTCGTTTTTATAGTGTATGTAAACTAAATGATTAGTAATCAATTATTTGCATTCATCCCAATTTTATGTTCTGGGAGCAGATAAGGGAGCGAAGAACGAACTAAAATTAAGAATTTAGTGAAAGTTTTCAACTTTCTTGAAATTTTTTTTTCTTTCTTTGTTAAATTTAAAACAATTTAAGAAGAACCGGAAAAAATATAAAGATACCATATAATGCAGCGATTTATCTGTGATGATCTAATTTTACTGGAAAGTTAGCCATAAAATTTACATTTTTTGGGTGAAGTTGTATTTTGTGCGCTTACCAAAACGCCGTTAATATCGAATTTGGAGTTTAATAGAACACTAGTATTTCACTCTTTTCTACTGTTTACCGTTTTATAGTTCATAACATGTATACATAATACATATATTCAAACCAATTTCAAGCTCAAACTTACCACTTAAAAGTGTTTATTCTCCAGCCTGTCGAGAAATCTCTTGAATAAGGTTTAGCTTCACCATTATATGTGAAACGTTCACAACTTCATTATTGACTTTTGCTTTTATATCTATTAAGAGCTATTAAGCGAAGGAGCGCGTTAATGGGAAATTTGTTTGGCCAGTGATTCCTATCAACAACTGTTAAGTATAACAGTAGACAAAAATGGAAAGTAAATTTATAACATTTGCGCAATCAATAGAATCTGTTATTTACTGAAAATGGTGTTTTCGATTTTCAATGCCAAAGAAATAATTAGTTTCCATCTGGAATCAACATTGAATGCCAACGTGTTGATGTAATAAAAAAATAGGGGTTAATTAGTCGTTTATTTATTTCTACAGTATTATAAATACGTTTTTTAAAATCTATGCGGAAGACACTAATTGAGTTCCGCTTTTTCAGCTCCTTTCATCTTATTGACCCTACTTTTCCATTCACTCGACATCTTTAAGCTTTCAGTTCGCTTTGCAATCCGTTCTTCCTTCAGACAGGAGAGCATTTCCGAGTAATTTGAGTTGCAATATCCGACCAGCTGCAGTACCATATGATCGGATCGACACTGTCTCCAATCGGTTATCAACTGATTGCATTTATCAGTATGTAGATGAGCTGATAGATCGGTATGCATATTCAATCTAAATGTAAAAATTGTAACTGCCAATGTAGGGTTTTGACATAATTTAGGGTTCATTTGAGCTTGATAGAGTAGGTAAACTATTATGAGGCAACGTTCGGAAATAATTTCTTTTTTTGCATTTTTCCTTCAATTTTGGTACCTGGATTTTTACTTCAGTATCTGGGTTTTTGCCTGGAAGTGTTTAAAAACCACTAGCCATTCTGTTTTATTTGCGAGAATGATTTAATTTATTATATATTAATACCATTTTTTTACAAACTTCTGAACTTACTTAACTGAAAAATTACTTAAAAAATTATTTAAAATTAATTATTAATTTTGCACAGACGAATTATCAGAGCGAATTTTCATATATTGTATTATCCTACTATTGTTACACAATTTATTAACATACTCTTTTTTAGGTTCA
>NW_026018165.1:1779151-1780806 GCF_020466585.1 Dendroctonus ponderosae
GAATCCGCCTCAACAATATAGAACTTATCAAATACCATTTTTATTCCACATCCAACTTTTCTGGAAGCAGATTGATGCAGTACTGATTATTAACTGCTAGTAACAGAAAACTCAAAATAAGAAAATACCCTGGATGACAGACGAAATATTGGATCTAATGGAGGAACGTAGGATACTAAATCACAGCAAACAAGCTTATAAAGTCAAACAGCTATTAATAAGACAGAGAATCCTTGAAGCAAAAGCATCTTATCTGGCCATCCAGTCCAAAGAGATAGAAGACCTAGAAGCGACATATGACTCTTTAATATGTATAAAAAGATCAAGGAAGCAACTGGCAACTCACGATCAAACAGAGCATCGGGAGTACTGTGTGGGAAAAGTGGTAAAATAGTACAAGGATTGCAACAAAAACTAATTGAATGGACAAATTATATAACGGAACTATTTGAAGACGACAGAATAGCAACACCGCCGGCTTTAGAGGATACAGAAGGATCACAAATTACATGCAGAGAAGTTGAATATACTATTAGGGGGTCAAAAAGTCGCAAAGCGGTAGGACCGGATGAGATTCCTTGTGAAGTTACAAGCTAATAGACGACCAAATTGGCCTAAAAGTGGTCACAGATTTTTTCAACAAAATATACACTAAATTCCCATACGACTGGCTAAAATCTGCGTTCATAACAATACCAAAGAAAAGCACGGCTAAAAAGTGCGATGAATACAGAACCATTAGTCTAATGAACCATATATTGAAGCTATTTTTGAAAATCAATCTTTGTCGGATATATGCGAAGTGTGAGGATTATCTAAGTGGAATACCAGTAGAACATCATAGATAAAGACGAGTACAACATCTGGGATTTCGATATTTCAACAAAGCAAGAAGGCAAATGCCTGCTTTTAATGCAAAAAGGCAAATATCATGCATAAGTATGATACCCCTGTGATGGCTGATGGAGTCTCTCTACCAAACGTGATATATGATTCTGGGCAAGTCTCCAGGGATTGGTTAAGGTCTACGTTAGTTGCCATTCCAAAGAAAGCAAACCCCAGAAATTGCGAAGACTCATAAGCCTGATGAGCCACGCGCTCAAAGCGTTCCTTCGAATAATTCTTTCAAGAATCTACAGAAAGTGTGAGGATATGAGTGGAGACACGCAGTTTGGATTTATCAAGGGACTTGGTACCAGAGAAGCTTTCTTCTCAATGAAATTGCTCGTCCAAAAGTGTTACAAGCAAAGGCAGGATGTTTTTGTCTGCTTTATCGATTATCAAAAAGCTTTTGATAACGTAAAGCACGGACCGCTGCTGGAGAGATTCCAGGAGATCGGTTTATATAATAAAGATGTTAGAGTAATAAAGGAATTGTATTGGAAACCGCAGGCAGAGGTCCGTATTAATGGCGAGCTATCAACGGAGACCTTTGGTATTTCGAAGGGAGTGCGTCAGGGATGTGTACTGGCACCCATTTTATTTAACATTTATGTGGAAGAAATCTTCCAACTAGCATTAGAAAATGAAACCCGAAGTATCAAAGTCAATGGCGTCCCAATAAGCAATATCCGCTACGCAGATGATACAGCTATCCTGGCTAATAACCTTGAAGACCTCCAGTCAATACTAAATAAAATCAACGAATGTGGTGA
>NW_026018165.1:1781333-1845379 GCF_020466585.1 Dendroctonus ponderosae
CCTTTGTTGGCGTGAGTTCTTTCAGCTTCTGCTATGTTACTGTAGCATTTCCCCTGAACTAATCGCATATCCGCAAATTCGTGAAAGAAAATTCAAAGTAAGTAACAGTTTCACAAATTATTGTTATGATTGACAAGAGCTATCCACCTGTAACTATCTGTTAACGACAAAAAACATCATTGCCGCTGTGACTTTTCATCAAAAAATTGTAGAAGAGAACTTTTTTGATATTAAATATTTTCGTAATTTGAAGCAAACATAGTAATTTTTCTTTTTAAATGCTTAAGTATTCCAATATGCTACCAATTAAACATGGAACAATTTCAAAATAATGCTTAATAGCAAAGTTGAAATTCGATCTTCAACTGTTAATATCTTCTAGAAATTTTCGAATAAAAAATTTTCAATATTTTTTTCGTACTCCCTAAGTGAGCCTCCATCATCCCTTAAAAGGAATGACGTCAATTTTGAATCACCCTGTATTACCAAAACAAAAATGATGCTGATTAGCAGATATCAGCATATTACCTCTCTCAACATCAACGGAGAAAATATGGAACGTGTCGCCAAATTTACCTATCTTGGCTTTTCTCTAAATGAGAAGTGGGAATGTGATGAAGAAGTGAAGGGAAAAATTGGTCGCGCGAAAACAACCTTCTTTAACCTTATGAATATACTTCTTCACAGAAATATGCCACTACACACTCGAATACGTGTAGTACAATGTTATGTATGGCCTATTGTTTTGTACAGTGTCGAAACTTGGTCCTTAAAGCCAGAACGCTAAATCGAATCGAAGCTTTTGAGTTGTGGACACTCCGCCGATTGCTGCGTATTCCCTGGACAGCACACACAACTAATAATGAAGTTCTACGAAGAGCTGGAATAGAAAGACAACGAATGGACACGGTAAAAAAACGTAAAGTGTCATATCTGGGGAACTGACAGGACTTCGCTACTCCATACCAAAGCTAGTACTGCAAGGAAAAATCGAAGGTAGAAGGGGGCCAGGTCGAAAACAGCATTCTTGGCTCCGCAATATAAGAAACTGTTCTGTGACCCTGAAATGGACAAATGATCGCCGACGTGCAGCATAGCACATGACACCCGAAGAAGAAGAATAAGAAGTGATTCTTCGGACGAAGATTGTAATTTTCCTATTAGAGTACCAAGGCATTTTAGAATAAGTGCAGATCATTTGGCAAGGTCGAGTGATGAGGAGTTTAGAATGAGATTTCGTCTTAGTAAACCGATTGTTATTTTCTTAGAAACTATACTTGGAAATTAAATAGCTCCACGAACTTGAATAATAGAAAATTATAAAGAATAATTTGTAAATTCTGAATATTCGCCACATAAGATTTAATTTATGTACGGTAAAGTAATTTATAATTTTTATTTTTTTTTCGGTTTTTGAGGTTCAAAAAATGCTCTGTTCCCACACCCAGAGCTGATGATCTGTTGCTCTGGGCTGTGTGGGACTCCAGCTAAGCTGTTTACCCACTAAAACTCTATCCTCACCGCCGAGGTTATGTTTGGCCTAGCACCGCGGTCATTTCTGTCCTTTTGTGCCCTCGTATTTTACTCCCTCATTATCTCTTTGTATTCAATAAATTCCAGAAGAATCTTGAGGGGAATACGCATGACCTGGTCTGGTAAAACTTCTCCCACTCCCAAGAGTCTTAGTCTACCTGTTGCATATGTCGTGCAGTGACACTTAATATGTAGAGTAGTTTCGTCCTCTAATGCGCACCCCCTGCAGGTCGGTTGATTGCTCAGTCCCATCCTGAAGAGGTGTTTTTTTGCAGGGGGCGTTTCCTTTTAAAAAAGCCACTATCCTAATTTTTTGCCTGCTTAGATCTAACAGTTTATTTTTACGCACTGGTTGTGGAAGTCTCACCAACTGCCTTGCGGTAAGGAGTCGCGGTGTCTCCTCCCAGTACTTCCTTTGGTGTTTCCAGAGCCACTGCCCAACTCCCGCCCTAACTTGGGCATCAGATATGCCACAAGCAGGTTCTTGGTTGGTCAGTGGTTGCTCGGCCCCTGCTTTAGCAAGTTCCGCAGCAATCTCGTTTTCTTTGCTCCTATTTGTTCCAGTTGCCCAAGTGAGTTTTACTCTGTTTGAGCTCCCAGCCAGGCTCGTAAGTTATTTTACATGATCTAGCACACATTGTGACCTGATTGTGTACGATTCAAGTGCCTTTATTATGGCTTCATCTCCGGTTACGATGGTAATGTGCTTACGTGGGTATGCCCCTTTTTCTCATTTTGCGGGCGCAATTTGTTATCGCTAGAATACTTGCTTGGAAAATCTTGAGTGTCACTGATGTATGATCTTTAAAAATATTTTCAGGGTGTGACTCATTAGGGCAATGATTCTGTGGCTCGAACATCATCTGGCTTTATTTTTCTTTGACAGTGTCACGAATGTTCTGGCTACCCAATCGCTAGAAATTCTGCCCGTCTCATAAATGTTATTAAACAGTTTTAACAGAATATGGAGTCTTCTCCGATAAGCTTTAGTAGGTAAGTAGGCACTTCGTCTGGTTCTGCTGCCTTTCCCGCTTTAAAGATTTTAATTTCATGTTCTAGATCTTCCCTTAATATTTCTGGGCCAGTATACTTCATGTCTGGGTTCGCCAGTTCTGTAGTTCCTGTATATTCGCTTCACCTTGCCAGTTTGTCTGTCGGTTCTACAATCAAGTCGCCGTTCTTGTTTACACATCTGGCAGTCGTATCTTTGCTCTCCCAGTCATTTCTTTCATCTCTTTGTACATATTGAAAAAATCGCATTTGTCTTGATATGCTTCAACCTCTCGACATTCATCAAGTAGGTAGCCATTTTTTTTGGCCTGCCCCACTTTACTTCTGATGTCATTGTTTATGTTCTTATAGATTTGCACATCTTTGTTCTTATATTGATCTCGTATCATTATCAGTTCCAGTACGTATCTCCTGTGGTATCCATTCTTTGTTCTTTCCTTTTATGGAGTTAAATTCTGCATTTCCTACATCCTTCAGTAATTGTTTTAAGTTTGACCATTGTTGGGTATGACTATAAGTATGAGTTGATAATAATATCACTATAGACCAGCAATGCCCAGCCAATAATCATAAGATTATCGTTCGTTCAATTTGTCGTTTGTGTTCTTCTCAACATTCGTATACACTACGTTGTCTTTAAGTCTTCTAGGGTCTAGGAAATTGTAGCTACCACTGGATTATGAGCGGATGTTATATCAGCTCCTGAATATGTTTTTACTGACTTAATAATATTTCTGAATCTTCTACGAATCATAATGTAGTCGATCCGGTTTCTCATTATACCTGATTTTCCGTCTGATGATGCTTTCCAATTATAACGACGACGTGGAGGAAGCTGATAGAAGGTGTTGGTTATTATAATGTGTTCCCTTTGACAGAACCCGACCAATCTGTCCCCTCACTCACTGCGAAGACCTAATCCGAACTTGCCGATAGTACTTCCCCTTGGCCAACCTTCGCATTTAGATCCCGTAGATTCATTATAGAGGCCTTCGTGTTTCTTGATAGGTTTGATCACCTTATCTAGATCTTGGTAAAATGACTCTATTTCATCTTCGTTCTTATCTGCTGTAGGTGCATATACTTGAATAACAAATATATAATATAAATCATCAAACAATAAATCTATTGGAATTTATTTGAGAGCAGTTTCAGTAGAACTATGCGGTCTGAGAATGGGACGAAACTAGATACCGTATGTTGCACCCTCTTGTCGGCACTTATTCCCACTCCATATCGATGAGAGGCATCATCATTCCCTGAATAGTTCATTGTGCAATTCTTGGTAATTTCTCGTCATTTCTAAAACAACGTTATCTACTTTCCCACGTGCATAAAGACTTCTAACGTCGTCTTCTAACTATCGTTTCTATCTGTTAAAGTTCTGCAATCAACTTCATTCAATACCCTCCTCCCCGGAGATCCGATTGGAGGAGTTATAACTCCGGAACATTTCGAATTGAACAAAGCCATTGTGATGGTGTGATGATTTTCACTAAGGTATCCACAAGGGATCTTTAATTCAGTAGTTTTCACTTGCCTTCTGAATTCTTACACGATCACTATCGTGGTTGGTTCTTCCGCTTTTGGGGCTTGTTCTAGACCCTGGGGCAAACGAGTGCCCGATTTACGGCCGCCCAATCTGAGACAGTTGTGAACGCTGATTTTGGTTCGCCCCGAGTGTTTAATTTTTCCGGTACCACCCATATCTAGGAGGCGTCCCCTATCCACCAGCTGGGGAGGCGCCCCATAGAAGTTCAGCAACCCCACAAGGGCAGGGTGCGCAGATCGGAAATTGCTGTTGTTTGAGTCCCAATTTGATTTTTGTTTAAAATCGCTTCGCCCAGCAATTTGAATGCAATTTTCACAACTTGTAGCTGATGAACTATTTCAAATGCTTTGTGAATCTTCTGCAGAGATTTGAAGAAAATATTCCTTCCAGTGCCGAAGTTATAAACGTTTTCTCTTGAGGCTGCACATATAAAAAGTTGCGGGTTTTCCGGTCTCAAACAGATTTTTTTTTTATCTTCCGGATAAAGAATTTCAATGGAATCAGTGAATTTGTAGCTGGATGCTTTGGGAATACTTTGGAGACATTTGAATAAAATATTTTCACTAGTGAGAAAGTTATGAGTTTTTAGGTAGGAAGCGGCGGTTTTTTGAGTCTCAAATCGATTTTTGTTTAAAATCTCCCAGTGCAGGAATTTCAACGCAATTTTCAAAATTTATGGTTATATTATTTGTGAATACTTTGACGAGATTTAAAGAAAATATTCGAACTAATACTACAGTTATGAAATGTTTCCGTCAAGCTGCAGAGGTGGAAAATTGCTTGCTTCACAAATAGATTTTTTTGAAGTGATAACTTCTCATGGCACCAAGTTCATCGGAATGCGTCAAGGCGCCGTTATTTTTACGGATATAAGTAAAAAAGTATAAAAAAACTAAATTCCGCACGAGTTACATATGTGCTATGGTATCTCCTGATACTGCACATACTGATGGGAGGGACTTAAATTCGAGTCTTGGAGAAAAAGTGGAGTTAATGGTTTCATTGGTTAAACGTTATTATTTAGGAATGGATTGTGCATTTAGTGAATTACTTCTTTGAGAAGCATAAAATACATTTTCTTCCTCCATGACTAAACCAATATTTGATTAAATGTGGGCTTGTAAACCTCGTAAAAATGTTTGTAAAGCAAGATCATCGTACGTTTGTAATCTGACCAATTTTCCAGCTTCTGAAAGATTACTGTCACTAATTTTTGTCACAATTAAAGATCTCGCCTCTTGACATCTCATACCAAAATTGTATGGAGTTTCGCCTTTATTTGGCTTCAGAAGGATTAAGTCTTGAATTAAGCAATCAACGTCTCTTTGATCTCCAAAACTGAACCTCAATGTAGTTTTTACGTTATGCCATAATTTTAATTCGATTCCAAAGCATTAACGCTCTTCCTGTGAGTTTACCAATTACTGCTCTTACAAGAAAATGATTTAGTGCCATATTAGCGGGGTTTTGAAACGTTTTGAACAAAACATCGCAATTATCTATAAATACGTTTAACGTATGAGGACTTGCGTCATAGTGGGGAATAGAATCAATGCAGATTCGTAAGATGATAATCTACGTTTCCAGGAATTTTTGTTGACTTTTTAGGTTTTGTAGTTTCTAAAGTTAAATTATCAAATAAAAAAGAGTGAAATATCGCTCATAAATGCAAAAATCTTAAAATCTAGGTTTTTTCTTTCGGGCTAGAGGATCAAAAGTTACTTATGATCAATTGTTGGAAATGGAAAGAAAGTATTTGCACTTACAATAGTAGTTTTCTTTAGATTCTTAACTAGGGCGCCTATGGGCTGCTGTCGATGTTGGACCACCACCCAGGACTTCTGCAAACCGATTTTTCTTTCTTCTTTCTTTGAACCGGACCGAATTTTAAATTCCCAATTACTCGTTGAAATGAAAATTGATATGCGATACACCGAAATTTTGGGAATCCTACCGACTGCGCCGCGAAGGTTCTTTATTCAGACACAATTCGAACAAGACGAGATTTTTAATATGAACGATGATTATACAGGATGATTCAAAATTGGCGTCACTCCCTTTAAGAAAAAACATATAGACATTTTTTTTTTTAATTTCTAGAAGATTTGAAGATGAACATGAAGAACAGTTGAAGATCGAATTTCAACTTTGTTATTAAGCATTATTTTGAAAAGGCCCCACGTTTGATTGGTTCGATAAATGGCCTTTATTCGAAGTTTCTCAAGAATCATTCGAGCCACATAATTCGTTTTGGCATCGTTGGATAGAGAATAGAAGAGTCGATTCAGTCGTAACAACGTGAGTGAGCAAAGAAGAATAGTTTTGACCCAGAAAGCCAAATTTGAGAATATCACACACTTAGGTGCAAGATTATGTCAAAATTTCATGTTTTCCGTTCCATTTTTGCTCATTTCTCGGAGGAAAAATGAGCAAGAACGCTCATTTGTACATCATTGACAGAAACAAATGGCCTTTTTAGAAAGTGAACCATGGATGGGGAAATGCTGGCAGTTTTCTCAAAAAAGGCTTGAATTCAAGAAGTTTCAGATTTGCGTGGTTTTTTTTTGAGGTTGCAAAATCTACTTGAATATGACGCTGCTTTTTTAGAAGTTTCTCAAGAACCATTCGAGCCACATAATTCGTTTTAGCATCGTTGGATAGAGAATTGAATGGGGGACACTGGATCCGCCCTTGTTCTTGACACTATTTCGTTTGAATTTTGAAGCATTTGAAAATAAAAATTACGATCTTTTTACCAAATTACGAAAATTTTTTATATTAAAAAAGTACTCTTCTACAATTTTTTTATGCAAAGTCGAAGCGGCAATGATGTTTTTCGTCATTAACAGATAGGTAGATATAGGTAACAGTTACAGGTAGACAGCCTTTGTCAATAATGAGAAGCATTTATCAAACTGTGGTTTATTTTGAAGCTCATTTCACAAAATGTAAACCAACAGCGAATTTGCGAATATGCGATTAGTTATGGAAAAATGCCACAGTACATAGCAGAAGCTGTAAGAACTTACACCAGCAAAGAGATACGCACTGGACGAGTGGCCCGAAATGGACGCAGATAGTGAACAATCTAAAAGTGTTCGATTTCCAAACCTAGAGGAACAGGTATTGGAGATTATTACAGCTGAGCCTTCCAGGAGTACTTGAAGCATTGCACAACAACTGCACTTTCTCAAACACCGGATACTTAATTGTCCCGATAACGAGGAAGGGCCTACATTCCTACCATATACCTATGTAATATGCACAGGACACTAGAACGCATTAAATCTCTGATCTTCCGAACACCGGTTCAAATTGAGCAGCAGTTAATTAACCGAACACGAGAAGCTGCTCAAAATATGAGCACAGACTCAAAGTGATTGGGACACAGATATGTTTGGAGTGAAACATGCAGGACTTCTGGCTCTTGGGAATACTTGTATTTTAACAACAGAATTATATTTTATTTGATCAATGATATTAATCAATGATATATAACCTTTAACTGTTGATTTTGGATGACAGTTGTGACTTATTTAGGTATATCACTCATTTGCCTAAAAAATATGGCAGAACTCGGGGGGCTGTTTTATCGCAGCACTGACCGCAAGGTGACAACGTTATCCTAACCTCAACGCATGTTAGTGTCTCTTTAATTTTCTTTGCTTCATGTTTATCCATGGTTACTGGAGAAATGTGAATTAGACAGATTACCTTGAAAAACATTGTTGCCATCCTTCTGATCTAGTTTTTTGCAAATATCTGAGTTTTGAATAACATTTAATTTTTTTACTATTTTTTCTGTACTCCCAAGACACCCCCAGACAAAACCTCCAGAGGAATGACGCGAATTTGAATCACCCTGTATTGATAAAAACAGCTGGGCTTGCTGCTGACCAGGTGCTGAGTTGCAACCTACCACGTATGCATCACGTATGCCTGTGCACTGTGCAGGCTGGTGTCGTGCCTTAACTTGGGAACCGCTGACGCAGCAGTCATCTTCCGCTGCAAGTTACATTTTTATTGTTAATATTTCATAAACTCATTTTTGCTCTTAACTTCAACCTGAACACTTGTATTAAGAAAATAAACCTTTTTAAAAAAGTCTTTTCGTCGTTCGTTATACGTAATTCGCGAGAGTTATGTGACCCTGGCTGGCTTTTATAGAGTATTTTATGTTTGGGTCTAGACCTCAGATTAAACAGATGCATTTGTTTACGTTTTTTATCGTACGAATTGGTCATGTGTTGTTTCGAAGCAAATAGGCACTTTTATACAGGGTAATTATATAATAATCAACGTAATTATACAAGTAATTTTATGCTTAGCCGGGCGTGAAGACTAAAAAAAACAAATTTCTTAGATTTCGGACTTGATTACAAAACTACGTTCGTACACGACGGTTAATTGAATAAAGACAATTTGTGTGGCTCTGTACCACTATTAATAATGTTTTCTTATCTCTAATTAGGCTAAGCTCAGCATAGTTGATAGTTGTATGCTGATCTTGTAGTTTCATGTGTGGGAAGCTTTATGTAGGGTACAATAGCTAATTGTTTATAATAATGGATGATTATCTTTTGGAAAATAGTTATATGGTGATAAGACGATGACACTTAAAAAGGAAAAAACTATTGGGTTGCTGATACATTAGAAAAACGATCCGAATTTGGAGAATTCCATCATTTGCATGGAGATTTTGAAAAGAAGCAGAAATATATTAGTTGTCCAACATCTATTTCAGCTCGTCGTGTTACAAAATGTTCTCTATTCGGTCAGAAACACTGCGAACCTGCGAACAAATCCCATTTGTTTCGGATAGGCCGCCCACAGCAATGGTTCGTCGGAAATCGTACAAAGTACAAAGAACTTCAGTTCTAGTGGACGAGCTCCAGTACTTTGCAATGAAATTGGATCATACATAAACATTATATAGTTATAAGGTGCATTCCCCCAAGTGGGTTTTATCAAGTTACGCATTAAATCGTCTTCCTTTAATCTGAACTTCTTTCGCGGAAAATTAGCACGTAAGTTCTGAGCAAACGTTCGGTTAAACCACGGTATAAACATATTTACTACAAATCAACGCCGAGTAGTTGGAAATGAAACTTGTTTAACTCCATACTTATTACATTCTTGAATTACCATTTAAAGACAAGTTCCTCTTTCCGAAGCAGCTGTTTTCACATTCTTTTCTAACACGTGTAGTAGAGGCATGTTATTGAACTCAATGAAATGCTCTACAATTGAAAGTCGACAATATCAAATTGTAATAAGCCAAGTCTTTCTCAAAGGGCAAACCTTTTATTTGAAATTCAGTACGGAAACTCACATATTCATATGATATGTTTTATACTTTAACTCACTCTTTTATTAAGAATAATTAAAGTAAACTCGTCTTGGGGAACGCGAAATTTAAATAAATTACAATATGAATTTTTAACATTCTATTCTTAGTTTCACCCTATATATAAATCATGTTTATTGTCAGATTTGTGATTTAATTTGACTATTATGTTTGACTTGCCAGGCATTTCATTTCCCTCACTTAACAAAGATACGGACGATGTTATTTAAATTTGATATGGACAGTACTGGATTTGCGAACTCTATTTTTACGAAATGAATTATTTCTGATGGTCATAGCATCAGCTGGAATGACTTGAAGTACGTTAACTATTAATTTTTAAAAGTGGATTTTCACAAATATCTTTGAACTTCTATCTACCTGTTTTTTGTTCGTGTGTAGCGTGCTTTACCCCGATATTCCCGCTTAATTGCTTTATGGATTTTCTATATTTCTGAGGTGGAGATTAACGTTGTTTATTTTTTTGGTCTTGTAAATTAAACGTATTTTTCTCTTTTGTAACTAATTATTTAGAATTTTGTTTTGCCTAAAAAGCATCAAGGACCAATAGCAAATGTTTCAAAAATATTTGTAGTGGATGTAAACTTTTTTCTATTTAATTCTCAACTAAGCGAATATGCAGCAATTTTTCTGCAAATTTAAGAATTTTAAGGATTATTTTTAACTTTAAATCTTAAATTTAATTCGGCATATTTTTTGAGCCTGAAAATGCGCACCTTGTCTCTCTTTATTAAAAACACATATTAAAATGCATAGGATTTATGCTCATGTTTTCATAAGCTCACTGGAAGTGTACTGAAAACTTGCAATCCCGGATTACTTTGCAGATATGAATGAATTATTTAATAATTCACCCCTAAAATTATACTCATCATTCTATTAGCTGCTTTAAAACTTCGGAAATATCGGCAAATAAGTAGCACTTATGGTGTAGCACAATAAGTGTTACTTATTTGCCGATATAAATATATATATTTACACCTATGATATAAATATATATATTTACACACACACACACACGTAACTTTTTAAAGCACCACGCTCAATTGGATTTACATATGGATTGACCTATTCATTTGAAGGCTTTTGCCTTATGAAGATGAGCATTTTACTTCAAAGGTACGAAGCAATAATGTTCAAGTTCCCCCTTACCTCCTTTTATATTATTTACTTTTGGTCTAGATTTTTTTAATTTTCTGCAGTTAAAACGCCGATAACATTAGAAACATTGTTGGAGTAATGATTAAAACTCAATGGGACTTAATAATCTTAATTTCCAGATCCTTTGAGCTTTGATCTGGTTTATTTATTGCATTCATATTTAGGTAGTTCCCCTTTCACTTAATTTTTCTGGTATTAGCCTTAAATGGTAACTAGTAACCATCAAGCAACGAGAACTGCAAACCAACCGGTCCGGTTCTGTTTCCTAGTCTGGTAATACTAAATTAATGCACGTTTATAAGCCTTTAAACAATATCGTTCAATATGTGCTATCTCGGATAGTTTGGTGTAAATTTGAATTGATTTCTGAAACATCTTGGAAGTTCTGTGTCTGCTGTTTTCCGTCCTTGTTCAAGTTAACAGTAATTTAGTGACGTCGTTTGCGTCCTCTAACTTGGCTGGAAATCGTTCTTCCGAAAACACCCAACTTATATTAAGACTGGCTTGTGTGTTGTCGACAGTGGACTAGGCCAAGATAATTTATTTGCGACCAGTTTTCCGGTAAGTTTACAACTACTCTAGCTTCTAATTCGCTACACAATGAGAAAGTTAAATATTATTGGAAAATTGAGCGTATTGTTTCTTTTAAATTGGAAGCTATTGGATAAAAAATATTTGTTTAATCTAGATGTAAGCACTTTATTAGGACGCAATTTTCACACCTCGAGGTCTTAAATATTCAATATCGCATACATTTAAACTTTTGTAAAATTATTCCTGGATGCGCAATTAATTATTTTTCTTTCATCTTTACTTCTTCAGCACTTGATAAGATTGAATTTACTTTTTTTTACCCTGAAACTCTTGAAAGGCCTTTTCGACCTATGCGTCAATATTTGAGTGTCAATTAAGCCATTAAATCACTTAAAACTTTTACGAGCACATTACAGTTTGTTGTTGCCATTAATAACACGAAAATTAATAGCACCATTTATAATTAAAAAGTTGTTTGTGACAATTTTAATTTCGATAATAAATATAGGGAGTTGACAGTGTTTTGGTAAGCAAATGTTGAGCAAGCAATGGCATGTACGTTTATTGTTTCATTTTTTAAATTATATTTATATTAGAACATAATTAAATTATTTAATTGGATTTATAAAATATGAACAAATCTGTTGAGTTTTTCGGCAGACATTCATTTGTATTATTATTTCGTTAATTTAAGTTGTCATTAAATAGTTAAAATTTGAAATATTTAGGTTTCCTATTAGCATCGTTATTGGCAGGTCAAGTTGGGATCAACATAGAGCAAAGGTTGAACTGGAAATTAAATCGCCAATCTAAATAAAGTAGGAAATGTAAAATAATGCAAACACGATTTGCTTGATTAACATATTTTCTGATTTTGTTTAGGGATCAAAATTCAAAAGATTTCGCATTTTTTTAAGTCAATTTCTGTGATTTCTATACCTCAACTAATGCACAAATTAAGGTACAAGACCCAACTTTCTGTACCCACAGAGTTGTTAATAGATAGCCAAAGAAATATGTTTTTATTCAAATAAAATAACCATGTAAAATATGTCATTGTTACCACATATTACACAATATAGCTGAAAGGTTTTAAGCAGCTTCCAACACGAGATATGAACATATTAATAAGAAAATGTTTTGCGGTTTTTGCGAGTAAATATAAATTAAACGTGTAGTCTATCTTCTTAGAATGTCGTAGGCAGTTCTAAAAATTCTCCAATATATAAAATAACCCACAGTTAATTGACCGGCAATATAATTTTATAAAGGTTACAGAGTTGGCGTCAGCAATAATATTTTTTTCTGTTTCAATTTTTTTTATAGTTTACTTATTATTTAATTTAAACAATACAAATTTCAGGGCTATTTACTACCATAAAACTACAAAAAATGGAATTATTTCGAGGGCAACAACATCGGAATGAAAAAGATACTTTAGATTCATACACTTCTTTTGAAAACTTCAAACATTTTTTTGCATTAATATTTATGAGAAAATCCCATTAATCATAGATGTCCATTACTTTTGATCTCGCTAACGTATATCCTTTTTCTTGAAATCAATCGATTAAAATAGCTGCAAGAACAATGTAAATTGTTTATAAAATCTCATATTGAACAATGAAAGCAGCAAATTGATTTAAATAGAAAAATATTATTAACTCTGAAAAGTAATAGTAAACCGACGATTGGACTATAAAAACAAATAAATCACCTGAAAGTCTATTTAGTTTTATATAATTTTTTATCTGCAAATAATCCACACATCGTAATATAAATATAAGTATTTATTATCTATTTGAAATACATAACTTCAAACATTAGTTGATCTAATGACAACAACATTGGTATTCAGTTACCAACACATCCGCAAGACCGATTGATGGCCTTTAAAGGACTTAGATCAATTATTAATATTGCAATTGCGCTGGTTGCTAGTAAATGTAACTTATTGGCAAACGTTTCAAAACATTTCTACACAGGGTTAATCTTTTCCGCTTTAAGCAACTCAATTATTTATATCAAACGCAAGTATAAACAAAAGTATGTAAAGTTTTAAAGAAATTGCGCATATAGTTTCTAAAAAAAGATTTGAATTGACCCAGCTCATCAATTTCGTCATTACATCATGTCACAAATGAATATGTTATTGCTAATAGATAATCCTCGTTTGGGTCACATGAGGCTTATCAATATTAGAGCCATGATTATCAACTCTTTTGACAATAACATCTCACTAAACTTTGGGTATAAATTATATCAGTGTCTGAAGAACCATTGAACGATACGTTTTAGGTAAGTTGCGCCTAGAGAATAAATTCACTCAGTTAAATTTTTGTTTTCCAGATTAATCATGGGGACTGTTTTGAGTTATATTACTCCTGCCAATTCTGGTCGTTCAGATGATCCAGACCCGGTTACAGGACTCACATCCAAAGAGAAATATTTAGTCCGCACTTCCTGGGCGAAAATTATGAAAAATCCTGCCGATAGCGGGGTCGCTTTGCTTTGCTTGTAGGATCTTTGCATTTTTTACTTATTAATTATTAATTTCATTTTTGTCACTCGTTTAGGTTGTTTGAAAGGCATCCAGAATACGTGCAACTGTTTCCATTTAGCGACGTTCCTCCTTCGGAATTTAAAACAAACGTGCGATTTAGGGCACATGCAAACAGTGTCGTGTACGCATTATCTTCTATTGTGGATGCTCTCAATGATAATAATTTGCTGGTGCAGATATTAACGAAGACTGGTTCTTCGCATGTTCCTCGACATGTTACTGCGGACGCTTTTATTGTAAGTATTTTTAGTGCTAGTTGACGTCGTGATCATTATTCCTCAATGTTCTTTGGAAATAACTAGAATAAATTCGCAAGAGATTTTATTAGTTTTTCAATGTTCGCTGTTGCTGCTAAGACTATGCTAAATGTTTAGATTTGTTTAAAAAAAAAATGCTCTTAAAGCTAAATTGCTCATTAAAAAATGAAAACATTAGGCCTTTGCAGCTACTGCTTGAATCTGCCGGCTTTTTGGCCCAAATAATTCTGTGCCACCACGGTTTAAAAGCCCGAACAACTCACTAGTTTTACAATTTAAAATAAAAATATTGAGAAGCTTAATTGGGTCTGGTTTTGGAAGATACTAAATAGCCTGTTTGGTAAACCAAATAAATATCGGATGAAAGTTGTAATCGGAAAGAGTTTCAGTTTTTCAGTAGGATATAAGTATAAACAATTTAAGAAACTTTGCTGTTAGTCAAAAATCAAAATTCAGATGGAGTAGAACCAACAACTCTTTTTTCCGAGAAGTCGCCTGTTCTTCAAAAGTCAACTTTGATTTATTTGCTCGCATTGTTACTCTCTGATAGCAACTAAATGGCACTTCATTGTTATGTAATAACATTTTCTATTAAAATAGGTGGGCGAGCTTTTCGAAATGCAATAATTCAACTTTTACGAAAAACGAACATTTTCAACTTGTTGCTCTTGGTTTTCTCTTCAATTTTTTCACAAAAAAATAAGCCTAAAAATACCAAAACGAATATCTACATATTTCCAAGTTAAGATCCTCAGTACTTTTTGAGTATGCAATCTCAGTTTAACAAATTTTTGAAAATTTGTGCATGTTTTGTGAATACAAACCGTCTATTCGGGGAATTTACGCGTTTCGAAGTAAAAATGAATTACGATAAACAATTCTTGATGCGACCTTCTAGCGCTATTAAAATACGATTAATCGAGATCGGAAATTAATTTGATACTTCACTGCGTTTGTAAATAACGTCCGATCTTGTTCCCGCTTTTGGAATTTACTGAAATTCAAAATTCACTCAAAATGTCAAGTTCCCAACAAATTCAACTGGGAAAAATATATGCTTTTTTATATTATTACTTAAGATGTTTGTGAATAATGCAAGAACAATTGTTTTTTAATGCCGATTTACATAAATGTTTTATGTATTATTTGTTACATTTTTTTCAGCATTTAAAAGAAGTTACAATCGAACTGTTTTCGACAATTTTCAAAGCTGACGAAGTGGCAGCCTGGAAGAAAACGTTCGAAGTCGCATTCTCGGTGATAATCCAAGGCATCGAAAGTGTAAATTGAAATGCACCCGTTCTCAAATTACCATCATTTGAATCTTCACGTTGTGCTTTTTTTTATTTCAGCTGTATTCATGACTAATAAGAATATTAAGATTAAGCGACTAGACTATCAGAAAGAAATTGGGAAAATGCAGATGTAATGGTTTATATATTTATATGTAATATTTTGTTCCTCTTGAGTTTTTCTTTGGAAAGTAGATTGTATAACTTAATCAAAGCCGGAACTTGCATTTCCACGTATGAGTTAACAAACGTTTAGTTGATTTTTAGATTCAAAACTTTAATTCGGGAATACCATGTAACGTTGACACTGATATATCCAAATGATTATGTAAATGATCATTATTTTTAAGGGTAATTTTGTGCAATATGTGTTTTATTCAAATATTGTTCATTTGAATAATAGCTACGTTGATGACAAAAAAATATAAAGTACTTATTGTGTAAGCTAAGATATGCAAATAGCAACTAAATGTAGATTTTAGTTATTTTAAAATAATTTTACCGATATCGCAAAATAAGAATAATAACCTACAATTATATATTAGGTAATTTTAAGTTTTGTAGTAAAGTAAAAAAACCTAAATACATTCCTAAATTTCACAATGTGTTTGTTTTCTCTAAATCAATTCTTTTTGATTTGTTATTAATCAATTGCATTTCTAGATAGGATGGGAATAATTACTAGCTATTTTGGCAGAGAGCTTGAAAGAGATGATGATCCAGATCCGAAGACTGGATTAACTTCCAGAGACATTTCCGTGTTGAAAACGACATGGAAGCGAATTACTGAACGAGGAGGTACTTTAGAAATCGGAATAGCCATTTTTACCAAGTAACAAATCTCAATACTTTCAAAATAGTCAATGTTAACAAAAGAAAATAAATTATCTTTAGCTTATTTGAAAAACACCCAGAATATCAACAATTATTCCCATTTAAAAACCTACGAAGAGAAGAGCTGAAAACTAGTAATAAGTTCCGAGCTCATTGCATCAGCGTAATGTATGCTTTAACTTGTATAGTTGAAAATGTTTCTGAGCCTCTCATACTGGAACAGTTATTGATTAAGCAATCAACCAGTCATGTACTCAGAAACGTTCCAGATCAAGCATATTGGGTTAGTAGTTTTCAAAAAAAAATCCTGCCGTTTTTTTCATTTCTTCTTTTTAGTTAATTGAGTTTATTGTTTTGCTTTCAGGACATTAAAACTGTAATTTTATCAATAGTAGCAAGCTCGATGAACCCAAGCGAAGTTTTTGTTTGGGAGAAGTTTCTGAAATTTGCATTTAGAATTATGGTAGCAACTGCTGAAGAAACCAGGAACAACTAGTGAACATTGGACTCACTATCAAATTTACCAAAAGTACATATGTTTTGTAAAAATAAGTAATGAAAGTTTGTTACAAACCAGTGTAAAACTTCTTTTAAAATATATCTGAGTGTAATTTTTTAAATCTTAGATCAATCAAATAGTTGAGTACAAGCCTTGCTAATTTAACTTTAGATTATCTAAGCAATTTTTATGTTGTATGTCGTTAATCTTCTTTTTATTGTTTTCAACGTCATTAATTTTCTTGAATTTATTTTTATTGGCGCTTCATCTATATATATTTTGGTTTGTATGTCTAGTTGTATATCAAATAAAACAAACAAAGCAAATTAGAAAAATCGATTTATATTTCTTTATCATACTATGCACTTACTTTGCACCATTTTCATATTCTTATGCACGAAACAATTAGTTTTCATAAATAAGTCACACTTTATTAAAAAAGGTATGCCAATAGAAGGCAAAATGTAAAATAAAACAGGAACACGATGGTTATTCTGGCAAAAAATTGAAGAGGATGTTTCGGAGCGGTTTGTAACCGATACATAACTTAAGTTCTATTTCTAGTTTCACATAAACGTGAGTATTATTTTTATTACATTTAAGTATTTATAGCAGTTATGACTGGCGCTGATGTCAGTTTTTTAGCATTTCTTAAACTACAGTTTTAAGTGATAATTTTTATATAATAAAGTTCAACTAAAAAAAACTGGGTTTAAGCGTTTTGACTCTGCACTTCCCGATCTTGCAAATGTTATAATTTAAACAAATATATTAGTATGGATGAAATTATGTTCATATCGAAAACATTAATATTTGCAAGATATGAAGAACTACTGCTGAAATGTCTATTTAGCTACTCTTATCAAATGTATTTTAAAAAGATTTAATTCCATACATACTGGATTACGAAGATTTCATAATCGTTTAATTTTGATGAATCGTTCCTATCATTATTGAGAATAATCAAACAAAAGAAAATTAGGTTTTTGCAAAAAATAGTTATTTTAATTCGATAATTCATTATCGACTTTGTGCTTTAGCAATTTTTCGTTAATGTGCGAGGAGTGCAAGAAAGTTCATTCTTAGCACTCTTCCGTTTTAAATTAATAAATTCACAGCTTCAAAAACGTAAGTTCTAGGCCTTAATTCTAGGTTCTTTTGGTAAAAAAAATGGTATTTACAGTGCGAAATGATTGGTATGTACAAAATAAATATGAAAATTAAGTCAAATAAATTAAAACAATAGTATATAACACAGCAACAAAATATAAGTAATAATTTTAACGTTGTGATGTTAACCAATTAGAAAATACTTATTTAAATAAAGGTAGAAAGTTAGTAATTAAAGATGACTGGCTTTTTTCGCGTTTGCATGTTTGGAATGGAAACGAAAAATACAATAATTACACAAATATCGAAACCATGCGGTTCGAAACAGCGAATAAATGGCATAAATAAATTATTAAACTTTTGCAATTCCATGTTGCCTTTGCTGCTCCACTGACAAAGCCTCGTTTCGATTTGTAACTACACTGGATATTTTCCTTATTTTCATACGGCTGGAAAACGGGTAGTTTTTCGATGGTTTCCTTCTGAAACAATATAGCAAACAATGTAAAGTTTTCAGCTGTTGGCAATTTACGGCGGGCAGTAAAAGAAATATGTACACAAATAAAATAGGCGGTATTTTATTCTGTCGCTTTTTTTGATAAAACCGTTTTCTGAGATTTCGTAAAACAGTCTGAATATATCGATTTTTTTTACATATTTGTACTTTTTTGTAGTTTTAATCAAATTTCGGTTGTTTAAGTAAAAATCCTTGTTTATTTCTTTAAATATATACGCATAATAGGTGTTTTATAATAAGTGGGTGCTTTAATGACAAAACAAGAAGAAGCGTGAAAAATTATGTAATATCGAATTATTGCTATTTATGATTACTAAGTCTTGTTCTTGTTCAACAAGAACATTTTTCAAGATTAAGAATATCTGATATTCCATTTAAATCAACATTAATCTATTGCCTATTTCTCTGCTTGTAGGTGTAGAGTTTTTCCACTTTAAAATTTTAATTAGAGGAAAATTTATTAAGGTTTAAGTTTCCAAAAACTTCAACAAAAAAAACTTAAATAAAATTCGCTTGTTTGTCATTTGTATTTTAGGATCAGTGTTAACATTTGACTTTTTATACTTTTGTTATTCAGTGCGTCCATAAAGACAAAAATTTATGGAATTTTTCAATCAAATGCTTAGGAGTGTATTGCATTGATTTGAAGTGCGAATTTTTTGAGAAAAAATTTAAGCTGACACGACGTTCTAAAATTGATATTTAAGTTGAATTCTTGAAACGAGATTAGAAGGTAACTATTATTTATTTTGTAAGCGAGTAAATATCGATTTCATATTTTTGATTTTGTACTCAACACAAAAAAGAGGTGTTCTCATTTGCAACATTCAACTTAAGAGTGGTGTCTCAAATTCGGCACACACTGTATATTTAAATTTTCTCTTGAAACATGGGCACTTGAAAACAGTAAAATAATTGTCCAGGTATTTTTTTGGCTGCCAGGTGGAAAAAGGGCGAGGGCGAGGAGTAACAATATCCAACCAAACCCAGCAACAGGCCTCGGAAAACGGACGGATTTAACCAGAAACAACCACGGCAAGTGCTGCTCTGAGCTCAGAACCATCTATTTCTAGAATTTCTTCTTACTCCACGATCATGATGATCAGTTTTTGTTTTATTTGGTTTGGCTGCTGGCCTGACTGGCTGTACAGGGATTGGGAGAAGTACTGTATCGCAGCCACTATATCTGTTTCGTCTGTAACTATTTCTCCCAGATTATTCTTCATCTTATGGATGACCATCTTTCCCTTAGCTCTCTTTGAGCGTAGCACTCTTACGTCCAAATTTTCTTCGATGGCATCGAGAATCTGTTGTGTGTTGTGTGCCCGTATATCTATATATATATCTTCGCATTGCTGATTTTACTTCCTTGTTCAATATTTTATATCGTGGTGCATCTCTGTGTGTGTTCCGACGCTCATTATTAGCTGGGTTGTGTTGACACTGAGTTTGTCGTTTTTCTTTGTCTTAAGAGTGCCAACTTTCCTTGTGACTTTTCTGATCCTGTTGGAAATTTTGGTGTTTAGTTCGCTTATGTTTAGCTGTTCAAGAGCCTCAGTTGGTTGGATCTTCCCTCCTATTTGCCTATTGTATTCTTCTTTCTTTTCTGTCAATTCTTTTATAGATGGTTTTATCGTTTTTGTAATCATTTTCTTCGTTCGAGACGAGTGTTAATTTCTATTCTTGCTCTCACCAGCCTGTGGTAACTGCCCGTGTTGAAACGGTTCAAGACAGATACGCCCGAACATATTCTCCTGTCAGAAGCAAGTGTGTATTTCGTTACATGTGATATCATTGGGACTCTTCCATGTCCATTTTCTTGTGGGTGGTTTTGTGTAACAGTGCATTCAAGAACTTAGTTCAAATCAATAGGAACGAAACCTGGGAAAGGAAATGCAAAGAGGTTGACTACTAGATGGGCAGTACAAGATCGTCAGAAGCTTGGAACTTAATTCGTTCCCTAAGAAAGGATACATGTAATAAAACCAACCTACAGCCAATACAATTAGACCAGTGGAGGAAACACTACGAAAAAACGCTAAAGGAAGAGAGGGAAGAATATGTAATGAAACTGGAACCGCCATACACTGTGGAAGGAGAATCCATCGAGATCAACAGAAGCATGAGAAACGCTCTAAAACATATGAAGAATAATAAGGTGCCAGGAACCGAAGGAATACCAGCAGAATTTTTGAAAAACGGCCCAATAAAACTTCTTAGCTTCCCGAAAGAACTTTTGGCAATATACATAAATGGAGGACGAATCCCACCAGACTGGAAAGAAGCATGGACAACACCGATTCACAAAAAGGTAATAAATACGCCTGCCCGAATTATAGATGTATCTCGGTCACTAGTACAATGAGCAGACTTGATGGTCGAATGATTAGAGACATAATAGAAGAGGAATATCGTCCTAACGAAATAGAAGAGCGAGCAGAATTTTGGGCCGGCCGATCATGTGTGGGCCACATATTCAGCTTTGTACAGCTGAACGAGAAAACAACTGCTACAAATAGAGAAGTACACCTACTTTTTGTTGATCTTACAAAAGCTTACGATACAACTCCTATCCAAAAATTTTGGAATGTGATGGAAAAGTCTCGAATAAATAATACTGCAATAAAAGCAATATAACAGCTCTGTCACCAGGCATCATCACGAGTCAAAACAAGATTTAATCTGTCTGATAGCTTCTTCATAACTAAAGGTCTGCGTCAAGGATGTTTTTTATCCCCTACACTTTTCAAAATCTATTTAAACGAAGCTCTAAAGAAGTGGAGAACGTTATGTAAGGGTATGGGAATACAACTCAATGACAAAAAACCTTTATACATATACACTCCATTTTCCAGACGACCAGGTGGTAATCGCTCAGGATAAAGAAAACATAGAATTTATGACAACAACACTTCTCGCAGAATACGGGAACTGGGGGATGACGGGAAATAAATAAAAAACCAAATACGTATGCATTGGCTAAGACCGGGAAATTTAACATTGGACAACAACGTCGAAATATCGGTATACGACAAACATACTTACCTAGGAACACAATTAGATAAAATAGGCAGAACAGAAGCTGAGATAGAAGCAAGAATAATGAAAAGAAGGAGGAAAATCATATAACACTATTTTTAAAGCATACTCTTATATGGATGCGAAACATGGCAACTAACGAAAAACCTCGAGAGTGGACTCATGGCGCTTGAGATGGACTTTTAGAGAAGATCTGCAGGAAAATAAAGGATAGAAAGAATCACGAATGAAAGAATAAGAGAAATAATGCAGGTAGAGAAAACAGTAATAGACGAGATTCAAAGAAACAACTGATATGGTACGGACACAGAAAAAATGAGTGATGGGCGGATTCCTAAAATGGTTATGAAATTGACACCTCACGAGAGAAGGAAAAGAGGAAGGCCGAAAGCAACATGGTTCGGAGGAGTCCAAAGAGCTATGTCAGAACGGAATTTCCATCTGGCAGATGGGAAATGCAGAAGACGCTGGAGACTGGGAACCGGATGGCGTAGAACGCTCTAAAACGGATATATATTTTTTGGTAGAAGCTAATTTATTACTTACTTTACAGGCAATATCCAAAAAAGGTACATTTGGAGTGAATTAGAATTTGACTGTAAAAATTGCAGTTTCTTCACATATACAGGGTGTCCCGTAAGCTCATGATCAAAAGGGTACCGCGATATTCTTTGGACCAAAATAAGACGATCTGACCTAACTTTTATTAACAAAAAATGTCTGGCTCCTCTGCTATTGATGGTCAAAATTCTTCAAAAAATTTATCTTTTTCGAACTATCGGGAGAACGGTACAATGTATTTTAGTGAAACTCGCTGTGAGTTTGTTCTTATGTAAGACTCATATTTATATTTTTAATTAAATTAAATATAATTTAGCATTGCTAAGTGACTAGAAAACAAACATATTTTTTACGCAAAAACTATGAATGCTACAAGATTTTACAATGAGCACAAAATTGTGAATAAATGATTAGTGCATCAACCTAAAAAAATTAGTTGATTTCATCCTCCAATTGAAAAGTTCTGGTAGTTTTTGTACCACGACACTCAAAAATTCACCACTTGTCCAAAACGGCTGAACTCGATGTTTTTATCAAACTATGAATATACACTTACATAAGAACAAATTCACAGCGAGTTTCACTAAAATACATCGTACCATTCTCCCGATATTTCGAAAAAGATAAATTTTTTGAAGAATTTTGACCACCAATAGCAGTGGAGCCAGACACTTTTTGTTAATAAAAGTTAGATCAGATCGTCTGCTTTGGTTCAAAGAATATCGTAGTACCCTTTTGATCGTGAGCTTACGGGACACCCTGTATTTACTATTGCATTATGCCCCAATTGGCACCAATTTAAACAGTGTGAGTTTAAATAGCATGAATTATTATGGGAGGAAACGATATGCAAAATATTAAATGGGCCCTTTTTCAGTTTAAATAAAATTCTCTCAAAGTTGGGTTTGATGCGTTAAATTGTAGTTGTAGACTCTACTGGCTTAGAAAGCCTTATTACAAAAGCTTCAACGCATTTGAATTACCTAATTTCCAAAGGCATTTTAGTGCAAAAAACGGCCTTCGCGTTAAATGCATACAATTATTTGGTAAATTTTCGTAGTTCAAAAAATGTTATATAATTTGTTACATACACTCTCTGCAGATTTAGATACCATATTTCGTTCCATACTTACAATTGCTAAAGTATCATCACGTTTTCGGCAAAAAGTCATGTGCAATCCATTGTAAAAGTATTCTTCCATTTTTTTGGTCAGTATAGTCTCGTTGTAAGGAATATTTTGCAAATGCGACATAAAAGACTTGTTTCGAAACTCCAGCGGCTCTGAAATAAACGATACTCTCCGTAAGAAATTAAATTGTAAATCGGCTGTTCAAATTTCAACCAATTCCAAATTGCGGCTGATATAATAATAAAGACCTGTAAAAATATGCAAAATTTGCAATTTGGACTAAATAAATCGACAGAATTTCGTCAGATCTGAAGTTACTTTTCAAAGTATTGTTTATTAATTTTTAAAATTAACTTTATTAACAATTTGATGCTCAATGCTCGTACCTTTAATAACCAGCTTTTCAAAAACACTTTTCTCAATCGTATCCCCTTCTATGCTGTATTCTTTGGCATTCTGTAGAGCGATAATCGCCCGCCGATTAGCTTCAGGAGACATTTCGTCTCCAGGATGAATTTCAAATGGCTTCTGTGTGGTTGAAGGCATACTTTCAGTTTCCATCCTGGAAATGAATTTATTGGCTTTTTAGTTAAGTTTGGCGCCGTTTTTAGCAAATTTATTTGGCACTTACTTGCCCTCCAATAAGGCTTGCTCTACTTCGCTCATATTTCTCCCATAGAACTCCTTGACTCCCAGATTTTCAAAAAAGTATTTCACTGGCGGTATTGAATAACATCCGGATAGTTCTGTTCTTGGATAGTACATGACAAAAGACAGGCACATTTCTTCTCTAGTCGAGTATCCTCCGAGAGTGGGTTTGTTTCGGTTCAATGTTGAATATGTACACTCTGTGATGAGACCATCTCCAGGCAGAATTGTGGTGTCTTGAGATAGAGCGCGCGATTGTTGATAGTTGAAGTCATATCGTTCATCCTGTAAAAAATTTGCCATTTCAATTTTTTCAACACACAACAGGCAGGTTTTTGAGACAAACATTTACCTGGGCTAAAGGTTGGAGTTCTTTACCGGCTCGGATATGTCGTAGTTTCAGTTTCCTTCCGGCTAGATGGGAATGGAGCATCACAGATATAACATTGATGCCGTCTTTTGGAAACACCTGCAAAAGTAAAAAAAATGGAGAATTTAATCTGAATATTCTCTTGAGGGTACAAGATTTAGAAACCACTCAAGTGGCCCAAGTGCAGTACACTCCATATTAGCCATAAATGGAAATCTGGCATGCTGATTTAATTCCAATTTAATATTTTAGAGCGAAACGGGGCGATGTATATCAAGAACCATGAACTAATCTAATGTTCCAATCGTCCGCATTCACTTCCGGATGCAGAAACGACGTTTCTTATTCAGCATGTATAATAAATACATTTAAATTCAGACCACAAACACTAATTACTCGCAGCTGCGACTTCAACCTGAAATTGCGCTAAGTTAATTAAAGCTCTAATACTACTAAGAACATAACGGGAAAACTTCAATTCACAATAAATGAGTGTAAAATTTTCGATGTAAACCATCCCTACCTCTTTCGTGCAATCCAGGCTGCAATATCCAGCTGTTTTGTATTCTTTTTGATAGGGCGGTATAAAATGCAAAGTCGATGGAGCTACTCCAGTCATGAGAATTCCTCCTTCATTTTCTCTCAGCTTGTTCGTGTAATGCAATCTGTATAACGAGGAAAACAATCTTCAAAAGAACACTAACAGTGTGACATCCTATTCAAGGTGAACTAATGAGAGCAGGAGGAATATGAGTAACAAACAATGTTTACCAAATAATTACATTTTCTTTTTACTGCATTCTAATTCGTAATTTTAATCCTTCGAACTGAATGAAGCATTTCCAGCTCCCTTGAAATATTGAAAACAACCGAGCCGAAAACAAACTGGGTGGGAAAACTTCCTTAAAGTTCTCTTTGAGGCGTTCAAGCAGATCTCCGATTTAACGGCAAATGTTGCCTTGAATAAGTCGGGAATTCAAGAGATGATGAATGAAACAATTATAACTGAAGGTTTGAAATAGGAAAATGCTTAAATAGATACTCGTAAAATACCTTGACACGCTTACAAATATCATAAAAATAATTTTAAAAGACTATTTTACAGTCACTTGCTGACCTTAATCCAGATGTGTCTCTTGCGGGTTTCATTTGTGGGTTGTCAAAGTGAACTTCCAACATATAAAATGTATTCTTTTTGCGCGCTAATGGCAGACCCACGTGATTTGGAAAATTTTCTCCTGAAAAAAAATTATGATAAGCATTCTAAAAACAAAATAAAAATAGGCAAAACAGTTGTAGTTCTCGGTAATTTTTTGTTTTAAAATGCAAAGGGAATTAAATACAACATAATTTCAACAAAAACCTTTCAAAAGCAGTCAAATCATACGTTTATTCATCTGAATTGCCTTTAAAGAGCAACAACTTTTCTCAGTGGTCACAATTTTTACATTTTTTATTTCTTATTCTTCTACTGCTTTCTACAATAAATCTACGCTGTTTGACTGGTTCTAAATGATTTATATAATATTCTTTATAGGATATCCGAGCTTGATCAGAATACATCAACTTAACTTTCAAAAACTTTCAAAAGCCAAGTTTTGAATGAAAGTTGTATCAAAATTTGCTGAAAGTAATAAATTTAATTTTATTGCCATATTGGCCTCTTTAAACAGTTCGAACGCAAATATCTTGAAAATTATTGTTTTTCTTAAACTCTAAAAAAATAAAAAGTTATTATGACTAAAAATCGATTTAAATGAATTTGCACTGCCAAAATGAAAACACATTTTTCTATTTACAGACTCAAACTCGCACTGGAAAAGTCTGGATTTCAGTCCTTATTTCCCGGCTAGTTATGTCGTGATTTTTTCTATAAAGTAGGCGATTCACAAAAACATACATTTTATAATCAAAGATTCAAATAATGGGCATTCAAACAATGTATCATACAAAAATTTCGATCATCTCGCTTGTTCAAAGAGTTTTTTAAATACCTAAAATGTTTTGGAGACATGCAGGAACATTTTCCACGCTTTGGGAAATTAATAGGAATAATTACTATTTAAAATTTCTGTTTCAAAAAAATTTATATATATGTAGAGGAAATCTTTTATTTTATTGGAAAAATAAAAAAACAGCATATACAAAAGGAAACGTACACGTTTGGTAAAACTTGTTAAGCGAATTATTATTTTTCGTTACGCTTCAGCGCCATTAAACTTCTTTAGGTTTAATTGATAAGATAATAAAATTGGAAATATGTCAAGAACAAATTCTTGAGAAACATTTCGCTATCGTTCGCTATATCATTCAATCATAAAAATTGATAATACCAACAAAAATTAAGAAAAAATTAAACAACAAAAATTACATTGGCTAATTATTATATGATACGAAGAAACGGCCCCTGTTTACATATGAAGTGATATTGAAATATCTGAAACCTTTGCGAAAACGTTTTTTCGGCCTACATTGTGCCACTTTCAACGCAGTGATTTTACCTCCGAAAATAGAAGCGTTCTTTACTGAAAAAATGAATAATTGACAATTTGTTTTCTTCGTCGTTACTTTTAAAGAGATACATAAATCGCAATTTTCGCGTCATGTGAGTCGAATTTTTTTCCCATCATGCTCTTATTCCAGTTTGAGCAGCGACCTAAATATTTAGTTACTGTATATATTGTATCTTCAAAAAAAAAAAACAACGCAGTGAGTACGAAGTTTAATAAGCTGAAATAATTTAGACAAAATATAACAAAAGTGATTCATGATTTTCAAAGGAGATTGCAAAATTTTCGTTCCTCCAGTTATATATTTTCAAATTCATTTATTGGGGACACCTTCATTTTTATAGTATATTGTACTAACCATATATCAAGAAGGAAATTAAGGGGCAAAGTTCGCTCTCCAGATTTTGTGGAGAAAAGAGTCGCTTTGTCCGTAAAATCAACCCTTGCAGAAGGGAATAAACTCCTATTACAGATTATTTATTAAAGGCCAAGAACAAAATGCGAAATGCCATGTTCCGTGGAATTATATCTGGGTTCGCTCTTTGTGAGACTGGTAATGAAGTACCAGCGGCATATTTATCTCATAGTTACGCCTACATTTCATTGGCAATATTTGAGTTTTTTGTTTTTTTTATGACATTTCTGTAGGTACTTGCAAATGTTTATGTCTAGGTGGTTGCATCTATACAATTCCTCCCATTATGTCTAGTTTGCATTATATTAAAACTATTAAACAATATAAAAAAATTGGGGATGGTTTTCAATCATTATTAGTTTCTTTCAATGTTTGAATTCTGGATTTTAAATTGTGATAGGAAATTGTTCCAAAAATATCCCCAGAAATATGTAAACGACGGAAAGCAAATAAGCAAGCATTTGAATATAAGTACTTAATTCTTAAAATACATTCGGTTTTTGAAGAAAAGATTGCAGTTGATCAAAGGAAACTTGATAGAAAAGTTCATACAAAAAGATTGTAAAAAAAGTCAAAAACGCATCATTGCGGATCTACAGGCTGCCGAAGATTAAAGTTTTTTTTTATAGCTGCCCAGTAGGTTTCCATTATTTCTCTGATTCATGTAAAGACAAAATCCGATCAATTGTTTATTAATAGAACCAAAAAAAGCTAAAATAAAACCTATAGAAATTTAGTTATTATTTTATGAAACAAAATTTAAATTAATGACCAATAAAAGGATAACCAAAGGTCAGAACCAACAATTTCACAGAATTTTAGCGCTCAATAATTCTCTTTGTATTGATGGTAATCGGCTGCTGTTTTTCTCTCTCTTGATTTTTTGATATTTTTAATTTCTCTTGTATCTCATCGAATTCTCCTTTAACCCTGTTTTCATTTTACAAATTCGGTAGTAGTTTTGTTTTGGGGACACGCAATTATTAATAAGGAATTTTATCAAAAAGTCTGATAATTTTTCTATAAACACTTAAAAAATGCAATAAACATTTTAACAAATTTAACTTTTTTATTTGCATCTTTGCTCTATTTATTGAGAACTTTCACTCTAATTTACTGAAAGGAAAACTGGAAGCTATAACTATTATTAGAATCCACGTTTCCTTACCTTTAGATCCAATTGCCCAAGCTATTAAAGGAGTGAGACATTTTTCCCACTCCAGTGGCATATTGCTATAGCACAATCTTCCTTCTTCGTTGGCGAATTTTTCCCAAATCATCATGTTTGCACCTTCACCCAATTCACATTCGTGCATGATCATGTGATGAAGCATGGAGGTGTGATTTTCGCCAATAATCGGCTCAAACCCCGTTATATGGTGTTTGTCATTGAAAGTTGGTGCTTTGAACACTTTGCACCAGTAAATTGTATCCATGTTGCTTTCCAGTTGAAACTGAAATTATTGAAAAATTTACACAATAAATACTAAAAAAATCCGAAATTTTCGCTTGTTAAATCGTTAAAACAACTGTTTCATTCTTTAATTAAATTCGTATTTTCTTTTCTTCTTTATTTCTTCAATCTTCAAAGATCATAATCAGCGAAAGGTTATTTTGAAAAATCGCATATCGCCTGTGAGTTTTAGAAGAATGGATGTAATTAGCTAGATTATTACGCCTGTCAATTAAAAAATCTATGTTATAATGCATATTTCGTCAGTCGCCTTGTTCCAGCCATATTTGGATCTACGTAAAAACTACTTTTTTACGATTGTCCGTTACATAACGATAGTTCACAGTAAAAGCCGAGAATTTTATATTCAAAATAAAATCATTTAATACCTTGTTGCCATTCCCCGACCAATTCATGTTATTATCAGTCGCACATTTTTGAGAAATCCATCTAGATAGGCTCGACTCGAATATTAAACAATATACGTATAATTGAAATTCTCTATCGATGCCCAAGTTAGTGCTTTATTGGATTCATATAACGTCTGATAACGTAGGAATCTGATACCTGAATTTTATATTTAGTGGATGTTGTTCCCAATTTTAGAAAGGTTAAAGATGCATGTTTCATGTAGATCGACTGAGAATGGCCGAACGCTGTTGTAAAAATCGGTTTAATTAATATTAAGCAAAATATCCGTTTCGTAAAATATAGTTGAAAATTTAACATTTTTAAAATTTTTTTTTATATGAAAACCACCATAATGACTCGTATTTTAGTTTTAAAATTATTGTTGATTTTACAGCTTAAAGTGTAAATGCAAATGTGTAACTTTGTAAATTGTCTATCTAATGACGTATTAATATACAGGTACTTCCATTTGAAAAACAAAAGTTATATTACGTCCACATTGTTAACACCCTGTACAATGTGTTGATATTTTGGTTCCATAGAATTCTTAATGGATCTGTGGTGATTGGAAAAACGTATTTTTTTATATCTATAACTACGTTTTTTTGCTTCTACAATTAATTTTTAGATGCCATGTTTTTAAGCCAAATTTTACTAAAACGACGATAATCTGCCAACGTCGCAAGTAAGAAAAAACAATTTACGGTGCATATGCAGCGTTTCAAGCTGCATTCCATGAGCTAATGAAAAATGGGTAGTTCTATTTAAAAAAATACACTTTGATCTTGTCTGGCTTTTCTGAGACACTCTGTCCCATATAAGATATTTTTTAAATGTGCGCACTTTGTACGTCAACAAGTTTTATATGAAACTATTTTTCGAAAGTTCAACACCAACGGAAATAATGGCCTCTATCGCACTAAAAAACCACCCTGTATGTATTTGTTTCTTTATATGGTGCTCCATTATTGAAACTGAAAACTTGAAGCGCGAAAAAAGAAATGTTTTGCACTTCCCAGAAAAATCAGATAAACGAAAACCCAACGCTTCAAAATACTAACTTATTCTTTCAAGTTTACTTTCAGACAAGTGAAGTATTTAAATACGGTCTTAAATAAAAGAACTTACATTTTTCAATACTACATCCCAATTCCTGCTCTGGTCATTAGCTACTTTTCCTACTGGGGATGGTCCTAACAGATGCAGGCTTTGAACTCCTCTTTTCTCTTCATGATAAACCATTTCGCCTTCAAAACGTGGATCTCTATCATGAATGGCCCAGATTACTCGCACGGTATCCCCCTAAGAGAATAATTCGATATTGCACATTTACTCTTCAACCAAACTAAACTCTTTCTGCCCATATTGCGCCATCTAGTTATTTACATGAATGAACTTTGCATATATATTTTTTCAATATCACTAATTTCGGAGCCATGAAACGACGATTCTTCACTGAATCTTAAGTTAGTTAAATATAAGCTTTGTGTTGATTGCTCATGTTATATCTGTCCATTTCCAGTCAGCTAAACAACCTAATTGCAAACTAAACCGTTTCCCCATTTAGTATGTTAATTTATACATTCAAAATTCATCTCTTTCAAAATGACTGTGTGTGTTTGTGCTACCTTTGTCAACCCTGTGTCAAAAGGTCTGAGAAGACCTGAATGGCCTCACGTCTTTTGATCGTGTGTTTCAAAAACAATGGAATAGTGAAGGCTCACAAAGATTACATTTATAATTCATATTCATGTGCAAACTAGTCAAATCTGCTGAAATTTACGAGGTCAGTTCCGAAATTGTCAGTCCAAAAATGCTTCAAACGGTTTAAAACTACGTTAATGATTGAGTTGTAAAACTTGACGGAGTGAGCGATTTTTTAATTCAATCGCCTGCTGCGAAAGAGCTTATCTCTCTTGCCTCATTCCGAATAAGAGGCTTTGGAAGTTTTATCTAGTTCTGGGACGGCAACTTTCCATTTGCAATTTCGTTTTAGCTGCCTGGAAAAGCGAAACAAACTTGCGACACGTTTTTATTAACTCAAAAAGTCTCTATGACCATACAAATCTCATTTAATGAATCAGCAGAGTGTTATTTTCCTTGATGCTTTGGGGTTTTACGATGAAAAAATTGATAAAATACATGGATTTTTATTGATGAAACAAATATGTGTAACAGCAATAATTATTAAGTAATTTAATAAACTTTTAAGTCGAATACTTACAGTTAGAATATAGTCGTCTGGATCACAAGTATCCAACACTCTTCTGAATTCAATAATTGTGTGGGTGTCGTTTTGTTCTCCTCTCATTAAAGTGTAGTTATCGATTACATCTCGAACTGGTGCGCTTCCTTGGCTTTTGGACACCCCATGGCAATCCTACGAGGAAAATGATGATAAATAAATAACAATCCTATGATACGAGCATTTTGTCGCAAATATGTTGATATTTTATTTTAGTTTTTTTAACAAAAAATTTACACGATTTCTAACATTCATTTATCACGGAGAAACCATCGAAATGGAAGACTTTCTCTCGAAATGTAGAAAAATAGAGGAAATTTGCATTTACGTTGAGTCGCTCATTTAGTGCTTTGTTGAAGCTTTGAAAGAAAAATACTTATAAATAATCTAAATAAATAAACTAAACATTGCCAGCTTAGTTAAAAATAATCGCAAAAAGCTCTTTGTACAAAGAAAACCATAAACATAAAAATAAACAAAATCACATAATAGAAAGTCAGATCATCATTTCAAGTGTAGAAATAAAAATTGTCACGAAGAAAAACTACAATTTTTTTTAAATTGTGTTATATTAATATAATTGTTAAAAAAACTTAAGAGAACATATTTATTAAACAAACTTAAAATTCGAAACTTCCTTTATTGATGGACAGAAGATGGTTTTGAACTAACTTAATTACCAAATAAATAAAATTATTTGATTGCAACATTACTAGATATACATCCAGAACTACTTCCAACAATACGCTTTGGGTAGAATGTTTTTAAGTTGAATTTGAGAATTTGAATTAACCAATTTTATAGAAAGTTAACAACATAGAAATAAAGTAAAAAACAAAGAATAGACAAGTAATAATAAACAAAACGAAAAACGGTATGTAGACAAAAATAACTTATTTATTTGTTTATCAAAAATCTTTTAGGACGTTGATCGAATCAAACCAAATTGTGCATAAATTCTTGTTCTGAAAATAACTTTAAAATCATTGTTAAAATAAAAAATAATTGATGTATTATAAAATATTAATGTATTTATATAAAAGCGTATACATTTGTCATTCTGAATTTTCTATATCAACATTAGAAAGGTTGTTGGCTAGAACTGTTGTCAGTCCTGAACCAGTTTCAATGTGATTAGGTGTACCTGTAAGTTCATTAACTAAATAAATTTACAATGACAAAATATTAAACATTTTGCTCGAAAAATTATTGTAGACAAAAAATGTCCAGCTTGACCAGCTCTCTGTAAAAAATAAGTGAAAATTTGTCCCTCCAAATAAGACTTAATAATTAATTTATATGCAAGTTTTTCCATTCCGACACTGATACATTTTGCCATTTTAAACAAAATATTCCACATGCAGTTTCCTAAATAAACCATGTTTATTTTCAATTAATTTATTATAACAAACAGATTATGCGTGCACTAATTACACTTTTTTGCTGTCGCAATAATCGAGTTAAAATTGGAAGCACGCTTAGCTCTGTAAAATTTATATTTTCTTGGTATAAATTAAAATTTTTTACACTCTTTTCTATTCATCACTATTTCTATTTGGTGTATTCATGTTAGCGCGGCCCTCACAGTGTGAAAGTTCCACTTAGGATTGGATTGTGTTCAGAGTTGAATTTGAATTTTGTGAATTTCTCAGTAGGATTTTCAAATATACAAACTGTAGTTCAACTGGTAAAGACACATTTATTTGAGTGTTACCTTTCAGTTTTCAATCAATCTTGGTTTGGTCTGCAGACACGAATTTGAAAATTTCACAGAATCAATAAATCTTCCGAAACTTTCACAGTATATTCATATTTCCAATCTAGATATTTGCAGTCTTTAGTGATTGAACTAGCGAAAATTCACTTAAATGAGTGTCACTTTGCACTCTTCAATCAAAGTTCGTTCGGTCTGCAGACACAAATTTGAAAAAATCCGTAAGTTCAGCACAATTATAAAATCTTCTTAAACTTTCGCAATATAAAAACGTACTCTGCATCCTTTCAGCGTGAAAGTTTCAGGCTCCTAGTAATTGAACTGGCAAAGATGCACTCAAATGAGTGTCACCTTGTACGTTTCAATCAATTTCTGTCTGTAGATTCAATTTTGAAAAATTCTACAAATTCAACAGCATTTTCAAATTTATTGAAAGTTTTACAGTATATTCATGTTAGCTACATCCTCTCAGTGCGAAAGCCTCTAATGGTTCAACTGGCAAATATGCACTCATTTGAATATACTTCATGTTGTGACTAGTGATATTTAAAGGATTTTATGATAAAACACTAAATACTCCTGGCAAATGGCAAAATTAAAGTAAAAAAATAAACGTAGACGATTTGAGTGGACAAACTTGGCTTGTATTGGCGAAATAATCGAAAGGAGATATTTGAATAAAAAAATGTGGACGGAAGGACCCAACATCCCTGCACAGGAAACCATTATTTTTATGTGTAGTTCGTTCTTCTCTGTACACCTCGTAAAGAAAGAGGCCTCTGTTAAGACCGGATACAGGAAGCCGGGAACAACATCGGTCGTTGCGGCTGCATCAGACCGCGAAACGGCTTCTAATCTACAAGGAGTGAGGGTATAGAGTGAAACTATTCTATTTAATAAATAATGTTACAACACTGAAGTAATTATTTAAATACAATTTGTTCTTCTTCTTCAAACACTTAAATTTTTTGGTCTTTTTAGACGATTCTGCGGCAGGTTTTATTACAGCGTATACTTTATTTAATTATAGCGTGAAAACATAAGTAAAGCCTTCTTAATCGTTGACAGGCAATTAATCTATGATATGATAGTAATCAACTTCTTTAAAGAAAAACAGTGAAGTTCAGCGGACTTTTGCAGTAAACTTTCGCCACATAAATAAGACTTTTTTCATATGAATATATTACGCTAACCTAAGGCAGAAATCAGCAATTAAATTGCAGCAACAGGATATAAAGTTGATGAAAAATTTAATGAATCAAATTAAAGAAACGAATTCGGAAAACATCGAACATCAAGCATTTATATTTTTTTTCCGGTTAACTTTGAGAATGATTTATTGTTTCCGCGGATCAGTTAGATGCCGACATATTTTGTATGGCAATTGCCAAGTATTTCAAAATCCGTTTGTTGCAACTATTCCATTCTACACCAATCGGTTAATAATTACAGCTGGTCCTATTGAAAGGCAATTAATTATTCAGTTAATACAGTCTGGGGACAAACAAAAAAGTTCTGTGGGCCATTATTTGTATGTTTCCCGTGAAAATTGTGGTAAGTGGTACGGTATACATGTGGAATTTCAATGAAACCGTAAATGGAATCGAACGGCTGTAACTCTATCGGATAACACTGGGCAATTAATCGAAGCTTTCGCACGGAAAGATGATAACCCAATCAATTAAATCACATGCAGCAACCAGTAGTGCGATTATTCGGACAGCAACTAGAATTTCCCGTTCAATTATTTTAAATCCCACTCTATCCAAGTTCCAAAGATATTTTCGGAATCGGCTAATTAAAGCGGGTTTATTTTTGAAATTATTTAACCAAAAATATTTAACCTGAAAATTTCTTGTTGTGAGTGACGATAATGCAATCATAATTCAAATAAATCAAAAAATTTGAACATTTCTTCCACTAACGTGGGTTGATTGTTCGTTTCCAACTAACTGCCTGAAACTAACTCGATTATGCTTTTGAGACATGTTGTTAATCAAAATAAACTCATTTAGGTTTACACAGACACCAATTACTATAAAACTCCCGTAAACATCTATATCGGGTTGAAATCTTCTAAAAAAGCAATAGATTAGGTGCAAGAAACGAATTTATTTCTTAAATTTAGAAGCAAATCCGCCTATAGAAGGCTGATATTTTTTATTGTTTTCCTGCACACAGTGTGCTACCAAACAGTCTAATTATTCTTGAAATGTTTCCGTTAGATCGAGTGTTACATAAAAATAAAAATGTATAAAGTTGCCAAACAAAGTTTATTGTTAGATACAATTATACAAATTTGTTTATTGGCATATGTTTACAACTGAACCCATAATTGAGCCGTACTGAAATAAATTGAGCTGAAAATCCTTAAATATAAAATTAATGAACGTAAAACAGGAAACTTCACTTACCATCAAAGGCCTGTAGGGTGCCCTGATGTCTATTTTTAATATTTCTGCTTTTAATCTGGTATATATTCAAGTCACGGAAATATTTTACCCGACAAAACTTCACAATTTTTCTATATTTTATTTTTAAGATTTCAATAGTTTTGAAAAATTGTCTAAAAGTTTTCTGACATGAAATTTCTACATTCTCACAGAAACATGTCTTTTAGTATCATACGGGGTGATTCGAAATTGGCGTCATTTCTCTGGAGGTGTTGTCTGGCTGTGTTTTAGAAGAACAGAAACAATAGTAAAAAATATTAAATTGCTATTAAAAACTGAGAAATTTGCAAAAAAATATATTGGAAAGACCACAACAATGTTTTTCAAGGTAATCTCCCTAATTAACGTTACGAAAATACCTGTTGCTTCGTTATTAAAAACTCCGCTAACCATGGAATTATACAGAAAGTGACAATAAAATAGACAAGGATAAACGGTAAATTCAACAGGATTCGTTGAATGTGGAACGTATTTTTTCGAAATGTCAATTATTGTCGGCATAACCTAGAATTGATGTTTACAAATAAACATACATTGGAGTCATTAACTCCAAACAAGTAAGTGCCTGTGTAATCACCTGATTATTCACTCTTATCGAGCAATAATGTAATTATCTGTTAATGAGAAAACACGTTATTGCCTCTTTGACTTTTCAAAATTGTAGAAGTGTAGAAACTTTTTTAATATCACAAATTTTCGTAATTATATATATTAAGTATTTTAATATGCTACCAATTAAACATGGAAATAATTCAAAATAATACATAATAATAAAGTTGAAATTCGATTTTCAACTGTTAATATCTTCTAGAAATTATCAAAAAAAAATTGTTTTTAATATTTTTTTCGTCGGTATTCTCAAAGTGAGCTCCTATTACCCCTTAAAAAGAATAACGCCTTAATTTTGAATCACTCTATTTATATAAAATTTTTAAATTGTACAATTTAAATTGGATATTTTAAGATCATATAAATTAATAATTTAAATAATAAATTAATAAATTTAAATAAATAATAAAAATTAAATTAAATTAATTGGACAACATGAAATTATTTGATTTTCGGATTATCCTCTTAAATCGAATCTGCAGAATTGGATTAAAATAAATATACAAACACCTCCTTAAATAAATGGCATATATATCTTCAGATTTATTTAATATCCTATAAAACACCATTAGTATATTTTATTGAGAAATCAATGCACATGTGTTGACTAAAATTCATTTTCCAAGCAACTGCAGCAGCTTCAGACCTACCTTTTATTGCTCTGTAAATATAAATTTCCACCAGTTAAATCACAGTTTATTGCTTCCATTAAAGATAAAGAACTTCGAGATTGGGCATTGAGAAAAATTATTCTGTATAATAAAAATTACATAAATAGTGTGTGATTTATGGAAATTTAATATCAGATCAGATACAACAGCTTCTTTTGGATAAAACAAGATACCACAAATTCTCACTTTCTTTTAAACCTTGGGCAATTTTTCTTAGTGCTATTTGTCAATGTGGGTTGCCTCAGTTTAACGAGTGCATCAGGAGTTCTCTCTTCCATTAAAAGAAAATGAACTTTCCGCTATAAACCGTATAAACCTTTGCAGGTCGCACACATAAAGTTAAATTACGTTAGCCACTGTCCATAAAAAATGCGACTGAAACAGTCAACTTTTCGCACTGTATTTAAGACGGATGTTTCCAGCAAATCACTGTAGATTTTTCACGGTATTTAGTTTTTTTGGAGGCAAGTGATTAAGGAGGATAACAATAGCCTGTACTGTAATACTTTCACTAGTTTTATTTTAAAATGGAGCAAAAAAACTAAAAACTTATTAAGCATGAAAAGAATGTGTGTAAATTTGAAATCCTTTAAGCACTTTTTGACGAATTGTTAAAAGAATTCAATTTTTCAAATTTATGACACAGAAAAGTGTTGGTGAACTGGAAACCTTTGCTATAACGATTGGAGTATTTGTCCTTTTGAATAGAAAACCAATCTGTTCTTAACCGGAAATTTGGTTTATTTTCAACAAGACTGCGCCAATTTTTGTCACGTACTTCCAGCTCAACAATAGTTGAATAATAATTATCCAAATAAATTGATTGGGGGAGGAGGCCTTATTGAGTAGCCACCAAGATCTCCTGATTAAACGCCACTTGATTTTTTCATGTGGGGGTACCTAAAGTCTGTTGTTTTGAAAACTCAACCTGCATCAGTTACGAGAAAGATTTATTCCGGTAAAGACATCTAAATAAAATTACTCTACACATTGAAGGAAATTGTGATTCTGCAACTTGACATCCTCTGCCTTTGTTATCATTATTTTCAATTACAAATTAATCAATTTTCAATTATTTTAATTACGCAAAAATAGAATATAGAGCAAATAGAACTCGAGTAGTGACTAGTTCTCTATAAAGTTCTGTTCTAATCTCGCTTACACGCTACCTGATACGGTAATTTGTTAATCGGGAGCTTTGAAGTTCATCATTGAGTTTAAGTTATTTCAGGCACATCAAAAGTACATAGTACTCGACTGATCAAATCAGCGTATTCGAGGCTTTTACCATTCCAGATGAACTTCGTACAATTTTCACTATATAATTTTGGACGACTTATTTATGCAGGATGCATATTTTAGAATTAAAGTTGCCATTTGTCGTGCTTATCCATCCGCGTAAAATCTCATAATTTTAACGTACGCGGAAATTACCATAAAAAGGATGTAAAATGGTTTTATGTGAATATCAACCAATAAAATCAGAGAGTTTATCCTACTGCGAAAAGTTAGTGGTTTGTACGTTGATTTTTCTTAACCCATTCCTCTCTCTATTGTACAATTAATTACTTAACTGTGTATGGCTAAAATAAATCAAACTATTGGGGGACAGTTGCTGTGGTTGCTTCTGGAAATCAGGCTGGTTTAGGGGACAATCTGTCTTAATCTTAATCAGTTTACTGTGTGGTTCAATGTAGAAAAGAGTCGATCATTTTTCTGGAATATTCCAACTGTTTAGATCTCAAGTCTTAGTCATATTACAGTATAATATGCTTTGGTAAAACCATATCCTGTGTTCAACATATGTAGCACGAGCACATGCACAAGCAGGTGATACGAGCAGCTGGGCTCATTTGCCAGAGGGTCTTTTTGATACATTACACATTCTTTGTTTATGTTGAAGGGGAAATATTCCCTGCGGACAATTCTAGAAGGTCCAGCTAATTCAAGTTTTAAAAATAGCTCAAAACTTCCTGCATTTAATAAAGCCTTTATTCAATAAGTTTTAAGCGACTTTCTCCTCGCTAGAAAAAAAATCAAGCAAACGTAGATTATTCTGGCAGTTATCCGACACTAATCAGCCAGCACTCATTCGCACACACACTTTTAAGGTCGATTTACTGGCAAATAATAAAACCGCAAATTTAATAACCTTTCGCAGAGTTTTTCATGGCTTATCTCATTAACTCAATCATGCTTTATTGGGCTTCATTTTGATGGAAAGAACTTTGACTTTAATGGATACAAAAAAGTTTAGTGAATTAAAAAACACACTGGGGCATTTCCTGTATATAAAAGTGACAATTTTCAATTAATTTTTAATTTAATCCATTTTCGGCTCATTTCATCCAGTGCCACTGGCATAATTATGAAGCTGCTACTCATGCTCCTGCCATGATGGTAAATTTGAACAAAAATGTGAATGGAAACACGCTTTTTAGGTTGATCAATCGATGGTTTTTTTTTATATCATGTCAGAAATGGATTTTTTCGCTTCCACAGTCCAGAAGCTTTTCAAAATTTTTGTGATTTTACTATTTTGCAATTAAAAACTAAATTGGGAATTGAAATAAAATGCGTTAATAGAAATGCTCTTTTTGTTAGTTTAAAATCTGTACCCAATGTATTGGGTATACAGCAAATGTAAGAGAGAACTCGCGATTTTTGAAAAGATCTTCAAAAGCTTCATTTTTTTAGAGTTGTCTAGTTTTATCATAATTTTGCCCACACATGGACATCTTCAATTGCTAATTTCTTATTTAATATTTAGTTGAAGTCTCAATTAAATTGAGATATATCCGTAAAAGGAAACCGGAAATGTTATTTAATTTTGTTACAATTCGTTCAATATGTCATTCGTTTATTTTCTTTTAGTCAGAATAGGAACTTTTTGGTTTGTCCGAAATATTATTAAGATCACGATGTTTTAATGAAATTCTACTATTTAATTCAATTTTTTTATTTAATCTGAGATGTTTTCATCTTTTTAAATTATTAAATTTAGGCGTTATTTCACGTACAAATTTAGGTAACAAATCTAGTTCTACTACTAATAAGTTTATTAATACATTTAAGTCAGATAAATGGTTAACATTAAGCATATAGCTTTAGTTTGTTATAAAGCATGTTTTTGGAAAGCATTAGAGTTATTACAACCCAATATTCATTGCAAAATCCTACATAATCTGCTTATAAAAACGGTCGAGAAGCGTGTAAACAAAAGCCACCTCAAACCAAACCGAGATAAATCACACAGAAATTCGAAACAACAAAATATAACGTTTCATTTTATAAACGGGGTGAGAAAGTGCTTTATTTGTTTGAGAAAATTTGCTCATACAATCGCGTTAAAATGAAATACTAAAATATGTTTTTTTGAACATTTCAGACTGAATCGGAATTACTTAAGTCTCCTTTCGCAAAATTTTAAGCGTATAATTTCGCCCAAAACGAAGGCTAGTGGCCAGGAAATAAAAGTAGTCTTTCGAGTGAAAAGCGTATCGCAAACGACTGAAGTTTAAAAATTATATATAAAGAATCCAATGTGCCACCTGATAAAAATGCATATATTTTGCAAAACTTTTATGAGCAACTTACTTTAACAAATCTATTAAAATATTAAAAACTTGCTACGTCTACTTTCAATTTGGCTTGGAATTTTGACAGTTAAGTGGTTCTCCTTTGTTTTGCTGTGAATGTCGTTTTTGCTAATTGTTGACTACGCACAAGGCAAAGTAAGAAACGAATATTTTTAGGGATAAAATTTTAAAGTAATGGAGGACGGTATTGAATAGTATCATCAAACATTTGACGAATTAACGGTTAAGAAAACTTTGATGAAAAAATAATTAGCGCAAGGCAATGATATTGACTATTATCGAAATTGTGTCGAAAGCATTCTGGCTATTTTCAAAACCTCTTGTAGACGTAAATAATTCCCGTTTAACTTGAATTACATTTTTTTAAAGCACAACATAGATGGAAAGAAAAAAAACCACTAAGTGAGAGATAGGAATAAAATATGTAGTGTTGATTCTTTATAAAATGTAAACATTCAAATATTGAACGACAAAACACAAAACAATGAGCAGCATGGAAAAAGAAACTCAACAACATTGATGAAAAAACATATCTTGACTATTTGGCTACTTTCAATGAATACCACAGAGTAAGCAAGCACTTACTTATAAACAATATAAACGACATCACCTAGTTTTTAAACATAAAGTTTGTACTCACCAATAAAACGGGCTTCAGAAGCTGATCGTCCACCCATCCCATCACAATATCTGCACCTTCCATTCCTCCAGTTTCACTAAACCCTATTCCTACATATCCCAACGTCTTTGCTTCCACTCTGAAAAGAATCTCTTGGTGTCTGGGTTGCCATCTGAGAGTCACTAAATTGTCATTGTCCAGAGTCATTGAATGTGTCCAAACAATATCCGACTCTCTTTTTGGTCGATGCACCACATCCGCATTTTCACTACTCACATCGGCTGTTTGCTCGAACAAACTCGAAACTGGATCAACAAGATTCGTTAAGCCTTTTTCCAAGTTGTAATTTTTCTGGGCTTCTCTTCTAGGCCTCTTTGGGCGCATCGGAGTTCCACTTTGAGGTAAATATGCATAAGCTTCTGAACGAGATAATAAAGCTGATTCTATATTTATTTCGTCAATACTATTAACCAGTTGAATGTGTTTTACGTATTGATCCAGCAAATCTTCAGCTCTAATTAGAGTGGTTGCTGATAAAGCATGCAGCAAGAGGTAGATTGGATAGTGGTTGTAATAGTAACGCATTGTGATAGTGTGAAAGTTCCTACATATAGACTGCCTGCAAAAATAAATCATATCTTTAGATGTCTTCAAACCTTAATTATAATCAATTAAAACTATTGCATAAATCAAACAAAAGGCTATTTAAGAAAACGAAACCGAAGCGCGGCTATTATAAATCACCCATAATTAGAACTTCCTTCTTTTAATAGGACGTAAACAAGTTTGAAAAGAAGACATGTGAATGAGATGGAAGCAGTCGCAATTATGTGTATTTAAATGAGCGTCTGGATTTTTCATTATAGCACGGAAACGGATTATGAATATTCAAGTTGATTGTCGTTGGGTATAAACATGTTTAACCTAACAGAACTAACAGCACATCTTCAATCAACGATACTTTTTCCGTTTAAGTGAGTGGCTTTTATTGAGGAAGTATGTTGTGAATATAAAATGAGAGCAATATTCAATGATTTAAAGAGGATCTGATGATGTCTACTAATTATTTCTAGAGTGAAACTGCATTTAATCAGTTCAGAGAATTAGATTGGCGCATTTTATATGCCAAATCAACTGGTTTGAATTTAAATTAAGGTTATATTTAATTAACCGAAAAAAAAAACAAAACCTCCGAAGTCGATGTAGTTAATTTCGAAACAATTTTTAAAATGGTCTTTCTTGGGTTCGAGCAATCTCGTCTTTGTAATTGGGCAGCCAGATAATATGGTCTAGCTCATCGTACGAAAATTTCGATAGCTTAGCGAAATTGGGATTTCTGAGTGAAAGTTTAAGTGAAGCATTGAGGATATAGAATATATTCCACCTTATAATAGAATTTCGACTAAACTATGCTTTAAAATAAAAATCAAGATTTGGAAAATGATGTATTGATGCATTTGGAAGCAAAAAAAACAAAATTAAAAATCTATGTGGTATTGAAGTATTAATTCGATGTAGAATATTAGAAAAATTATTATTAAGAAAAAAGCAATTGATGTAGGATTTTCAGACAAGATAAATCCTTTCAAACGGAAACGGCTGGGCAAAAGTAGAAAAAATACTCTAGTCCGAGTCGACTGGAAAATAACTAAAATTGCTTCTAATCCAAATGAAAGCTTGATCTAATTATTTGAATTACTTTTTTAATTAAGGAAAAGAGCGATTGACATTCTTTTAACTATCCATTAAATAAATGAATTCTTATTGGTTTAATCTCGAAATTCTAGAAAATCTTTTATTAATCGCCCTGCAGCAATTGTGATGTTTAATGTGCTGTTATCAGATTGGAAAGCATCAAATTTTCATTAAAATATATTACTCCGAACTATTGGTAATAAAAGAAGACCGAAAGAAGTCTAATATTAAATTCCAGCTGCGTTTTAAATAGGAAGGAACATAATTTTCTGCCACGTAAAAACACTTGATCTGAAAATGTAGATATATTTCATCAAATAAAATCATTTGGAAGTTCACGCTTTTAAATAAATTTCCTAAAACGAATTCCCATTAATTAGCTAGTAATCGTTGGCCTTGACTGTAGACTACTTTCCGCCTGTTAGTGTTGTTGGCTTTTGTTTTTTTACGAGTTTAAATTTTATTTAAGACGCTGAACCCACCGACACAAAGTGGTCAGACTTCCAGCTAAAACCCAAAAGGATTTTGCCGATGGGTATCCGCAGGAATCTTAATGATAATTGATCTAATAGTTAACGTAACATACTGCAGATGCTGACTAGATTTAATATCATATGCATCTTCAATTCATATATATATTATCATCAGTTATCATATTCCAACAAAGAAGATTTTACATATTTTTGAAAAAATTTGAAGAATTGTCTAAGAAATTGTTGGATCTATTGTCGCAAGGTTGAAATACATTGCTCAAGTGCCAATGAATAATCTATACAATTTTAAATTGTCTGTGAAAATTGTGGTTTTGTAGGATTTAAAATGTAAATAAAAAATGGGCGTTGGAGGAACAACACATCTTTTTTCATGCATGAAAAGGTTTGCGACTGAAATATGCCCGGAGTCCATTGCACTTGAAATCTATTGTTTTAGATCCAAGACAGGTTCTGCATTATATTATGCGGATTGGGTAGATAGTGTGACTCATTATCGTCGTTGGTGAGAATGCTTAAAGAGGTAATAAGTAACGAAAAATACAGCTACAACGGTTACGGGCAAGACTATTGGTGAATTTTAAATTCACGAACATTTAATTTTGAAGATTTTTTTAGCAAATAGTTTTCTTCACTTCAGCTTTTGAGTGACACGATGTAAGCCACTCGTGCTTGCAAAATGACTTAACATCATAATTCTCCTTTATTTACCAACCAGCTTCTGCCCACTTTGCTGGGTTATGCCAATTAGAAATTATTATTTAGCGAGCTTTCCCCATGTTAGCTAGAAGATCACGGAGAAACTGACGCTAATCTCTAGAGAGCTATCAATGAAAATAACGATTTATCTCTTTGCAACGGTATTTATATGCTGCTGTTTTATAGCTGTAGAGCTCCAGAGTTTGTTGTCCAACTGTTCTCGATCGGCTTACACAAGTCTACATGTTTTATTTATTGCGCTTTGTCGCAATTTTACGATCAACAGCTATATACAGTGAAGCTATGTGGTAAATAAAATGCTTAATTAACGGAACAAAAGACACAACAGAAGGCGCTCGTTGACGGGACTACTGCTCTCTTCCCCAATTTTTGTACATAACTTTTTTACTCGGATTTAGGCAGTTTCAGATCAACAAGAAGACTTGAAGTAGTCAGTTACAGTACAAAAAACTTGTTTGATTGAATTGGTTTTATATCGGTTGTATTTCTCAAAAAAATCAATAAACCGGCCACGTTTCGTAATTGAAAAATTAACTTTAAAACGAAATTTAAATAAAAATGAAAGTGAAACCAATTAAATATGAATAGTGATACAAAAATTTTTTTTTTTTGGTCCCTTTTGGTTAACTGTTTTCTGGATTCACGAAAGGAAGTTGGGAAAATAATTTTAAATTATCAGTTTCTCACAAAAAGGCGTAGTTCAACTGTCACAATTTTCACTCATACATAAAAATAAGTAATTTTGATGTATGAATCAAAGTATGAAAATTAAAATTTTTTCCGATTCCTGAATTTGAAAGTGTTACTTTCCTGAAGTGACACTTTCAAACATTATCAGTAAATAAAAAAATAAACCGTCGACATACATTTGCGTTTAATCTCATCGTATACGCAGAGAATCAATTTTGAAAGGTTTGTACATGCAAGAGCAAATCGAAACGTATACAAAATACCTCTTTGTTTAATCCGGGATTATTTGAAGGCGAAAATAGAGCAGCAAATCGTGTTTCAATTCATTCGAAAATGGAACAATGCGAAAGACAAATTGCAATTTTCGTAGCAAATCTCCGTTGCAAAATTCTTCATTTGACTCGATGAATTTTACCCAGTTGTATTATGAATATTTGTCTCTTCCACTCAAAAATCAATCAATTTTTGAGCGTTTTAAACCAAAAAAACTGGTAATAAATATATATCATTAAATCGAACCTTTTTACTATTTAAAAAAATATTGCCCATCCAACTTTACGCAACAGATTAACCATTTGGCTTCAAAATATTCAATTTTATGCTGCAATATCTCCCATATAACTCTTTGGCGTTCAATGTGCATCCAATTTTGCAAATTTATCTTTCGCTTACACGTTAGCTAATGGATGTCAAATAATTTCTCGCAAAATGGACGAGTTTCATTAAAAGGACTTTGTTTATATGTAGAGCCGGCATAATCTGCAACAACCATTTTTGCAATACGGCAAACCTCCGAATAATTATAAAATTGCGCCAAAAAGTGTGCAGTAACTTTTCTGGAAACTCATAAAAGTTTCTAAGTATTTTTGCGTCGCCTTTGGCGGAACAAACAGTAGGTCAATTTAACTTTAATCTTAGAAGTTAAATACATAAGTCGGGAAGTTTGTTATATTTTAAAAATTAAGCTGTGTTGAGATCAGACTCCAATTATCTTTATCTGTTGTGGATTATGGAAAAAAATATAAAAAAATTTATATTAAGTTTTTTTACTGTAGGTTTAGGTTGTTTTTGAGTATTTTCAATGTGTGGTTTTTGGTAGTTCTTTAACAAATTGTTTAAAAAAATGTTAAAGCCAATATTTGATAGAAATTCGGTTCTCACTTAAAACAATTAAATATATGGTCTCAAATTTACTTGCTAGCATGAGGAAGCTCACAAGTTGCTTATAGAAGCGTGTGGATTAATCGGTAATTTTCATAATTCGGTCATCATTCGCTAAAGACAATTTAAGCTAAGTTCAAATTTGAAAAGCTTGATTAGTAACATAACGATCACTCTGCTTATTATGAACAATTCATCTTTTAAAGCTTGTATCCAATGAATAATTTTCGGTTCCGACTCAACAATCTTTTCTGATGTGATTATAAGGAGCCGAGAGCTATTAGTTTCGTGTATACAGGCGCTTAGTGTAAGAAAACTTGCGTATAACTTATAACTGGCCCATTCTTCCTCGTGTATGTAATAGCCTACAAACAACTTTCCTGCAGTGTCGGCTCAAACTATTTTATGCTTCGTGGTCTGTCAGCTTTCATAACTAAATCGAACAATAAAATGTGTTGTTTACAGAAATTGAATCAACTGGTTCTTTGATTTCATTTTCATGATGATTTCTTTGATTTCGTAAGTTTTGACAAAGATAAACATTTTGATGTTGATGAAAATAATTCGAAAAATTTTAGGCCACCATAAAAACTATTTCTTCCTGGCGGTTCGCTAGCACGAGTGGCTTGCATCTTCAAGGGTAGTTGCTGCAAATATTTTCTTAGAACTTTATGTACCTACCAATTTGCTTTTCGCATTTGCAATCTCTGGTATGAAAAGACGAAAGTGGTGGATTGCACCGAATGAAGTTCTGACTAAAAAATGATCGGAACACTTGTGATTTGTTCCTGCAAGTGGATTTATTGCACGCAGACTCTCAAAAAACTTTAAAACGGTTTCAATCTAAAGTCAACCTCCAGGACGCTTCTTATATATTTTGAAACTTTCTGTATAATTTTTAAATCACTCCAATTTATATTTTCATCTAAGCATGTTTGAAACTGGTCAGGATTTCGGACTTTTGGATTTTCGTGCAAAATAATTTATTTTTAACATTTCGCAAGCACGATGCAACGAACTAGTTGAAAAACACGCGAAAAGTTTCAGCTCCGAAATAATCGAAATTTTCGGTAGATTGTAGGCGTTTTTTGGGCATTGACGATCTTTAAGCGACGAGTTCTTGCTTATTATTGATCCAAAAACTTTATAAATGCATTTTTGTGAGCTCCTTAAGTCAAAAGGAAATCTACATCATGATGGTCTCAAACAAGCGAGGAATGCAACAAACTAAACTAGTTGAAAAATACACCAGAAGTTTCAATTCCGAAATAATCGATATTTTCGGTACATTTTAGGTGTTTTTTGGGCGTTCACGATGTTCAACCGACTACTTATTCCCTATTATTGACCCAAACACTTAAAAAATGCACTTTTGCGAGTTTATTATGTCGAAAGGGGTCTATTGAGATAAAAAAAAAACACGCATGTAAAATTTCGATTTTTTGCCGAAAATTTTTGCATCTTTAGAGGCGGTTTCCTCGGGGCAGCAAAGAAGACATTATTTTAAACAACTGCCTTAGAGCCCGGAAGTTTATTGATCAAATCACTCATTCGAAGCCGCTACTGGCTGTCAGTAAGAAAAGAAAAATTCAAATTAAATTTTGTCTCCATCCTTGTTAGACGTATTTTGCTTCAAAGGTTCAAACAAAACACCTCTGATGATGTAAGCCTCTCATACTTGCGAAACGTTATAAAGAATTTTTTTCGCACCAAGTGAAAAATTTTGATTTTGAAAGACAATTTATGCAAAACTGGCAAAGTCTAATGCAAAATGGCTCGTGATGCGTTCACGAACCATTTTTGCTGTTTTTCTATGGTTATTTTTGTGGATGGATGAAATCCTTAACCAAATGGCATCAATTGAACTTTAAACATGATGAAAGCCGAATAAACAATACAATAAATAATGAGAGTTTTGTGTAAGGAAAACGTTTGGGAAAAAACTCAAAAGAACTAAACCCTGTATACAGCTGCAAAGAAAATGAAGAAAAATTTGAAATAAAAAGTACAAATTACGATTTACTAAACAAGGAAACAAAATTCAGCTAATGAGCGCTAAATGTCGCGTCCCACTAAAGACACCAGCTGTTTGTACAACGAATGAATCATAGCAAATAATCAAGGCTTGTTGCAAACCCTTTTAAACAAAAACTGAGCACTAAGGAAAATTGTTGTTTTATGAGGCTCTTGATTAAATTTCCAAAAAAGCAGTCCTAATTCTTATAAACATACTAAATTTTATTTTTATCCCAAATGCACGAAACGTTAAAAGGCCAATTTCGAAGATCTACATGAGAGAAACGAGGCAAAAAATATTTTCAGCTAAAACTATGCCTATTTGGTAATAAAATCTGGTGGTTACAAACGAGCGGTAGTAACATACACATTTTTTAATTTTCCTTGGAATTTTACCATCTCATTAATTCTTTGAGGAAGATTAAAAATGTGGCTTTTAACAAATGTTTAGCCATGTATAATGCTAATATTACCTAGATCAAGTTGTGTTAAAAATTGAGCACATTTTTGTTCTCCCCTAAGAAGGTATCGTCTTTTTCTCGGGGGGATTCCTAATGTTGTGGACGTGCGAAATATTTTAAGTAGAATTTTGCCTCTTTTCCATGGAAGATGACGAGTGATATTTAATTCACTCTTTGTACGTGATCGTAACGTAGTAAATGGTTCGACACAGCAATAAATTGCGTTTTCTTAGTAAATTTGCTTGATCAATACATAATGTCGATGGAATTAGAATGAAGAAAATTAGTTGCTTAACTAACTTTTCGTTGGCAATTTTCAAGAAATTTAGAGATCATCAGGAAAAATGTTAACTGCCTTTGAACATTTTTTTGTGCACTAAATTGCTCAACCACTGGACTCATCAATCAAATCAACCATATACTTATTTTGCAAACAATTAGAGCTTGGGGCATTACGCTCGTGGTTAGTTACCTTCGAACGTACTTACTTACTTAACTTACCTATAGAATCCAGGACTCAATCCTAAATAATCCAAAGAAACAGACACACAGAACTACCGATAAAAAACTGAACTCATTCCCGATTTAGATCGATTCCGGTCGTCTCTACAGTTCTTTATCCTTCTCGCCCGGTTGCCGGTACGAATTTAATGCCTGATGCGATGGTCTGGTACCCAAGCCGGGGGCAACCCTCTTCCTTTCCTACCATGCACATCATCAATTGCGGCACACCGGCTACCTACAGATGCCTTTCAATGGACGGGCCATCGTTGGTTGCACCATTCATTCCAATAATTATGGCTTTAAATCATTATACAGATACAAAATACTCAGTAGTGACTAATGTTTTATGTAAAGCTTTTTCAGGTAACCATCCAATTGATTCCACTCCAGTTTTGACTTCTTCATCTACACCTTTTTTGTTGCCATTAGCTTTTATAGTACTACCCATTTCAACTACTTTAGCAGCTTCTGGTTCTTTACGTTCAATGTTGTTAACAATAGTATGAAAAGCAACAGAAACTGAGGAGAATCTTTAGGATTCCGTGAATTAAATGACCTCCTGTTGCTTCCTAAGCCAATCTGCAGACCTTCGTTTCTACAGAATTCAATTGAATCAGCCACACATGCTTCAAAAGCAGTTCTCTCCATCATACTCCATACAGGCTTGCAGATTTCATATTTATACCTTTAGAAGCAGACAACAATTCTACAATTCACTTCAATCTGAGAATAGTAAATACAAAAAGTTCACCAAAAAGTGTTGGGCTTATAGGACAAGTACGAAGTGCAAAAGTAAAAAAACAAAAAACATAACACCGAAAGAACTGTACGGTTTTATTTAATTTTGCCATCTTCTTAGTGAAAACGCATTATCGTGAAGTGGTTCGTCGAATAACAATGTGTGAAAAAGCCTTTAATACAAATTGAATGGCTTGCTAAAAAGTAAATTGTTTGCAAAAGTGGTTTATCCAGAATTTCTTCCAGTCAAGAGCAATAGCAGATAACATAAAAGTCCCTCTTGTGGATATGGTGGAAAATGTGTTGCATTTACCATTGACGGCAGAGTGATAAGCTTTATTTATTCCTGCAGTCGAGCAAACGTTGAAAATAACAGAAGCTTACGACTCATGAAAAGCACTACAAGAGAAGTCAATTGTGAAAACAATTCTTAAAGTTTACTACTTTTTAAATGGACTGTGCTGAGTCTCGCAGTGTTGAAACTGCTAGAATTCTCACGAGGAACAGAGACTGAGAGAAATTGTGGCAGATTTATTAATTGTTTGCTTTTTTATCAAGAATACTATGTCGTAAAGTTGTTTCATATGTAAATTATCTAGAGCCATTGCCAGTTAGGATTTTCAAAGCTTGGAAAAATAGAGAGATCATTATTCATCGGGAACTTCGCGGGCTTATTATGGGCAACGCGTTGAAGAGTTACAATCAATCAAATGTGAATAAGAAAAATCTAAATACGCAGGCATGAGATAAATCAACCTGAGAGTGTGGTGTGGAAAATTGTTAGGTAACTTGTCAGTAAAAAACAGAGAAACTCGAGATATTCAAGTAGGCAATTTACAGAAACTAACTTTGTCAAAATTCGAAACAGAAATGGTAACTTATTTTGGCCTTTAGGTCAAAAGATTTAAGTAAAACATTTCAAGTCAAACTGAGTGAAAATAAAAATAGATATCCCTCAAGAAGCGGACGGATACAGACAGGAAAAAGTAAGAGCGAATAAGTGACAAAAACCCTGATCAAAACAAGTAGCAGAAAAAACATGTTGGGGAGTTCAGATGGTATGGCGAAAAACTTCCAAAAAAAGTTCCAGAGTTGGAACATAATTTTCGTTTTCAATTTCTTTATTGTTGAAATTTTTCCTAAGGTATGAAAATAGGTTACATTTGTACCCGATGCAAATCTTTCAGTTTTACTTAGCAGCATTTTTTAAACTTATTTATTTTCGTGGCATTAGAGAAGTTTTAAGCATTCATTTCAAATAAATGCGACTTTTCACGTTTGCTAATGAAACACTCTTCATAAACAAATTTCGCTATTTTGCTATATATCTCTTTGCTGTGGCCTTTCAGCACACGTTTCATATTAGAGCTGATGTTATAGAATAAAGTGTCCAAAGACCCTTTTCCAATCCGGGCCCCATAATTCACACTGACGACTTAATGGCTTTTTGCAAGAGTCGCAATACGCGCCCCAAAAAGGGTTCATTTCAAGTAATAGATTTTGATCACATTTGATCACACCTAAAAGACCAGGTGTCTACATCAAGTTCCTATTGATGATAATTTAAAAAAATCGCATTCTTTAAGTGTGTTGAAATAATGTGGAAAACCTACAAGAAAACAATAGAATTTAGGCCAAAGTAAACAGTTTTTAAGTGAAATAAATATGCTGTTGATTTCCGAACTACAAACTACTTGCATTTGAATTCTTTACTCATTTTTGCGTTTTTATGACAAGATTTGTTGATTGTCTTAATTGCAAATTGCACGTGAAACTTTAACTATAGTTAGCTAAAATTTAACAGGTTGTAATGAGTCCTAAATAGAGCTGAATTGGTGATTGTTCTGTTTCAACCTTGCAGATTATTTGAATTGACTTTTCAAGGAAATATTTAAAAAAAATTCGAATAGTGTTAAAAAATACTCGATATACTCGCAAAGAAGAAGTTAACTTAATATATTCTCGGTCTCAATTCGCTGCTTTTGTCGAGCGGCTTCAGATTGGGTGCAACCGACGTTATTCAAAGGTACCTACAAGTTTTATATCCGTTTAATTCATAACTACCGGGCTCGGGAAATCAAGTCGTGTGAACTGCATTTATTTAAAGTTTATTACCCAATCGATCCAAACGTGCCATTTTTTTATTATTTCACATATCCCATGCCCTTTGGATATTTCTACCTACAACATTTAGTTTAGGGCCCCAAGTTTAAAAAGTTATTCTTTTTCATGATTGGCAATAAAATGTTTAGGAATTACAGAACTTCTAAGAAATGTCCAGGATCGGGTCATTAATAGAGGACATTTAGTAGAAGTTTTGTACAAAATTATGTTTTATCGAGTTTTACATTATTATAAAAAATCAGACTACTGGTGGGTCATGCAGGAATTAACATTAAAGTTATAGATGAGCTTTTGAAATTTTTCCAAGCTGAGTCATTTTTAAAAATTCCTAACGTCCAAACTGGAACAACTAGACACTTAAAATTTTTTCCAGCTTTAACCAAGGTGGCTCGCTGCAAGTGCCCCAAAGTTCGATAGAAGCGAACTGAATAATGATTTTTCTGGAATTACCAGACTTACAGTCGCGCTTGACCAGAATTTTCCAGTTGAGTCATTTTCAAAAATTCCTTATGTCTACTCTAGAGCAACTAGACGTGAAACTTTGTCCAGTTCCAAACAAGGTTAGCGGCTAGACATGGGACAAATTTCAATCTAAACGAGCAACTTATTTGTTCGGAACAGGCAGACTGACTTTCCAGCAAAAGTTAAACTTTCAGTTGAGCCTTACACATAAGCCCAACTTGTAGCAGGCAGCAGATTTATCGTTAGACGCGTTTATCAAACACACTTCACACTACCAGATTGGGAGATTTTGATACCAGCAAAAAGTAGATTGATTTTTTGAAATTACCTAACCTGATAAACTAGCAAACTTTATAAACCGCCACACTTTCAAACATTTTTGTGAAAAAAAGATTCGCCAGAAACTTGATTTTTCGACATCCAATAACTGATGCTTTGTTGTTCAAACTGAGTCAATTTCAAGTAAATCACAGTGCATTTTTTTAGAAAATCCCTAACTACAAATCGCCACCATATGGAAACCCCATGGATTGGTGTCTTTCCTGATAGCTCTTTGTCGATTATTAAATTTTAAAAAAGTATAGTTAATATAAAATATAAATATAAAAGATTATTAAAACGAGTAAATGTATCAAATAAATTTCTTTTTGTTAAGTAGTCTGTCAAAATAAATATTAGTCTTGCATAAGTAAAAAATTAACAAAAATATTTAATAGTTTCTACCCAAATGTCTGACTATTCATGACCGGAACCTCTGCCTGAACACTCCATAGAGGATTGATCGATTCTATAGTTCTGACTCAATCTGCACTCAGAATTTTGTACACGCGTAACTTTGGCCAATTTCAGTTTTTCGGATATAGGAAAATATGCATGTTAATACTCAGTACCTACTCATACACAAAAAAGACGCTTCGTATAAAGTCTAGATAACAACACCTAAAATATAATGGATTAGATTGTAGAACTGGTTGGTCAAACCACTAACCAAAACGTATTCTTCTCGTATCCTCCAATTAAGTTAAAGCATTCAGCAACTCATTCAGTGCAGTTCGATATACATTCTAATTATGTACTGTGGAACAATAACTAGTTTGTGTTTTGTAACGAAAAAAGGTATATTTCTAAAAAAGAAATATAACATGCATGACTTGCAGGGCTGCAAAAACGACGCATTTGACTCCAAAAGAGACATATAAAAAATAAATGAAATAGACCAAAAGTAACAAAGCGATATGTTTATAGCAGTTAATTTTATAAATTGTTTGCCTAATTTGGTGTGCTTGTGGTTTAGCGATGACTAACAGAAATGGATGTCGCCAACGTAAATTTGTTAATTGTGTCATATAAAATTGTTAAAATCATTAATTAGTTAACGTGGCTTTGGTGTAAGGTATAATTGAATGATAATAAAGTGCAGATAAAACTTTGAAATAATGTTTTATAAATGGACTTAACATGAGATAAAAACGCGTTAATCAGTCCAGCTTCAAGTATGAAAATGTTAATAAATCTATCGCTACAGAATAATTTAATTATAATTTAGCACAAAAAACGGTGAAGAAACTAGGCATTTTTGAAGTAATAGATGAATTTGGAAATTAAAGCAAAACACAATTGTGAAACTCCAAGACATTGAGACAAGGAAATAGCAAGTACTTTAATGATCTAGCCAAATTAAAGTGAAACAAATCAAAATTAATTAGGAGTAATTTATTAATTAAAAAAACGCACATTTGCTATAAAGTGAAACACGTCCATTTAGACGGATTTATTGCAATTTACGCGTGAAAATTTTATAAATATGAAGAAAAATTGTGCTTTTTTGGATTCGGTTGTCCAATTTCGTTTTGCAGTGTGAAACAGTTGTTTTTAAAACTTTTATTTTGCAATAACGACAATAATTGATGCCCTTTAATTTCCAACTGACCTAATTTCTAGGCGTCATGGTATTCTAAAAACACTCTTTTTTTTCAACTTGGCAAAATGTTTACAGTAAATTTCAATAAAACCTTTTAGAAATACTTGTGTTTTAAAAATACGTAAATTAATTTGAATTTTGTGTTTAATATCACATGATCATTGATTTATTTTCTTAGACTTAATTTCTTGATGTTCAACAATGACGTTTTTTCCTTCAATTGCTGATTCATTTAGTAGTTAAAAATTCACTAGTTTCCTAGCGTGTTTTCAAGTGAAAATCGTTTTGCTCCAAAAATTGGCACTAGATTAGAAACAACTCTGAGGATGCAAGCCACTCGTGCTCCGATACGCCAGGAAAAAATGTTTTCCTCCACCACCGAAAAGCTCACAGTTTAATTCAACGATCGCAAAAGCTCGACTATTTTCATAAGTTCAAACTCAAACGGTTCTTCAATGATTCAGAAAAACTTAAGAAATTTATGAGAATAATTTAATATTTGCATATTCAAAGCTTCACTGTACTTTGACAATTAAGTTAAAAATTTACCTTTTGGTTGTTTTTACATCAAGACAAAAAATAAACGGTTCTTCGCAAAAAAACCGACCAAAACTTTCCACATGCAAAATAATCTGAATTATGTAGCAAACAGCTGTAAGATTGAACTGTTACTGTACCGACTGTTTCAAGTCATACACTTTCCTTCTGTAAAAAATTGCAGCTTTGCAAGAGTCTAGATTGTACTGGGTCTAGATAAGAGGTAGAAAGCAGATAAATCTCTGGGTTTCGTTTCTTGGAGCTCACCTTAAACATCTGCCCTGCCGGATTGAAAATGGTTTCCGGTGGCAAGCACCAGATGCCGATCAGGCACGTGCCGCTCCTTCGGATGTGGCGGGAATTATGCTTTGTTTGTTAGCCCAGATGTCATTATGTTGATAGACACAATCCATTAACGCGGAAACATGAGTTCTTCTTGTTATGTGTGGACGATAGTGGCCATTTTTGGGACTTTCACAAGTCAAATAACCTACTTAGCTTAGAAACAATTTGGAAAGGCAACAGACGCGTTATAAAACACCTTTGCGTCCAGATTTTTTGTTGTTTTTGTGTGAAAATTGTAGCTGACATTAAGCCTGATGAGATTTTCCTTACTGAATTTTTCATCAGCTCCTTCGCAGTTTTTTTGTATACAAAAGCGATGAAAACCAAAATAGTCTTCAAATACCACTATTTGATTCCATTCAAAATTAAAAACTTTTGTTAAGTTTCAATAGCATTTTTTCTGAGGTATATATTTCATCACCAATGATGAAAATATGTGGTTTGGACAATTGCCAAGAATGTTGAGAATTTCGTCCTTCTCCTTTGTGCTTTCCGCTTTATAGTTACGTCATCGGGGGTATGTAAACCCTTATTCCTAGAAATCGGTCTTTATTGTGCTCAAAGTTGAATGCGCGACTTGGATCGAAAATGATTTAGCTGCCGATGGGAAATTTTGAGAGCAAACATTTTGTGTAATTGCTTATTTGCAGTGCAGTCCAATAAAAATAAGAATGGACAAAAAACCAGTGAAGAAAACATCTTTTAAACGCAATAAAATATAATTTATATGTATAAGTAATGTGATTATAAAAGATAGCGTTTTATTCGCAAGTTCGATCGCGAATAACACATTACTGTGTGATTTTTGTTCAAATGTGACTTAAACCATTGTTTATTATTATATACTTAATTCTAATAATTAGGATTGTCTTTAAAGTCATATTTCCAAAATCTGAAGCAATTCAATTAATTTCTTAGTATATGAGTAATTAGTATTCCAATGAAATAGTCGCTGCTAAAATGTTCATGCCATAATTTTCAACTAATTTGGGCACGAAATTTATGGACCTCTCCAATGCCAAATCCCTTAAAGGCGATATGTTAGGTACTAAATGACATAGAATAATGACTAAAAAACAATTTTCTTAATTAAAATCAGTATAAATTGGTAACAAAAATTTTCTATTGCCAATAGGATTCTAAGCAGTTTGATGTTAAATTTCTAATGTGCTTTTACTCAATTATTTTGCAATTATTTCATTTGACAAAATATAAATTAATTAGTGTAAATAATTTATTGACTAAAGATTAATTTGTTTATAATTACTTCCATCATTTACCTCCTAACAGATAAAGGGATCCTTTATATTTAGAGTTCTGGTTTTGAATCTCATTTTCATCTACAAATTTACATTTTTTAGCTCAACTTCTTTTTTGTTTTAAAATTTAAAATCTAAAAATGGAATTTCTGGACACATTTGAATGTTTACTAACTCTTTTTTGGGTGTTAGACAGTGCACTGAAAAAAATTAAACATTTAGTTAATTGGTTTAATTCAAATACTAATGTGAATATAGATATTTGTGCCATTTTAAACCGAACAAAATACCAAAAACATTTTTTCTTACATGTTTTTTTCTCTAACAAAATTCTCCTGCTTAGGCCGGTCCGATATTAACAAGTCTACTTAATACTCATTAAATTTAATTTTGCATTCCCGCTTATTATTTATTCAACGATTTTTGGTTACTCATCAGTGTAATTAACTTGTGGCGTCAATTAGTTTGATTGGTGTTTGGAATTGCTCCAAGTCAAAGAGCCAATTTAGCTAGTCTAGACCTTAGGAGTTCAACATCTTCGGTATTCATCAAGTTAATAATAGTTCGCATAAATTTACAAAAAAATTTGAAATTGTTCTAGACTAAATGAAATAGTTCTAGAACAGTTCTAGAAACGCTTTTAATATTGAATTTTTGTTGTTGCAACAAGTTGCAATCACTTTACTGGCGCCACATTTGGAGGACTCGGATCATCTCTAAAATAAAGGTTTTTTCATTCCAAAACTGAGATAATATTAGAAATTTTACTGAAAACAAATCTTTAACATTATCTATTCCACTGTTTTGCCTCCTTTCTCGTTTTTTTCTAAATGTTACTTGCCAATATGAAAAGTGGAGATTGTAATTTGAAATTTTTATCAAAATATAGACAACGCCGTTATAGAAGGTGAAAAAAATGTATGCTGTGAACTGTGAACAAAAAATCCGTTTTACAAACATATTGTGCTCAGATTATGAACAAAACATATCGTCCTAAATGTTTACATGTAACTGGTTCCAGCATGTTTCCTTTTCTCACCTGAAGACGAAATCTTGTGATCTCTGACTCAAACAGAGTCGGAGAAAACGGCGCCTTAATTTTTATCCTACATTCTTCTTTATCCGAACTCAGTTCTTAACCATCCACCATCATTGAAAGGATTCAAAATAATAGTGTGTAATATCGGCCAAGGGACGATTCTCACGAAAAATGTTCCCATGGCCTTTATCCGGCTCAGTTAAACGCTAAGGGGCAGGTAAAATGCCGAGGGTTTAAGTTCATACTTCTGGGCCACTTGTAGTTCTTACGCACCTTCAAGAAAAAAAACCCAACGTGTAAAAAAAGCATTGATGTTTACAGAAATAAACGCTTTTTTCAATTGGCTTAAGGAGACTTTAATAGTTGTGATTGTCCTGTTATTGCGTTCTATCATACCCCATTGATTTAGAGATTGTTATTTAATTTTGCACTGATTTTGGTGCATAAAATATTAATTTTGCCTTTACTGAAATTGATGTGGTTTCCTATTTGTGATTCTCAATTTTTCGTGCCCTTAAACTTTTGAAGATAATTAACTGTTTTATTGCTGCTTTTCCAATGCTGAAAAGTAAAATAAATACACAATCTTTTTGATCGCAGTGTATTATTCCAAGAAAATCTTTCTGTTCCAGTTACTGTCCGCATAAAATATGTTTAGACTCCGCACTGAATTGAATATTTTGAAACAGTTTTGCATTTTAAAGCGTGATTAATCCGTGGCTTGTCTACAAATATGTCTGTAATAATACGGGTTATTTTACTTCTCTTTTTATCTGTAGGAAAGTCAGACCGCTAATTAACATTCAGCACCTTGCGGCGCAGGTGATACACTTTAAATATATAATCGGAAAGTAAAACATCTGCCTCAAATTATGTAAAGATTTGATGGTTTGACTGAACTGGTTAAAATACGATTCGTTAATATGCAATACTCCGATTTATTGAACTGAAAAGTTTGCTAAACCATAGATATTTCTTGATTGTTTTATACTAATTGCTTTTTTATTATTTACATTTTTTCAACGTTTATGTTATTATGCCATATAAAATTATTATTTATAATTCTTAGTTAAACATTTATCACGACTTTGTAAGACATAATTTGCAAAAAATACGTAAAGTTTCAAGAAACACCCTTACAAATCTCGAAGCAAAAATAATTTGTTGGGTAAAGACTAGTTTTTTCGTTCATCTTAAAATCTACACAGATGTTTTTAACATTTTTGTAGTTATTTCTTATATTGTAAAAGTTTTCACTGATACCCTGACTAAAGTTCGTTTTTTTTAGAAACTCCGCGTAAGACCACAGTTATCGGCTAGTAAACCTTATTCGCAAATCTCGATTCGTCTTTTTCGTTGTATAAATAAGATGAAGGGATGATATGAACAACTATGAACAGATTATATCGTAGTGGAAAACTTCTTCGGCTGGTTTTTTTATGGTAATGGTACTTTCAATATAAAAAATTTTCGTAACTTAAAGCAAAGATCGTTATTTTTCTTTCCGAACTGTTAAGTATTCCAATAGGCTACAAATCAAAGATGGGACCATACAAAAATGAACTAAAAATGTCATTATTTTTCTCGTGAGCCCCCCTTAACACGTTCACTGTCCTACGACCCACCTATGGGTCGTAAATATGTGTTCTCTTATGATAAAATATTAAGATGGACGTATGAGTATACTGTTGTATTTGTTAAAAGGACTCAGAAAAAAAAAAATCAAATTTTTGGTAAAAAAAGCATTCTAATATTCAGTTTATTACCTGAGATACTGCTTATACAAAATTAGCATTCAAAATAAAAATATTTTTTTGTAACGCAATAAACTTATTAAAATTTAAAGCCCAAAATTAACAAGAGAAGAAGGTCAATTATTTTTACCAATTAATAAATCAAAATCAATGATTTTCTGCGAAACAAGGAATACAATTTGCTTGAGTGCACTAACGACAAAAAGATTAAACTTTTTTAGTTTTTCTACAAGCTTTTCTCGAACTTAAACGATTTCTTAGCTTTGTGTAGCATCCATGACAGCATTTCCTATATATTCTATAACCTTCATGTCTAGGTAGTTCCTCTAGCTTGTGAATTCCTTCCTGCTTTTTTGTTCTTCATTTTTTTTTAATTCTTCATCTTTTCATTTGTTCTAAGCAGGCTGCGAATAAGAGATTCCCTAATTTTTAATGTGGATAGCTGATCTTTTTCTGGACACATATAATTTCCAATACATACGTATTGATAACAAGTGTCCCACAAATTATTTCAATAGCCACTTTTTTATACCATACCCAAGATTTTCGGAGACAAGTGTAATAACTAGATGGTTGGTCAGAGCTTTCTACATCCTGCTTTCCTTTATTGTAGTCCAATATTGCTAGTGGCTTCACTTTGTCTTCTCCATTTCTTTTTTTCCCATACACTTTCATTTGATCATCGTGGCCAGTGGAAAGAATATGGACATCACGTTAATCACGCCACTTAAGAAAAGTAATAAACATATGTTGTGGTGCAATTATCTGGCCCGTTTGTAATTTGTAGTCAACTACATTCTTACGAAGATCCAATCTATTTTTTCTTATGGAACCTAATAAATTGGTTTTTATTTCAAACAGGTATCTGGCTAGTGGAATACTCGTATAATATTTGTCTGTTATAACCAATCTTCCAGCATTTAATAGAACTTCAATCAGTTCGATTACGGTATTGCCAGGAAGATCTAACCCTTCGCGTTTTTCATTTTGTCCATGATATATTTTTAAGTCTCAAGTGTATCCAAATGATGAACACTTTGAAAACTTTTATATCATATCTATGAGCTTTTGATGGATTATACTGCCGAAACTTAAGACGACCTCTAAAAGGAATCATAGTTTCATCCACTTCAACAACTTTATCACCAAGAGAATACAAACTTTTCATGTTATTCCTAATAGGACTCCAATAAGGGTGCAATTTTTGGCAGGCGGTTTCCTGATGGAACAGTTTTGTCTTCGAAATGCCAACATTTTAACAATAATGTAAAACGGTAGTATTTTATGGGAATGCAGTAAAAAAGTTCATGGTAATAGAGGGGGTTCTTTTTCCAATATTGTTATAATGTTGGGAAGTTTAACACAAAATAAATATTACAAAAAAATACCTAGGTATTTGAAAATTTTACTTAAAAGTTAAACCTTCATAACGCAAACGGAACAAGTTAGTCCGAATTTCAAAGAAAACAGAAACAAAGTCAAAGAAATTTGAACTACTTGCACATAGAAATTATAGTTATGAAGGTTCATTTTATAAACGTTTAGTTGTACTTACCAAGAAATGTTTCAATTTCTTCTCTGTTTGTATCGTACCACCTGGAAATTCTTGCTTACCGGACTAAACGTTTTTGGCATCTAAGTTCTACAGCATAGTTATTTGTTTGTTCAACTATTAGGTCAATAATATCATCAGTCATAAACAACATAAAATATATATATCGGTTCCATATTATGAGTGACTAAATTGGTAGGTATATGTGCCCCACTAAAAGCAGATCTTGAGAAAGGCAGTACGGGTGATCTCCAAAAATCCAGGTCATTCCCCTCTGCTCCACTGTCCGGATCTACTTCACTACTGTCAGCATACACTAAAATGCAAAACTGACCTCGTTCTGCGCATGCTCCAACGATTATGAGAAACGATAGATTGCCAATACGACTTAACCTTAAGATTGACCACATTGTTGACAATTGTTGATCTGAATCTGAACTGTATATATAAATAATCTTTATTTACAGAAAAAGGCTATCGACCCAATCGGTCTTTCTGCCCTCTGAAGTATTAAACATGTTTAGGAGGTTCAAAATTCAAGTATACTCTGGAGTCTGAAAGGTATATAATATAGTGGTTCTAGAGTTATACGGCAGCTGTTTATCTTTTGAGTTGCCATTTATTTTGCAGGACGAAATTTTAATACTCTCTTTGCGACCAAACTGATTCAACTGTGTCGGGTAGAAGGTAGAAGTGGCGATATCATAAATTGTCACCCAGATGCAAAGCAAGAAATAAACAACCATTCAATGTTGTTCCATTGAAGTTGCAATCAACATCTTAATAATGTTCATGTCTTATTTACTACAGAATTGCTGTGGGGACCTTGTATCTATGTAACGTATGTCCTACGAATGTAAGAGAACTTCATTTTCTTTCCTATTTAAAATTTTTAATGCTTTCCTTTTTTGGCTTTCTGATAATTTAGGATTTGTTAGGACATGTAGAGTGCGTAATGTATGTCCTATTTGGTGATGTACACAATAAACCTTTTTGAGTTGGAGTTGTTTATTATTTCTCTATGTGTTACTAAGTTTAATTTTTTAACAGTTACCGAACATAAAGTTGAAGTTTTGTTTATAGGAGTTTATGCTCTGCACTTAAAGTGGAATTTAAAAAAGTTGTAAGAAATTGTAATTGTTGTAAATAAAAATAATAAAATAAAAATAGTGTAATGAAAATAATAGGTATGCTTTTATGCTGAGAGCCATCTATTTAATCATTAAATTACAAATTACCTGAAAACCGTGAATAACAAAAGTTTAAAAAATACGGAAACTAATCCGCAGTGGTTAGAAAAGGAATACAGGTACAGATACCCAAAAAGGGAAGCGGCGTGTAGGTAATCAGAGTAAATAGTAAGTAAACATCTCCCTTTCAGATCGACAATGTAGTGAATCTTAGGTTAGGTCCTCATAAACGTTGGAGCATGCGCAGCAAGAGGTTAGTTTTACATTTTGATGTATGCTACTACTGTCTTGGTCACTTTCATCTTGACTGGCACTATTCATTATGTCATCAAAACTTGAATCCTCATCTTCGTAGTCACTATGGTAAGTCGGGTCCAGAACACTGTCGCCGAAATGAAAGTCACTATTGGAACTTAATTCTGATATATTTTCCGCTAGATCTAATAACTCTTTGTCGGCCAGTTTACGTTTTCGTCCGGCCATTGTTATATTCATAAAAATACACGCTTAATTTAAATAAATAAACACTAGCTTTTAGGAGTATGGAAAGACAATTTCCTAATTTACCACATGTTACTCTGCAAACTAAAACAAATATCAGGTGATTACAAAGTGTTGCCATATTGTTAAAAATGTACGACCCACATGAGGGTCGTAGGACATAGTACGTATGATAAAATTGTCACAACGTCCTACGATCCATATATGGGGCAGTTAAATGGGGACATATGAAAATTGGCGGGAAAACACTGTTAGGACAGTGAACGTGTTAAATCGAACTACTCTAATTTTGAATCACCTTGTATATTAAGTAATAGGGACAGATGTGTAAAAAATAAATAAATAAATAATAAATAAATAAATAAATAAAACAACTGCAAACAAACCGATTTATTTAATAAGTTAAGTGTTTCATTCAGTTTTTGCCATTTGTGCTTCGTACATATGCTTTATTAGCACTTGCCATCAAAAAAATTAAAATTCATTAAAAATTATCTTTCCATTTTTTATAGTGCAGTTCGTCATAGAACCAGATAGAGCAGCTTGGATTAAATATGGAGACATTGTCCGCTTTTACATTATTATGCAAATTTCATTCCAAATGCGGCTCAGCTAAATTAGTTTTTTCTATATGGATGTACCTATTTTGTATGTATGTATGTGTCTATAGGCTCAAATAATCCGTAGCCGACAATACGCCGCAAGTGTTTTTATTAAAGCGTATGTTTATATATTGCGTTTCGGTTTCAATATGCATAATTGTTGTAATTGCATAAAGACGGTTTTGCTGGATTTAGTATCGTAAACATAGATCAAAACTCAGTTTTTTCAGAAAGTTACTTTATAACGCAAGATTTAACACTTTAGGGTTCCACAATCTTAGAAATTTGGTATTGCCTTGCTTAAAAATTGTAGTAATAAAAGAATGTTACTAAGAAATTTATAATTAGCTGAGTTGCTTTGCTGACTACTGCGCTCTCGCTAAACAATGATTGAACTTGTAGATAATTGCATATATTTTATAAGGGCGGATCCAGCTTTAAAGTTCAGGGGGAAGTCATGCAGTAGAGATGCAGTTAGGACAGGCTTTAATTCAATTACAATAATAATTGTAATTAAAAAAGTATTTTATTGTTATATGTAGTAGTAACTTTAATTAAATCACAAAATCAATTTTCTTATATTGCCTTCTCACAGAACGAATTATGACTTCCTCCACTTCAATCGGTATGGTTTTGTGGAGTTGGAAAAGTGCTAGTTGAGTTAAGCGCTCTGCTGCCATTGAAACTCTCTAAAAATTCGGTAAAAATCTGATCGAAAAACTCGTTCAAAAATAAAGCGACTTATTCCACGTCTCTTTTGCCCGGTTTCTGGTAGATTCCCCTTATTGGTTCGATAACTATCGGTCCGCTAAAGTTGTAGGTTCTATAACTTATGGTAGGTATCTCAACGCGTCTTTACGTCAAAGCTCGTGGTCCATAGCTATCGAGTCGATAAAGTAGGTAAAGCTTTGTGGGAAAAGCCATATAACGAAGAAGAAGAGACGGGTTAGAGTCACTTGCTTTGCCTCGTGTTATCAGTCTGTGGTGTTATCCATTTGCTTAAATGCAAAACATTTTTTATTATGTAATACATAGATCGATATAAAATATATTACAGCCAACTCTAACAAACCAAATTAAAAGATTTACAAGTTAAGTAAAAAATCTTATTACTGCTCTTCGGACTGCAGAACTACCTTCATTTTCTTCTTCAAAAATGTCATTTACTTCCGCGTTGCAGTTTATTTCTTCAAAGTCTTCAACATCATTCCTCCTAATGGCTATGTTGTGAAGCACTGCAGTAGCTACTAATATCGGTAATGTCAGTTCTTCAATGTCAGTCTCAAACCCCTTGCAAGGCATGAAAACCGTCTCTTCCAGACACCAAACGTTCGTTCAACCGTATTTCTAGTTGCTATATGCAGTGTTGTATTGAATTTTTTGTGGTAACATAGGATTTAAGAGGGGAGTTAATAAATAATCCGTGTAGGGATAAGCACTATCACCTAGTATATACGAATTTTTAAACATTCCTTGCTCCAATTGGGCAGAAATGAATGATGCATTAAAGATTGTACTGTCATTTGTAGAACCAGGCCATCGTGAAACAATGTTTCGTATACATAATTTTGCATCACAAATGACCTGTACATTGACAGAAAAATAT
>NW_026018165.1:1846023-1849100 GCF_020466585.1 Dendroctonus ponderosae
AGCTCTTATCGAACGTTTCAGAAACCCATTTTTCCGACTTATAGAGCCGTTTAGGCTATTGGAACTATAAAGGTCGTTTCAGAAACCGGCCATTAATGAGGCGTGCAGTTTGAATGTCGATCTTCTCTGTAGATAGCTTTTGCACGACACATGCACTTGTTAAAAAAATACTTTATGACTCATCACCAAGAACCCGGACCGAAACGAAATAACTGTTCCGTTCCGGTTTCGTTCCAAAGCAAAATTTAAAATTTCGGTTCCGTTCCGGTTCCGGTTTAGAAAATAATTTCCAATTCGGTTCCGTTCTGGTTCCAAAATCTATACATAACAACGAACGAGGACAAAGATACTCTAATTAGGAATCCCACTATCTTTTTCCTTGCTTGTTGCATTATGCAAGGTAAAAGATGCGCAAACTATCCATTGCTTCATACAGTACTTCGGCTGGTTGTATGGTAGGGAGTAGGAGTGTAGGAGGATTAGCAACCCCACACAAGGATTGAAATTCAGGTAACATTAAATGGAACAACATTGCAATAAAAACTCCCATACAAAAAATAATTTAATCGGTGTATTTTTGAAAAGTAATTTGTCAATAAATTTTCTGACTTTAGCGCTTTTCTCTTCTTTCCGTTTTCACTCAGGTCCACAACTTCGTCATTTCCTCTTCTTTCACTCTTATTTCCGTTTAAACATTGTTCTTCCTGGTTCATTTCTTCAGCATCTTTTGAGGAGTTTCAAATGTTTCTTTGTTGGTGATCGAAAAACTAAAATAATTCAATTTAAAAAATAGTGTATAAACGGTGTTTGTTCTATTCGATTGAAAAGTCGGTTGGTCCTCACAAATAATTGTTCCTCTAACATTTTTTTTCATTATTTGACCTCGAAGGCGGCAACAAAAATTTGAGTCCTGAGAATAACCTCGCAATAATACTACAGAATAACACTATCTTAAGTTGCCGGTATGCTTAATAATACTTGAGCAAGCATGTATAACTCGGGATTAAGCTCTTTTTTTTGTCCAGAAATCAAAAATCGTTTAATTTTTCCGTAAGCGTATGCGGCTTTGTTCCACTTTATAGAAATTTAAAATATTTCCAATTTTGTTAAGGACTACAAATGAGCCTTACGAAGAAAATCGTGCTGATTAATGAATTTTAAAAATTTTTGCTTTGAATCTTTATGTCTCAAAAATACTTCCATTTCATCGCTTGATGAATTAGATGATTCAGTTTCCATATCGTGTTGGTCAAAGTCATATTTAGAATTAGAAGAATTGCACTCTTTTAAGAATATCAGTCTAGTCCATAAAGACTTTAAATGTGTTTTTGCTCTTTCTACTTGATTGTCGTCTAAAACTACCTTATACTGAGGTTCCAAAAATACCGAGGGTCCAGCAAGAATTATTTTTAATTTGCTTGTAAAATGTACAGTAATTTCTTTCAAACGTTACAAGCAGAACCGAAAAAACACCGAAAGAACTGAAATAAAATATTTCGGTTCCGGTTCAGCACTTAACAGGTGTTAATATCAAATATGGGTTCCGTTACAGTTCCGTTCCAAAGAAAAACGGTTCCGTTGGTTCCATATCGGTTCCGGTCCGGGTCCCTGCTCATCAGTTTCATAAAAATTGAGCAAGAAATGCTAAGACGAGAGCTCCTGTAAAAATCAACTTTAGTATTCCGTCCAGTCATACCAATCATATGCAGCAGAAAATACTCAAAGTTTCATAAAAATCGAACAAAAGTCCCAGAGAATTTAAATTAGCATGAAATAGTCTATTCCGCTCCATGGTTGGAGATGTTCATATTTGGCTGGTCAACATGTTTTGTTCCCGGCGACCATCGAAAATTGTTTTAACTAGAAAATTAACCGGCAATAAGTCAGCAATAAAAAACGGAAACTGCCAATGATTCTTCCAAAGGGACAATCAAGCAAACATTTATATCAGCAGGTTAATTCTGTAGTTCGTTGCCTTCGGTAGTGGTAAAAATATCGCTTAAGTTTTTTTTGAAAAGGTGACTAAATATTCAGTTTGATACGGGAAGTGAACAAAATACGTCCCCGGTCCTTTGTTTATAGACGGCATATACAGGATGGATTGTTTTCAATTCGGAGTGGATCTTTATTGTTTGTTCAAGTGTACTGTGAGTTTTTTGAAGATTAATGGTTAGAAAATGGAGAACGGGGCCCCAGCATAAAGCTGGTAAACATGAATTCTGATCTATAAATCATTTAGCGTGAACTGATTTTAGTTTTCGGAGAACCAACTGAAGTTGATTTTACATTACTTTATTTCTTCTGTTCATTTCAAATAATTAAATTGGCCCGTTCTTAATTAAAAAGTTTCCGTAATACTAAAGAATGTTTTTCTTTATTTCCAGGTGATACTATGCAGCTTTCATTTCATGCAGCAGGTAAGTTTTGCATTAGTTGGCCCCTGGTTGTCATGTAGATGTAAAGCTCCTATGTTTTTGACTTGTATTTTATCATATGCAATATTGCTGCATGTCTATTTTATTCGGCAAGGAACGACGAGAGACGTTCTGAATTATGGATTGGGTTTTGAAATTTTTCTTTCTGTAAAATTAATTTAAACTCAGATACAATACGTTAACAAATGATGTTCTCTACAGAAGACTCTTTTAATACGAAAAACTAGTAACTTTTTGTAGTGAACTATACTTTTCATTGTCTTGGCAGGTAATCTTGGCTGTATTCAGACGCTAAAATAGCCTATAATTTAGACCAAAATGCCTAAAGGTGGAATTTGTTTATTGGCTTAGAGGCTGCAAGTTATCCTGAACTATTTATTGAGATACTGGCCTTATTGAGATACTCAGGATTCGTCCGATATATTTATGTTATTGATCTAGATCAAGATTTTAAGGAGACTAACGTCACGAAATGAGTTTTTTGAAAAAAAAAATGGGGTTTTAGGAAATTTTCGAGGGTCTCGATCCGGACAACATTCAATTTTGTAGAAGTAGATGGCAACCAGGGTTATATTTTTTCTTTGGCAGCATTTACGCTGCTCGCATGTGCAGATTTGTGGATTTTCTGAGGCGAATTTTATA
>NW_026018165.1:1849177-1858372 GCF_020466585.1 Dendroctonus ponderosae
TATATCGGCTTTTTGGAAATTAGAGCGCACTTAGTTTTGTATGCCTTAGAAATGTTTTCGAATGAAACAGGCAATTTTTAGCAAGTGCTTTTATTTACTAATAATAGCGTTTTTTTTGGCTAAGCGAAACAAAAGGTGCCGCGTCATTCTGAGACAACGATGGAAAAATAAATGCAAGAAATATTGTTAAATACAGATTTTGACTTCAATCATAACCAATTGTTATCAACAGTATTAAATATGTAAAATTTCAACTATCATTTGAATATTGTCACCACGCTAAGAGCATGAGTGATGAAAGAATAGCACTTTAGAGCCAACAGTCCATTCTAATAAACAAATTTATTCAATGTAGAGATGATCCCCTTTTGAGACATTTTGCTGCAATTAAATATTGCTTCATTTATCATGTACACACAAAGAAAGGCACAGAGCAAAACCATGACTTAAAAAAAGAATCCTCTGTAGGCAAAAAAATAAAATCTTTCTAAAATTCGGGTACTCAGCCACTGGACATTTTTTAACTGAGAAGATTTTGCTTGAAAAATCGTCTATTTGGCATTAAAGTCTTCATAAATGTCAACTTTTTCAACTAAAATGAATTTGTCAAAGATTTTTTTTTGCAAAATGATGCACACTCTCTGAGTTCGAACTCGTTTTATTCCCTTGCTGTTGCCGCTATCCAATTGGAGGCTGGAAAAGCTTTTGTAGCTAACAGTCGCGGAGTTATGGGCAAATAAGTGCAACAACAATGTGGGTGGTAGTTTAGTCTCTCTAACTTTAAATTTAATTTTCTCCGAAAACCATGTTAATGAAAGTGGCATTTTAATCTAAATTCTACTGTTAAGTTCGAAAATTTCCAAAATTTTCTCCTAAAAATACAGTTTTCGAAAAGAAAATCTTGGTGCGCCGCCAAACTTCTAGAAAAGAGCATGTTTGTGGGAAACACCAGCGCTTCAGATCTTTTAAAATTGCTCTGGTGCTGAAACGGTGACCAAAATGAACTTTGGTCCTTAAACAAGTTTTTCCGCCAAGACTATGGACTTTTATGGACTTTTTGAATTTGTGACAAATGTTTATAACTGACTGAGTTACAGGGTAAAGAGTGGGAGTATGTGCAAGTTTGAGAGTCTTAAGCGTGTTGTAAACTGTTGCAAATACATTTTCTCATAGACAGTGAATCTGTCGAGAATGTCAAACAATCTGATGTATTATTTTGAAAATGAGTTAATCGAGGTAAGTATTTTGTTTGGAAAATCGTCTTTTCGACTTTGAAATCATCATAAAGTTTTTCGTTTGTACAACTAAGTTGTTCAACCGATTGCAATTTTCCGAGATGCGGTTTTTATACAAAATCTTTCGTTTTTCAACAAATTTCAAAATTGACCCGTTTTTAACAGTTATGCAGAAAATTTCGACAGACAAAAAGCTGTTTTTCCAAAAAAATTGTGGCGTTCAATCCACAAAGAAAACATTGATACTCACATACTACCTTCAAACTCTTATGACTTTCAAGTTTATCAACCGCTTTCTTTTTTGCACAATAATATTTTTTAGACAAAATCACTCGCTTTGTGATGATCCCAACCGGGCCCGTAGTAAGAAAGTTACTTATTTATTCATACTGAAGGATTTGATGCACCATATAATTATAACAGCATAATATGCGTGTCATTCACGCCGATGTTTGCCATCATTCAAAGTATTTATTTTCCTAAATTGTCTATGAAGTTAGAAAAGCTATTATTAGTCGACACAAACCCTGCACATAGGGGGATCATGACTCCCATGACCCACCCTCTGGATCCGCCCTTGTATTTTATCCTTCAGAGACACTATTTGTGTTCTTTTATGAGATGAATTCCTCAGTGACCAATTTGCTTCAAAATTATCTGATCATTTATTCTTTTAATCGTTGACTCTCTTAATGTACTTCTGAGGAAAGTTCTTCTGAGATAAGTAAGTGAAGTAAGTGGATAGATCTAGTATCTTCTCTAAAATCGACTGTTTATAAGTCTGTATCTTAGTATCTGTATGATATTTCAATTCTGTATTTTATTTATATTTTTTAATGGACAATTTGAACTTGTGAATATTAATGCCGTATAGGAAAACTTGAGGGATATTTAAACAAAATCATTTAAAAATAAGTGTGGAATTTTTAAAAATCCTGTGTATAAAAGTAGCCATTTTCTTTCTGCAATTATGGTGGCCCATACTTTCTTTATTTGCAAACAGGGTAAAAAGACAGTAGTTTTACTCATCTGCATTTTATCGTCTCCTGTCTTAACTTTTATCAATATTTGTTAATTCGATTTTTCTATTGTATGCTGGCGATTTTTTTAGTATGTTTTTTCAAACCCAAAAATGTATCGTTTGACGCTTCAGAATCATAGATCATTTTTTGCAGTTGTGAATATAAAATTTTTAATATTATTTATAATTTTTTTTATTCAGAAATTCAGAATTCAATTATCTTTTTCAAATAATGAATTAAATCCCATTTTAGTAGATGAATGTGAGTTTTAATATCGGTATATCGGTAACTTCTTCAAATAAAGCCGCTAAATCTTCAACATCGGATCTTGCTATCAGCAAGTTCGAAATTGACGCCATTCTCCTCATTCGCGAAATCAACAACTAGAGTTGAGCAAGAAATCACTACCTCTGATTTTTTCACAGCGATTAATAAATAGCAATCACAAACTGTGACGAACGTAAAAATAAACTGCGAACTTTTTTAATTTTCTGGGAATACGCTTAGTGTTTCTGTTTTGTTCATTTTTCGAATTGAAATTGTTTATTATGTATTGTGCTAAGCGAAGGAAAATAATTTTTTTTTGGAATTTTTTTTCTGCATTAGATGATAATTTTGCAAAATGCAATTTATGCAAAGCAAAATTATTTTTGCAAAGAGGAGCGAAGTAATATTTTTGTACCTATTTTCACTCAAATAAGGTTTTTTTTTGCAAGCCCGAAAGTCAAATATAGCTTGTTCACAAATAATTAAGAGCTACATACGCTATTCGTTCTGTATAAAATAATAGCTTTTGTCCATATTTTATTTTTTTCCATAATGTTTTTAGAACTTATATATAATAATATCTTAATAGCTTCTTAATATAATATAGTATAATTATAAGCCCTAAAAATCTCGCTTCCATATTATTGGAAGTCGACACCTTTTGACTGCTGGCCTAAGAACGAAGAAACCTAAACCATTTTTTTAAGATTTTTTGTTGAATTTGAGTGTATACATACATGCGAGAGAGTCCATTATTTCCGATGGTGTTGAACTTTCCAAAAATAGGTTCATATAAAAGTTGTTAATGCACGAAGTGCTCACATCTTAAAAATATCTTATATGATACAGAGTGTCTCACAAAAGCGAAGCAAGATCAAAGTGTATTTTTTTAAATAAAACTACCCATGCACCGTAAATTGTTTTTTCTTACTTGCGACTTTGGCAAATTATCGCCATTTTAAATCAAAAATTAAATAAGTATCAAAATTTGATGACTTTGACCTTACCTCGCTTTTCTGAGACACTCTGTATCATATGATATTTTTAAAATGTGCGCACTTCGTGCATTAACAACTTTTATATGAAACTATTTTTGGAAAGTTCAACACCATCGGAAATAATGGACTCTCTCGCACTAAAAAACCACCCCGTATATTACCACTTAATGATTAAACCAGGTTGACTTTACTTTACCTACAAAACGAAAACACTCAAAATAAAACCGACTGACCACTCACATATCTACACGCAACTTTCACATCCCATTTCGTATTTACAAATCCTTTTCAAAATTTTAGTCTTGTAATTTTACAAATTCGGATAGTTACAGATTTTAATAATGAGTGACTGCTAAAGGCTTTAGTTTAATCCCTAAAATTATTTCCATCGAATCCAATTCTAGACGGCAAATGGTCGTGAATAATACACGATTCGTTTAAAATTAACTATCCTGAGAGTTCCAAGCTGCCCTGTCATCGCCAGAAAACTACTTACAAGTTTCCGGGAGTCCTTGAACACTCAGCATGCTGGAAAATTAATTGCTCATTACACTTTTTTGAGAACATGAGGCGTTCTGTTTTCAGGCTGTTTATTTTTTTTTAAATACCTTTTTAATAAGTTTTATTGAGTTCAAATCACTCAATTATTTTATAATTTTAGTAATAATTACCTTCCGATCGTTTCTCTCACTCTGAAATAATCCAAATCTCTAATCGAGTTAGGAAGTTGGCCGAAAGCCTCCTTGTCATGTAAATAATATCCCCAGTTGCAGGAAAATAACTCAAGCAGAATATTTAATTGCCTTTCTCTACCTGGCCGGGAAATTATGTAAAATCCTTAATAGGTTCACAGAATCCCAATTTGTTTGCTAGGAAACTTTTGTCAGTTAAATACCTTAATAATTTGCTAACTCAATTAAAGAAATGCTCGGCAATAAAACAGTGGATAATTGTATTTTCGCTTCGTTTGCAAAGATTGTAGACTTTCATAACGATGGCAGTAAACTTTAAGGATTTATTCAGGCCTCAGAACTTTAATGGTCATTCTCGCAGGACGATGTCGATTTTGCAAGAATACAATGTGGACCAGGCAATGTCCAATTAAACACAATGTTTTATCTTAGACTTTGCTTTAATTTCAGATCTTTAACGCATTCTGTTACAACAAGAGACTTATTGAAATAATGCTTTCCATCTAACAATAAGCTTTGAGGACATAATACTGTTTTTTCACTAGGTGTCTGAATACATACGGAAGAAATTCGGTTGTTTCAATCGCAATGATCTTTTTTATATTCAGTGGATTGTGAAGGAAGTAAAAACAAATTGACAAAAAAAACTTTTTTTTCAGAATCTTTCTGGAAATTCTGGCGCATTGATTTATGAATTCAGACAACAGTTTACTAGAATTTATTAGGAAACTTTTAAATGTTTAACAAATTATTATCGAATTATCAATGTACATTTATGCTTAATTTGTTCTATACCAAATATACTTCCAGTTGATAAATTCGATTAGGAATGTTGGTTATAAAACTACTCTGAATTATGAAGCCAGCAACAGTTTACAGTAAACAGTTTAATCTACGACAGGAATCCACATTTCACAATTGGGCTACTGTGTAGTTCTTTCAAAAAAACCCTCAATAAAAATTAACTAAAAAAAGTAAATTTTAGGGTTCTAATATACAGGGTGTCCCACCGGGAACCGCCGCGATCGATATCTGTCAAACTATAATTAGCAGAAACTTAGAAATTGAACAGTGTGCAGAAATCATTGGGGGCAAGCGGTCTAAAATATTTTCAAGATGCCACACTTCCGATCCTACCGGATGTAAGTATCAACTGGCTTATTTTAAATGGAACACCCTATATATTATTACATTTACATATTATATATTCCATCCCATACCTAAGTCTAACCGTTTTTGATATATAGGGTGATTCAAAATTGGCGTCATTCCTCTGGATCACCACATTCTCCATAAATAATAAAGAAATTTAAATAACCTTCGTTTGCATATTTTAAGCGTCCGGGCATGAATATTACTTATTACATATTATTTATGGAGAATGTGGTGATCCAGAGGAATGACGCCAATTTTGAATTACCCTGTATATCAAAATCGGTTAGACTTAGGTATGGGATAGAATATATAATATGTAAATGTAATAATATATAGGGTGTTCCATTTAAAATGAGCAAGTTGATACCTACTTTCGGTATAACCAGAAGTGTGGCCACCTTGAAAATATTTTAGACCGCTTGTTCCCATTGACTTCGACCTACTGTTCAATTTTCAAACTTCTTCTAATTATAATTTGCCAGATATTGATGGCGGCAATTTCCGGTGGGACACACTGTATAAAAAGTGCCTAGAATGTCCAAGGCAACAACAAAAACACAGTTTTTTATATAAAAATACGCATACACATTTTTGCACGGCCACTCCGCATGTTCGTTTTATGCAACAACATTTTTGGAAAGAATTAACAGTTCTTAAAAAAACCTGAAGCATACTGAGTCTTTCGTTTGTTCCTGTCTGGAGCCACACAGCCAAGTAAAAAACCAACAAACCTACACTGACTTCTTAAAGAATCTTTCTGTACAGCTAAACATCTACTCACAAAACGTAGAGTCTTAAAACACATCAGTTTGATAAAGAGTATCGCGACTTTTTTGCAGTCGTTCTCAAATAATTTTGTTGCAAATGTGCGGATCTCCATGACCATTACCCAGCAAAGTAATGGACGTTTCTTGAGCGTTATTAACGACTTTTCTGTTAATGGACATCGTGGGTCGTCTATTGATTGACTGTTGTCTTTTCGTTGAAACCAGCGACATTGAAGTCGCCTGTTGGCCAGTGCAAGTGTTGCATCGATTCCTTTTCATCTTCTTGCACAGCAGATATCTGAAAAGAAAGGGAAATTGTAAATTTGCACGCTCACACATAAATCCGTTATTTATAGGTAGAATTGTTGACTATGAATAGCATCAAACTGGAAATCACCCCACTGGTTGCAACGAAGCAAGAAAAAAACGTAAAACCCAGGAACTGAACCAACGTTTTCTCTTGAAATGCTGAATAGATTTAAATTAATCGAAATGCACCTAATGAACCCTAAATAGCTTGAGTTCCTCCTTTATATGGATTTAACGAGCATACTTAAATTAGGGAAGGTGGAAGTTCCTACGCGGTTAAGTTTGGCTTTTCACCATACATTTTCCACTTCTGCACTCAGCATGCTAACAAGATTGGTTAAAATAATTGCCGTAATTTTATTATCGGTGTATATAGACATTCCGTTTTCTTATACCTATAGAGTGTCTGTATGCAATTTGAAAATTTTGTAAATTTGCAACTTCAAAGTTCTCTAATTTTAAGTTTAGAGCAAAATCTAAGCGGCTGGAAGAGTTTTTATGATGTTAACATTTAGGGCAATAGTTTAGTCAATTAACTGTTTGGACTGGAAAATGTAATAACATTATTTTTGAGAAATTAGGAAATAATGTTTGAAACGCCCACTCTATGAAAATAAAGTTGTTGTGTTGAGTTATTTTTCGAAATTGTTTTCAATACTTAATAAAAAAACTAAACAAACTAGAATTTACTAGAAAGGCAAGGAGGAATCAAAAAAGCAAAATGATTAATCTTGGCGAATGGAAGAGTACAGGCATTTTTCAAATATTTCTTTAACTTAAATCAAAATCCTCTGCTGTTGTCCATGCTGTAATAGCACAAGTTTTTCGGTCATTATTTTACAAGCATTAAGTCATTTTTAATTATCCCGGCTGTAAAGCCTAACCAGCTGGAACTAATTTGCATTTAACTTTCCGATACGACCGCGAATTCCATTTCGGGAGTCTGTTTCGGGTCGCAAAATTCTATTAAATTAATTATCGAACCTTCGGAAAAAATGCTGGGATTTCCAGACGGTGGGAGACTGTATTTTCGTTACTCAATTTATCACTGAAAGTTATCAAACCTTTAATACCCTGCACATAAGCTGCTTTTTTCGGATTTGAAGCAACAGACGATTAATTTGTTTTTGCTAGAATTTGAATTTGATGCGTTATTCTGTTCGATCCATCCACTGAAAGCTCTAATGGTCAAGTTTATAAAAATCCGACGCTTGTATGATCAAAAATACGTCCATTGCCAGTTAAATTGCTTTGATTTTTTAGTGTTTTTTTGATGAAAATCGAAGAACTGAATATAATATAAATTGTTCTTGTTGAAGCAAAAGAAATTCCTACATAGATAGAGAGAGATCAATATATTGGCGGCTAAATTCACGTCAAAGTATATTTATTTTCCCAACTTTTTAAAATGTTTATTTTTTAATGGATACAAAGTAAAAACCAATATCATAAAAGCGGCAGAAGAAGTGATTGACAAAATTAAGGTAAAAGTGAACGCTAAAACCAACAAACCGTGGTTTATTCCGGAAATAAAAACCCTCGCTTCAGAGACAAGAGCAGCCTACACCAAGTAACTCAACAAGAAAACAGATGAACAACGTCAGCAACACGGCGCCGTCAAAGACAGAGCCATTTCTAAAATATCATAAATCAAGAAAGACTATTGGGAAATGTTCTCCACCTACATGCAACATGACCTGTACGGAGACGGGACAGGGGAGAACATGGTACCTCATTATATAGCAGAAGAAACTAGTTAACGACCCAATCGCAGTCAATTTTACCCCTGAAGAATGGAAAAAACACCTCAAACGTCTATACAACACCCAAGAACATGGGCGACGCCCATCAACATCATAAGCAAAACAGAGACCAACCAACAACCAATAAATTGAAGAACAGAAAATACTAGAACTAGATAAAATGACTATCACCTTTACAGTATGAATCTGTCCACAGGAGAAGGACCCCAGAATTGGAAGTCTAGTATTACAATCCCTATCTACAAGAAGGCAGAAAATAAAGACTGTCCAGGCATAAGCATACTCAACACCACCATGAAGCTCGCCAAAATAATAACTCAGCATCTATAAAGTAGAGTCAGCATCAACGAAGAACATCAAGGCTTTAGGCAGAATAAATCGAAAGTCGACACTATATTCATACTGCCACAAATCATTAAAAAGTCCATAGAATTCTACAAACCGCCGTTTCCTTTTGCATAGACGACGCAGAGCAGACCACAGAGAAGATGACTCGACGACATTAAGCAAAATGTAGGAAATAGGGGGTTTCAGACAGCACAAGACAGATCAGTATTATAATTTTGGTGATTTAAACAATATAAAATGTATCACATTTCCAACTGAAGTTTTAATGTAGAATAGCCAACAATAAAYATAACTTGTTATTGTTAAAAGCAAATAAATCGAATGATTWTTCATTTAACCCYATTTATAATGTCCTGCTCTGTTCATAAGTAGCTTCCATAAAGCTACTTAAAAATGAACAGATACAATAAATAACCAGATATTAATATGTTTTATGGAAGCAGCAATATTTTCATTAATTTAATGTTTAATTGACAAAAGTCTTCTATACAGGGTTATTCACGCCATACGGCACGGACGTTTGCGGCTAGCCCGTTTGACTTTTGCAAACTATTATTTGATGAATCCACAGACGCCTATCGGGTGCACATTTTAAAAATATTTTTGTAATGTACAGAGTGTCCAAAAGCCCTAAAAAAA
>NW_026018165.1:1858472-1863839 GCF_020466585.1 Dendroctonus ponderosae
ACGTGTGGAACACTGTTAATTTAGCAGTTACGTTAAATACCGACCATCCCTATTAAAAAGTTCAGCCAATAAGAGGGTGACTTATTTCCATTAGTATGTTGCAATTACTTCTTTCTGACCATTTTAATCTTCATAATACTTATTACAATATTGATGCTATCCATGATTATTAGAATGTAATTGAACACGTGGAATTAGAAGCGATTAAGTAAGTCCAAGAAAATTTTTTGACAAATATTAAACATACACAACAAATACTTACTTTCTGGTTAGTGAAGACAGGCCAAAAATTGAAGTGAGAATCAAGATTATTTCTTGTGTTAAATTGGTTAGCGAATCAAAACATTTCAGTCATTCAACGCAAAAAAACTTAGTTTTTCAAACTTAAAAGGTACTATTAAAAGGTTTTATGAGGGTGAACGTTGAACTGATCCTGTACAAAAGTTTTTAATAGACTCTAATACTGGAGATTTTATTATTTAAATGGCTTCATGTAAAATTTAGACTTTAATTAGGTCCATACTATGTAATATTCTAGTCAACTAATAGTTTCTTAATTCAAGAATTTAGTACTAATTTAAAATATTTCATTTTAATTTTCCACACTATTTTAATGTCAAATTCCTATTATTAAATAAATTCTGCATTAAAAGAAAATATTTCGTATTTCATTCTGCCTTTTTCGGTTCTCATACTCGTAATCATCTCGAAAAATGTTTAATTTGCAAATCAGTTGAGTAAATATGCAAGGAATTTAAAAGGCATCAAATAATTGTTTTTACTTACCTGTTGAAGTGTTTTCGAAAAGCTCCACTCACAAAGTACAGTGCAACTGGATTGACACAGGAATTGATGTAACAGAGGCAAAAACCAACGATTCGAAGATAATGCCAGAATGGATTATACAGGTCTTGAGCTTTTTCCGTGAAGTAGAAAAACAGCATAAAAGCATGAAGCGGAGCGAAGCAAATGGCAAAAACTGCCACGAAAATCAGTACGGTTACAGCTACTTTCTTTCGAGCTTTGATCTGAAAAAAATGATAGAAATCTGATTAACATTCAGCAATAGGCAGTGCATTTTAATACATTATTAAAATGTGCGTCGTACCATTATAAAGTGTGCAATTCGTATTCTGTTTGAGTGAGAATCTTCGTTGCCCATTTAAAGTAGCAAGTTAGATTTATTTCATCTAATTGCCCGGTCCCGTTTGCAATACATTTTAATAACGCATTAATAATATTCATTCACCAAAAACGTTTCAGTGTAGCTTTTTTGCTTCCTAAAATTACATTTTAACGATGTTGGGAAATTGCCATCAGTTCATCGTGTTTAATTAATGTTCCACTATCAAAGCTAATACTCTTCCTCTTCCTGTAATTAAAATTTTAAACTTTATAAGTACTTATTTCAATGGCGTTTTTTTAGTAATATGTTTCAGCGAAAACCTGATATAACGTTTCGAATAAATGCCAGGCGTTTCTCAATTGGGTTAGTTATTTTTTTTTGAGCATTCAACAGTAGGTAGTAACTTGGTTATTGGAGTTTATGATTTTTGGGATGAAATTTTCCAAGTTAATTTAATACTGGGTGCACGAAAATGTTGCTTACAAAAATTTTCCGACAAATCAAAACAACGGCGTTTCTGGGCCTTAAACTTTTATTTTTAAAGTTATTTTTATTCAAAAGAAATTCCTGGGTTCCAGTCAATTTTATTGTTTACCATTTGAAATGTTACAAAAACGTTTCGGTGTTTTTCTCCACCATCATCAGTTTGTCTAAAATATACATTCACAGTCGTTATTAGTTTAAAAGAAGAGCTCTGTTAAATATACATATTAAAATACTAATTACAAACATATTTGTTTTTTTTGTTTTGTTATTTTTATTCAATTTCTTCTTCTCCAATTGTAAACAAATTTTGCAAATTCCCTACAAGTGTTGCTTAATTACTATTGGCGTGAAACAAAAACTACAACGTTTTCACTTTTTGGTATTTGCTAAATAAGAAAGTATAATGAAAAAAACCTACAATAGCACAAAAGACAGGTATGTCCCAAAAATGTGTAATTTTGAAGACATAAGATTGATTTAAGAAAGCAAATGTTGACAAAATAGTACGATTTAGAAGGATTCAAAGGTGTAACGAAGTTTTGTCGTAAAAAATGAAGCAATTAACATTTCGTGTCTTTGCAATTATGGCCGAAGCACTATTTTGCTACTAGTTATCAAAAAATGTATTAAAATCTGTTAACAAAACTTTTTTTAACAGTGTATAAACTGCTGTAAGAACTTGAGACATCCTGCATAATTGCCCCTTGACTATTGAGTTCATCTTTTCCCAACGCCCTGTACAGCAAACGATTCGAGCTTCTTTCACATAAAGGGTTAACAATAACTGAACTAAAAATTTCGGATTTAATAAGAACTCCCTTTTATTAAAAAGTTGGAAATTCAACAATACAATACAATCCACAACTCGCGCGAATAAAAGCTTATATCGACAAATCGGGAAGCATTCTTCCTTGACACCAAAAATGGTTAATCGAATTTTTCAATGGTTTAATATCTTTTGCCAAAAGGAAAATTAAAACCACATGTTTCTGGTTTCTAGCAGTATATTGGGGGTTTGCACAAATATTTTTACTCAACCCATTATTGAGTCATATTGTGAATTTTCCATTAATTACTTTTCTATAACGTTTTATTACTGATATTACTGAGTAGTGAAAAACTGGAAAAAGTAGACTTTTTTTATGTTCATGTAACAAAAATCGGCCAAACTCTCGCTTACACCGACCACATTTTATTCAAGTCTAGCGAAAGCTCGAAGCGTTTTCAAAGCGCTAATTTTCAAAGCTGGTGCTGTCTCGACCCAATTGCTTAGCCGGCAAAACGTGTGAGATAATAATTAGATTTGACACCACATGATGCATTTGTTTCAGAAATGAGCGGAGAATATTAAACTAAGTTGGCGCAAAATTTCAAACTACTATTTTTTGGTTTGATTTTCAATTTTAACAGTGTTCAGGCTGTGTAAGCATCAAGAACTTTAATTTGATTAAGCCAAAGCACGCTCGAGGCCCAGTTTTGAAAGGAAGCTAAAATTGTTTATATTTGTACTGCAATTAACTTGCTGAAATTAACTGAAAAAATATATTTCTGTAATTTCAGCAAAACAGGTGACTGAGACTGAGAGAATACATAAAGAACGGAAAAGATAAATTGGGAAAAATACAAACTAATGATAGTCTCGGTTCTTTTGCTACAGTAGCTGCTTTCCCGTTTATACTTTCACTATGTTGCTGATAATTAATGAAGTTATCTTGACTGATTCATTACTCAGTTTCACTTATTCAATATTAAGGCCTTTTGGCACAAAACGGTATTACATAAAGGTGTATTCTGATCTATCCTTCAGGTATAATAAATTAATTTTATGTTTCTTTCCAGGTGAGTGAGCATCCAATTCATCTGCCCCGGTTAACCATTAGGAGCGCGAAAATAAGGTAAACGAATGTATATTATCCCTGTGTTGCAAACCTTTAAATATATTTGTCAAATTTTAAAAATTAATGATCGGCCAACGAATATATTGAAGACGAGCGCCTTTACATTTAGGCTTAAGTATTTTTCCGCAGCAAACTCAGAATCGATATGCAATTTATGTATTGTATATTACACCGTGAGTTCGAAAGGTTTAAAATAAACTCAATAAATCATTTCACAGGCATATTTTTTTTTCTATCGCTAGCAGCCGATAATTTATTAAATGAAAACGTTATATTTCCAGCATGTACCAAAAGGGTTCATTTCACTGAAACGAGCTTAACAAAAGGTCTTTCAAGTTTCGAATTGTAATCTTCAAAAATTAAATTTATTATATTTAAAAATCACGAAGTATTTTGCAAGTCTCCTAACTTTATTAAATTATTTAGATTAATTAGATATTAATCACCGGAATTAATTAATAATTTAAAGCTAAAATTAAAAATCGTCTAATGACCATGCATAAAATGAGAATTGTATATTTTTAGGCATCCAATTGGATTAGGAAACCAAACCGATTTTAAGTTAATCAACAGAAAAATTAGTCTCTGCAGTTTCTCTTTAATAACTCTAACGTTACGGATGTTACAGCTACAGTCAAATTTAATTTAATTATCTACATTAAACGAGCATATTTTGAGATAAGAGGAGCCATTAAGAGTTTAATTTGGCCGTATTATTTTCATTAACTCCTTTGAAGTTGCCTAAACATTTTGCTTAAGAGGTGCTTGAATATCTCGCTATTTCTGATTAAGGAAGAACATACAATTTCAATATCGCTTAACTTTGAGAGGTGGAAGTAGGTCGAGAAAGCCGAAACATTGAAAAGTGGTTTTGGTAGTTGAAACTGTGAAATGAATTTTGCAGATAAGTGGTACACCAAATTTATAGTCTTACATAAGTTTCTAAATAACGCATATTTGGTTTGTTTGGATTTAAGCGTAATTTATGGCACTGCTCTTATTGCAACGTGAAAATTAATTTGTGCTTCACACTGGTAAAAGTACTAACCTTTGCAAAAAACAGCATATTTTAAATTACTATCTTGAAACATCTACAAACCCTTTCAGCGCCATAAACACCAGTTATTCGTGTTAAATATGCAAGAAGCTTTTTATATGCCCACCTGTCTGTGCATTCCCTGTAGCTCTCCAGGCACATTTCTTGTGCTCATAATAAGAGATATGGCCATGCTTAAGTAGAATCCAAAAATTATGAAGAGAGGAATGATGTACAGGACGAGAAACTTGGCCATCACCATTACTTGAGGATACGCTTCGTTCATCCAGTGTTCTGGAAAAGGGTAGCACACTTCTATGCAAAGACTGCCATCTTCATCGCATATCGCTTTGATGTGTGAACCGACCAATGCTGGCATAGCGCATAAAACCGCAAGCAACCATATGGCAACAGCGGTTGCAACTGTTATTCTTGTTGCTTTTTTGCCACCACCTGAAATAAAAAATATTGTGACTGAAATATTTTTTCAGTTTGCGTAATTTAGAGGAAGATGTGAAAGTAAGCGAAAAATCCATAAAGTGTGCCAAGAAATTGTTCAATTTGTCGGTTTAATTTTGGTGTAAAATTCCCTCACATCTCTATGAAATCTAATGTCTAAAGTGTAACGATTGAACGTTGAAACGAATAAAATCCGAAAACACTGGAAAATCCCGTAGTATAAAGCCGGCGGTATTTATGTGAACTCAGACAATTTTTTGATTGCTTCAATTGGCAAGATCACAAGCCTTGGAGGATGAATGTTCTAACTTTATTGAGATATTACGTGCTATATAAATAAAATTGTAAATATTTTACGAGCC
>NW_026018165.1:1863939-1878719 GCF_020466585.1 Dendroctonus ponderosae
GTTTTCCGTGTGTTTTTGTTATTGTTTGTGAAGTTGACGGTAATTTTGAAGTTAGTTTGTTCCTGTTCCGTAGTTAAAGTTGTACCGAGTGGAATAAAAGTTGTAAGCTGAAGAAAGAATTTGATACTCGGCCATCCACGGTACAATAATTTTAATTTGATTTTTGAGAACTTTAAAGAACGCTGTATTAAAATATTTTTAGATACATCGCCTTTGCATTAAAAAAAGTTAAATTTTCTCGTTCCAGAGGTAATTTAGCCCATAAACTCCCGGGAGAACTAAGTTTCTGACATCTTGAAGCAAAACAGTAATTTAGCGTAGACCAGTAATGCGTCCAATTTGTTCTCCACCCGGAAGTTTAATAAAGTTCTGCACTTTTCAATAATTAACCGACGCAAAGTAACACAAATTTATATTCGTTGATTGCCAGCAACTTTTAAAACTTGAATACGTTGCGATTTATTGGGCTCAAGCAAAAATTGATTAACTTGAAAAAATGCTTGCCTTTCTAAGGTAAAAGTCCCAGAAAGTCCCATTTTATTCGAACAATGTCGTATTGTAAATGCCATGGAAAACTATCATTAACTTTCTTCACGGCGCTTTCTTTTGTCTGACAGTTTAGCAAACTAAGCGCAAATTATTCGAAAAGTTTCCTAGAAGCGACCTTGCCCAGAAAATAGTTAGTTAACGGATCGTCTACTGTTGGTCAAAACGTAAGAAAATTAACGCATTTGTTTATTGGAACACCCAATTGTGTCAATAATTCGTGGTGAACTTTTAGTTAACTTACGTTAGTAACTAATTGAAAATATTACAAGTGTTGAATTGTGTGTAGTATGTGTTTCAGCCGGAAATCTATTTTCCCGTTGAAAGGTTTCGTGATTCTCTTTCACCTCAGAAGAGCAGATTAACTTTTTGCCCTGCTGTCGAAAGAAAATTGATATTTTGCTAGATTACACTTGATTGATTGTAGTCTGGAGTAATCCATAACATAACTATTTTTTTATGGATGGCTTGTTAGATTCTTTTCGTATTAGCTTCTCCTCGAAGATTATAATCTATATGGTTAGCAACTTTCCTTTTCGTATTGGAAAATGACATGTTATTGATATACCGCATAGAATCTGCTGAGCTATTTTTCTGCTGTAAATACAGCAGTAATAGTATACAGCATAAGCTTGTTTCACATTTTGTACCAAAAAAATCCAGGAATTGTATGGTGGAAGCAAGTACGAGTTGACGTGAAATTACAGTTCAAAATCAATGGATTCAAAGGCAAATATTGACCTGCCAATTAATTGTAAATTTGCGCACCTTCGTATCGAGCAGGAGCTTATAAAGCAATATTTTCGATATGCAAATAGATACGTTCATTATTTCGATTCGGGTACGATTATTAATGTAAATATGAAAATTGAATTCAACTAATTATTATGCGTCTATAGGAATTGGTAGTTGTTGATTGATAATTTTTGTTGTCTTGTGATACTGGTTTTGATTAGAAGAATTAGCCGAAAACGCATCCGTGGATTTTACATTATCAGATATTTATCTTCAGTTCTTAAGGTTTTTTGTATTTCATTTTTTCCAACGTTTTGAAATTCTTTTATCCCCTTTTTCGTTAGAAGAAGAGATTTCTATTTAATTTCATCTCCGTTTTATAATATTTTATATTTGCACTCAAAGCAATTTTGATACCAAAAAGGAATTCAAATCACATGAAAATAAATAAGAGAGTTTATTCTAATAATTAAGTTGTATTAAAAATACCTTTAATTCTATGAAAAATGGAAAATGATACAATTAAAAAACTATCTTGAGCTTCATAAACCGAGAGCGAAGCCGATTTAATAAAAAAAGCTAATTTGGCTGTTTATTTATATTTGAAATAATACACAGCATGAGTTATGGAAACGAACATCACCAGTTTATATCATCATCACAAAAGCGAAATTTACACAAACTGACTGAAGTAAATACACCCAATTTCTCCAGAGATTACATAAATTAGAACGTCTGAAAATTATGCTCCAGCTTTAGAATTTCTGTTTGTATTCAAACTTAAATAATTTTTCCAATACCGCATTTTCATCAAATCTATGCAGATTTTTTGCCATTAATATTGAAAAAGGTCGCTTTGTTTTCTATGAAATAAAACCCGCAAAAAGTACGCAAAGCCTCGGCCACTGGTGTGATATAACATTATTTGAATGAAACATTTATTAAACACGCTGGGCTTATTTGTTTTGGAAATTGCAGTTGAATTCGACTTGTAAATGGTAACGCTACAAATGAGTTTTCCTCTTGAATTATTGTGTTTAAATAACCTTTTAAATGCCAACTAGCTTTTTAGTTTCCTAAAATACTACCAGAATACTTTTTCTATAATACATTCAAAATTATCATATTTAATTCACTTTATTATTTACGCACTAACTACTGAACGTTTAACCCGCATTTGACATAAATAGTAGAGTCTATATTTCAAGCCTTCAATACTGTGTAGTAGAAGTAGAATCTTATAAAAATTATAAAAATTAGCAAACACTCCTTGTATCAATTTTATACAATATCTGGCAGAATCGCTGTCGCCTTCACAATAGAACATTACACTTAACATCATTTTATTGCTTGTATCTACGTGCAAATACACTCGAATCTTGTATTTCATTTCTTCGTTGAAATCTGCGTGCCTTTGAATGGGGTTTTACATATTTGATATCGATATATTTCAGCAGCAAACCTGAAAATGATGTGAGAATTTACATCTTTGGAATATGCCAAGTCAGTTTTAAATCGCAAATTTGCAACTACCATAAACCGCTAAAAATTGTACTGCTTGAGACCGTCAGCATTTGGTTTTAGGGTTTTATTAAATGTCATACAGTTAAAAAGTGTTCTAGTTGCCAAAAGCCTAAGTTGAAGAAGTTCGTTTGCCTGCAGGAGGTTTTTTTCAATCGGAATTGTTCTCTTTTGATGGGATGCAAAAGAGGAAAACGAGCAAAGTTAATTTATGTAAATATATTAATTATATTTCCATCTAGGTTCGTATAATGTTATGCATAGATAGCAAAGGAGTCATAATTGCTCAAAACGCTTTAATCTGCCTAAAATAAATGAAAAAATGGCAATTAAAGAAAATGGGTTCTGTTATTTAAAGTTCTGTTACAATTTGTTCTAATGAAAGCAAAAGCGAAAAAGTCCTTTAGAAAAAATTGAAATTATTTTATTAGTTGAGATTTTACCTCAAAGTCGTACTTATTCGCTGAAGAGAAACGCTCAACTAAAGTGTTTCTAAACATTTTTTCGGATCTCAAGATTCTGTCGTGTCTTCTAAGGAATTCGTTGGATTTCTAGCTCTTTTCCGCTGAAGCTGATTTGAAATTCTAGTCATTTTGAGGGATATTGATTTTTTTGTGAAAATCTACCTTATGAAATTTTTAATCAAAAAGTAAATTTTTACAACCATTTTTTTTCTCATTGGACTGTTTTCGACATAAGAAGCTTCAGAATATACATGTATGAAATTTTGGGTTTATAATAAGTAAAATGTTGTCGGTTAAAGATAGTGACCGCTCAAAAACGGCTTAAAACAGGCAGAAAATATTACTTATTTTGAATCTGAAAGCTCAAACGTGTTTTGTGTGTTTTTTAAGGGCATCGCTGCATTCCTGACTCCTTTCTACTGAAAATGGTGTAGAATTGAAAACATCTTGAAAAACATGATTTTTTTAAGAAAATCGACTTGTATCGATTTGAATTGAAATCGACAATTGAAATTTTCGATCAAAAATAAAGAGTTCACAACGGTGTTTTTTGAGCTCATTGGATTCTTTCCGACCTTAGACGCTTTTTAATATACAAATATGAAGTTCTGTTCTATATGTACATATATGACTTTTCGGTTTTATAATAAGGACAATATCGTCAGTTAACGTTAAAAGTCGTGACCGCTGAAAAACGACTCAAAATGAACAGAAATTGTTGATTATTTCGGATCTGAAGAATCTAGCGTATTTTTTTACGGCGGGTAGCTGCATCCGCTTCTTCATCTTCACTTCTTCACAATTGAATTTATGTAGACTTCAAGCCATTTTGAAAGACTTGAATTTTTTGCGAAGCGAAAATCAACCTCATACCCATATTAAATTTTCGGTCAGGAATTGAAATTTCACAACCGTGTTTCTTGGGCACATTAAATTATTTTCGACCCAAGAAGCTCCTCAATATTTAAATTGAGCTTTTGTTAAGTGTTTCAAAAATCAAATCCATATGAAATTTTTATATTCTGTGAACCTGTAAAAAATGATAACAGAAATATTAAGGTTTCTTCGAAAATGAAATAGTGGTCGACGTCGCTCTTTCCTTGTACTCAAATACATATGTTCCCAAACCTACATATGCCACTTTCTATTCTTTTCTATACTTCCTATTTTAAGTCAATCATCGGAGTGCTGGATATTAAAGCTGAAAATAAATATCTGTTTTACGGGGACGGAAAATTACAAATCCTATAAATGAGTGCCAATATATGGAATAAGTATATCCATTTGTTATCATAATAGTTTTCTTGCTTTGTTTTCGTTTTCAGTACATCATGTATTTATGAAAAAACTGCATCTTTGCACTGACAAAAATAATTTTGAAATACATAAAAAAACTTGATAGATAGGAAGCAAACCAGAAAGGAAACATTTCCCAGTTTTTAAAATAAAAGCCTTCAGTATTTCTCTTATCGTAACTTCTTAGATACGAGTAGCATAGCCATTTTTTGGTTGTGTAAATAATTTCTTTTTAATCACCCAATTTTTTCCATTGCCATTCACACATTTCTTTCTTACAGTTCGCTTTAGCGCAATTTTAAGGAGCACTCCTATTTTTCGGTTTCATTGTTTAATAACCACTTGTTGAATTGTGTTTCGAAAAGCTGATCCATAAATTACCTTTTTGTAGGTTCGATAAAAACCCTTAATTGGCTGATTGTGATGAGGGTATGCAATATGTAGCAGGCCTTTGTCAGCCACAAAATTAAACTGCTAAATATAGAAAATAATAATTTAATATGCACGCAATTTTAATGCAAAACCGTTGACACTTTGTTTGCGTTTTAAACGTGGTTATTGCGCTATTGCGACTATTGCGCTATTTTATTACAGTCACTAGTTGTAGGAATTTTCATCAATGTGCTTGCTGGTAATTATAATGAGTGGTAACAAGTATGGAAATTAATTTATGAAGTGGCGACATGTTATAAGCGTATTTTTGCTGTGGTACGAAACGTTCCTCTTTTCAATTAAATTAGGCGAATTCTTTAAACGCGTGTTATAAATAATGGAAATTGGTTAAATTAGTTTTCTGGTGATTTGACCCAATTTATTTTCGAAACTAACGGGTTTGGACATAATTACTGCTATCATTAGTTGAATATTAAGGCAATGTTTCCAAATCTGTTTCTTTCATTTATCTAGAATTTTATTTTATTTACAAATATTTGCGACAACTTTCAAAAAAACCAAAAGAATAATAGAGAGTTATTAAAAAGAAATAATTAAAATATTCAAAATACAATCGCAATTCTTCAGGATTTGGAAGTAATTCGTAAAACTACAATTTGCCAAACTTTCCTGCAGGTTTTTAGGCATATCAACTAAAACAGCTTTGCAGTAGACGATATTCGTTAAAACTTTTAAAATCTACGACCGATTTGCAGACTTAACAACCAGCCATGTGGATATGCATGTATAATAAGTGGTGCTTGTAAAGTCGTGTAGTTAAAAAATGGTGCACCAGAGCAATATCGATTACGCTTTTTTGTTGTTTTGGGTGTTGCGCTCTAAAAGTGATGAAAAGAAAATAAATCTTTAAAACCACAAAAAAGTTGACACTGCATTTGCACCGCTACTCATCACTTATTGCTACTATTCAGTGGGGATTCGATTCAGTTTCATAAAATGCGTTTATGGATTTTCGTAGAATAATGTTCGAAAACGAAAATGATTTCGTCTGATCTTGTAACTTTTAACTTCTAGATGTAAATTTGTAATGGTAAACTGATCTATTAAATTGTTTTTAGCTCCAGCAGTTTACTTTTTGCTCATTATGCGGGCGTATTTCGTTACTCGACTTTTCAGCAAAGATTGATGGTACAATTTGCAAAATATGTGGAGCAATTTAATATTAACTACGCAAATACAGACAAAAAACGAATGTTTTGGGCTTGAGAATGTCAAGGAAAATTTCAAATCATGTAAGCGAATTATGGCGCTTAAATGAGAATGTTGAACATACTTCATTTTGGTTGGGGACTGTTTTAGATATTTTGGGGTTTCACGTTAACAAAAAAATATTATATGAAATGGTAAACTCTCTAATTCCTTAATTTCTTTTTTCGTCAATTTTATTTATTACAAAAAGAGGAGCAGCAGATCATATTTACATGATTTCTATTTCTACCAAAAGAGGCTGTTTAATTGAATGATCATCACTGGCTATAGCTCTGAGCGAAGCCAGTAGCAAAAAATTAATCACTATGTTATGAAAATTGTAGAAACATTTTTCAACGTTAAATGATTCGAATAAAATTAGGACATTGCGCCCCCCGAAAAGTAGCCAGTTAAAAGAAGGATAAAGGATTGGATTCCGGACAACAATCTCATCTAATCTTGTATGTTTGTCTAACTATAGTTCTCATATGACAAATTTTACATTTCCAGCTTTGTATCAATTCTGATTTAAATCTTCAATACCCGGATATTCGGGTAATTTTCAACGAAGTATTGAGCATAACACTTTGGTCAGATTTTGCATTTCCATTGTATTTACTGATGCGCAGCTTCTTACTTTTATCCCTATATTTTGGTTTTAGTTCATTTTTTTCTGGAAATTAATGAGACACTCTGCAGGCGTTCATGCACATTTGTCCTCCGAAAAGGTTTCCCAATAGTGTTTGAGCCTACAATAAAGAACGTCTCGAAGTTTAAAAATTGTAATCGTTCAAAAACTTTCTAAGTTTATGATCTATCGCGTCTTTCAATTAATTAATAACATTCCTCACAAGAAGTCCTCAAGAATGCAACATTTCTCAGGCTTGAATAAGTCAGATATCGCACGATAAAAATCATTTTTTTAGAATTTTTAGAATCAACAGCTAGCGGTATTGAGGGAGTTTCCATCACCTCATTGCAATACGCGCTTTCTTGTCGAGAAAATGGCGTAGAATTTGAGGCATTTTATTGAGGCTCATAATCATCAAAATCGCATAATTGTTGGCTTAACTCTCCAACATTCTCGTAGCAACTTATGTATAAAAGAATTTAATATTTTGAATAAATTAGCCACTGAACTGTTCAACATAAATATAAATAAAACTGCAGAAGTTCAAACAAAATAATATTCCCCGAGGTACAATTGGATATGAATTAAATTAAGGGCAATTTCCCTTCAGATCGACACTTCCGGACTTTGCTGGTTGGCAATTTTCTCGTTAATTAAGTTTTATCTCTGCACAATAAGTATTCCAGTCAATTTGAGTAAAGGCCAAATATACAATAAATTTACATTGGAATATCGAAAGCAATTTGTTATGCTAATCATTTGCAAAGCTAATTTATAAGCTTCCAATTCTGTTGTCCGCTTTCCAATGCAGTTTGTGAGTTCGAAATGGTAACAATGAAAATTTTACTTACGTGTTAGGAACATTTCTCATGGTCCGGTGTCTCAGGAAAATAATAACCAAAGTTCCGTTTCCCAAACAGCCAACCACAAAAATCAGAAAGAACAGTACCGGCACAAAGTATGTTTCTGGTCGCTGATCGTATGGAATGTAGAAGTCTTCACTGGAATTATAACCCAACATGGAAAAATCTGTTCCATTATCGTAAATGTCACTAGCATTTGAATGCAAATTCATTAAATCCATGATCGTAAGATTGTTTTAATGTGAGAAGAATACGTGAGCCTGATGATTGGTGTAAATCATTTTCAAGTTTCGCTTCCCATTGCCTGAGTCGAACCTGCAAAAGAAACATACAAAACTCAAAAAGAAGTACATATTTGAAATTCTAACGATTTATCGGAGTAACAATGGAATTATCCGTTTTCTGATTGTTTATTCAAAAGGCAAAATTAGGTACAACCCATGGTTGCAACAAGTCGGCCCTGCCGTTAGTCAGAAAAGTGCTTAAATAAATAACGACATTGAATGTTAGCAGCTGGGAAATCCCACAGCGCGAATTTCACTTTACTTTTTTTCTGCAATCCCAAACCTGAATATGTTAAATTAGAGTGGACTAACTGGGGATGTTGCATAATAAATAGTGTAAGAGTTCGTGTGTGCATAGGACCAGTTAGGTGCCACGGTTCATCAAAAATTATTTTTACATCGATCCGATTTATGGGGAATGTTGAGGAAAAAATTAAAAGAAATCCATTACCAGGATTTTTCCACCGACTATCTATTTGAGCAACCTGCAAAGCAGCAAAATCCTGCTTGTGGGCGTCAAGTGTTAAGTTAATAAAATGACTGCAGCGGAAAATCGCTTAAGAGCAAGGCCGAAGTGGCTTTGATGCGTTACAGGATTAAATGCTTAGTATCATATAAGTGAGCTACTGTGTTCTAAGTGGTCTCATAACTAGTTCTCCTAGCAATAGACTGCTAACTATTTTTTTAATTGCCCGATTTGTTTAATCTACAGTTCGGAGCGCCCAGATGAAAGTTTTACAATTGCGATCAAGTTGTAATGTAAGTAGGGTTTTTAAGATTGAAATTTAAAATAAATCAGCTGAAATTATGCCTTGAAATTGATTCAATTTATCTGGCAAACTATAATTAGAAGAAATTTGAAAATTGAACCGTGTGCCGAAGACATTGGGAGCAAGCGATCTAAAATATTTCTAAAATGRCCACACTTCCGATCAAACCGGATGTAAGTATCAACTGGCTTATTTTAAATGGAACACCCTATATATTACTACGTTTACATATTATATATTACATCCTATACCTAAGTCTAACCGTTTTTGATATATTTAAAATTTTATGAGAAAAATGACAATTTCAGCCACTCAAATAATTATTCAGTTTTTCTACAGGGTGTTCCAAAAGTAATGGCACAAAACAAAATGGCGGATTCCTGGGGTGAAAATATGGTGATTTAACACAACTTACTTTAGTCCAAAAGTTGACGGTTGCCGACATACAGAGCGCAGTTACATTTTAATTTCAGTTTTTCGTTATTCCACTTTTTATTTAATATTTTTATTAAATTTTGTATACGGGGTTTTGAGCATCCGAAAACCAAATGTCCCATCAGATTTTGATCAACTTGTAGAAAAAGCAACTTGCGGCGATATGTGGGAAAAAAAATGGTTTTAGCTACTTAGTCAGCAAGTATTCTGGCCTTAAAACTGGCTTTGTCTAATCGCCTATTAATTTTGCACAAAAAAGGTATTCTTAATTGATGTCCCAACAAGCCTCTGTTTCCGAGATATTTGCGATGAAACTGCAAAATGCAGAATTGTGAGGACATTTTACAATGCATGTCAAGTAGTATGACGCAGCGACACGGATTTACTTGGTGTCTGTCAAAGTGACACTAGTGCCACTACATACTTAAGTTTTGATTTAAATTAGTTAAAATGCCAAGGCATAATTTTTTAGTCTATCAAAATGTTAGTGGAGGCCAAACTGCGTTACTTAGAATTATATTCCAATAGGAGGCAACCGAATTTCAAGTTATTCGGAGACATCTACCGTCCGTTGGGGGAAACTTTAGGACCAAAGTTAATATCTTGAGACGTCCGGAAATTTTAACTCCAGATCGAGAGGAAGACGTTCTGGTTCGTGTTGGAGAAAATCCAGAAATAAGCACAAGACGATTGGAAACTGCAACTGGCGTAAGCAAGTCTTCAGTTCATARGATTTTGCAGCAAGAAAATCTCCATCCTTGCCATTTTACGCCGGTACAGATTTTATTAGAGAACGATTTTGCTAGAGCCGTCAATAATTATTTAAACCAACATGTTACAAATCGGTGGATATGTCGTGGAAGTTCTTGGGCTTGGCCGGCGCGAACTCCAGACTTTAACCTATTAGATTTTTGTGTTTGGGGTTATTTAAAATCATTAGTGTACGATCAAGCGATAGGCACCCGAGATGAGTTGATAAATAAAATAATGAATGCCGCCGAATGATTTCGAAATAAAAATAAGTTTTCTTAAATTAGACAATTCGTCAATAAACGCAAATGTATTGAATTTAACAGGGGACATTTTGAGCAATTGCGGTAGAAAATGAATGTTTTATTGGTAGTGATTAAGATAAAAAGATCCTACTGTTAAAGAATGATGTTTAGTAAATATTTTTTCACTTAGATACTTATTGTGGCTTATTTTCTGAAAATACTGCATTTTGCGGTGTAATCGCAAATATCTTGGAAACAGAGGCTTGTTTGGACATCGACTAAGAATACCTTTTTTGGACCAAAGGCGATTAGATACAAGCAACTTAGAAGTCAGAATACCGGGTGACCAAAAAGTTGAAACAATGTTTTTGCCCAGATATCGCCGTAAGTGGTTTTTTCTACAAGTTGATCAAAATCTGACGACACAATTGGATTTATTATGCTCAAAAACCCCTGTATACCAAATTTCGTTAAAATATGCGTCTCCGTTCAAAGTAGAATATCGAAAAACTGAAACTAAAATGTAACTTTGACGCCCTGTATCTCGGCAACCGTCAACTTTCGGATCAAGGTAAGTTGTGTTAAATCATCCTATTTTCAGCCCAGGAATCCACCATTTTAATTTTTCCCTGTATAAGGGAATGTATACTACTTGCTTTGAGTCACATTTCTGGCTGAAGAAGACTTACTGTAATGGAATTTTGATAACATTTTGAAAACTATTATTACAAAGTGTTAAAAAAATAAGTTTTAAAATGACGTTGACAAAATCGCCCTAAATCAATTTTTTCAAATGGAAACACCTATTTTTTATAATTTTATCTTATTCAGTATTATAAATAAGGCCAAGTTTTGTATAAAGTTGTCTATTCCAAACTTGTTTAGTTGTCCAAATATTGTCAATTTAATGTTTTTATATGACTAATTTGCCCTCGTTTCATGTACGTCCTGCCAATCTTAGTTGCCATGACGAAAGTGGCCATTTGTAATACAATCAAATGCCAAAAGAATTCTGACAGATGTCACTTACTTTTTGAAAATAATTAATAATCATGCCCGGACGCTTAAATTATACAAACAAATATTATTTAAAGTTACTTATTATTCATGGAGAATGTGATAAAGTTTTATCAAGAACATGTGACTCATTTGACATTCGATATCCACAAAAACCGAAGCCTTCATGCTGTAATGTTAAATAAATTATAGAAAATTTCAAGAATTTTGAATACGACTAAATAACAGTGCATGTTCAATTTATAAGGGCAACCAGAAAAATTAGAGACCCCTAGACTTAAAAAAACCTGGTTTTTGTTCTTGATATAATAATAATTAATAATATATAAACGGTTCTTGATATAACTTTATCACATTCTCCATAAATAATAAATGAGTTTAAATAATCTTCGTTTGTATAATTTAAGCGTCTGGGCATAAAAAAAATAATTTCCGAAAGGTAACTGACAGCTGTCAGCATTATTGCGGCTTTTGATTGTATTAAAAATGGGCATTTTTATTATGGCAACTAAGATTGGCAGGATTTAAAATGAGATGAGGGCCAAATAGCCATATAAAATCATTAAATTGACAATATTTGGAAAACTAAACAATTTTGGAATAGAGAACTTTATACAAACTTACCCTTATTTATAATACTGAATAAGACAAAATTATAAAAAAGGGGGGTTTCCATTCCAAAACATTGATTTAAGGCAATTTTATCAACTTCATTTTGAAACTTATTTTTTTAACACTTTGTATTAGTCGTTATCAAAATGTTGTAGAAATTCCATTAAAGTAAGTCTTTTTCAGCAAGAAATGCGACTCAAACTAAGTAACACGTACGAAAAATAAAAATTATTCGAGTGGTTGCAACTGTAATTTTTTACATAAAATTTCAAATATATCAAAAACGGTTAGAATGCAATAACAGGAAGAGATAATGTAGAAGACGCATGGGAACAAATAAAAAACAGCGTAAAGAACAGTGCTAAGAAAGCCTTAGGAGAAAGGACAATAAACATAAATAAAAGAAACAATAAGCCATAATTCAGCCCGGAAGTAAAGGAATTAGCAAAAGGGAAAAATAACGCTTGCATAAGGTACATCAGCAACAGATCACGAGAAGAATATCGAGTTTACAAGAGGGAAAGAAACAGAGCAATTGCTCATTAATTGATGCGATTAAACCACTCAAAAGGACATACTGGGAAAGGTTCTCGGTGGAAATCTATACGGGGGCCAGAGGAAGATCCGTGACACGCTACGAAAGAGAAAAAGCCAGTCAATGAAGACATAGTAATAAATGCAATAGACCAAGAAACATGGGCAACATATTTTGAAAACCTATATGATAACAATAGCAAAAAACAGCGATGATACAGAAATGGAAAATTGATCATCTCCAGACCATCCAGAGGAAAGCATAACACTTGAGAAGTACAAACGACCATACAGAGATTAAAGAAAAAAAATCTCCAGGCACTGACAGCATTCCAAATGAATTACTAAAGTTTAAAAAAATTTGAAGATAATTAGTAAAGTTATTCGGGAAAAATTAGAACAAAGTGGAATAATACCCAATGAATGGAGAATCCGCATAACAATGCCGATATACAAAAAGGTCCCAAAATGGGATCCGAAAAACTCGAAGGGCATAACGTTATTAAGTAGTGTAATAAAATTGCTAACGAAAATATTAGTAGATAAAATAACTGATAAAGTAGGAATCTCCGAAGATCAGCAAGGCTCAAATAGATCAACGATAGAAGCAATATTTATATTCCGCCAATTGATAGAGGAATCCAATCAATTCAATAACCCAATGTACACATGCTTAGTAGATCTAAAGGAAGCATTTGACAATGTACAGCTTAAGGATTCAATCGACCGACTGAACCAAAAAGATGTTAATAAGTGCCGCATAAACCTAATAAAGCAGCTTAACATAAGCAATGAAACAATGATAAGAACAGAATGTGGTCTAACAAGAGAACTTAAAGACACATCCGTCATTATACAGGGAGATAGCCTTAGCCCATGCCTTTATAACATCATAATGAACCAAATAATTGAAAGTGTGAACGAAGTTGATGGCAGAAAGCGAGGATGACCGGCAACACCTTCTCTACCGATTCAACCTAACAGCAAAGAGGCTTAATATGCAGATTTTGATCGAAAAAAAAACAATATATGGTAATATCCAAAGATCCGATTCGATGTAAGTTAGTGGTGAGTGAGCGCATTATACATCAGGTGATGAATTCCAACTATCTGGGGGTACAGGTATCGAGCAGCAGAAGTACAGTGAATGAGGTGGACAGCCAGATCAGAAAAGCCGTTAGAGTATCAGGGTGTTTGCAAGATATAATTTGGAAGAACAAATATATGACCACAGAGAGCAAGACACGAATGTACAAGACCTGCGTCAGCTCGATAATCACCTACGCCGCCGAGGCAAGAGGTGAAATGTCTGTTACTAAAAGGAAAATGAGAACAGCGGAGATGAAAACCATAAGAACAATAAAAGGGATTATTGATATGGATATTGCATGACAGAATACGCAACGAGAACACCAGAAGAGAACTGGAAGTGCAGGACGTTGTCAGATGGGTGAGAAAGAGACATCGGAGTTGGAGAGATCACATAGAACGAATGAGTCCAGATCGAATTGCAAAGTGGGCCAAAACACAAAAACCAGAAACAAGGCGCCCAGCTGGCAAGCCCTCAAAACGCTGCTGGTATGAAACCTGAAGCTGATTGACGGGACTTTGCCCTTTTACACGAAGAAGAAGTAGAATAAGAAGAAATAATTTTCAACAATCTCCAATTCAAAAGTGTGAATGTCTTGAAATAATATTTGTTTTGCTGTTTTGATCTTTATAGTTTGAGATTCTTTAACTAAATAGTGTTTGCTTCTTATTTTGAGTTTCTGTATTTTATTTTCTACGAATGTATTGAAATAAAAGTTAACGTTTTATTTCTGTTACTTATAAGATTCAAGCACGTTCTGTCGATGTAAGCACATGCAATTTTCTTCCATAGAGAAATCAAGGACTGTATGAGTTAAATTGGACATAAATGTGCCTGAAGTAAAAATTAAGCAAAATCGTTTGATAATTTACAATGTATATTTTTAATTATCATTCGCTCAATCAAATTGTTTGTAAGCATTGCTAATACACTTGAATTATCTTTAATATTGCATAACCCTTTTTAATTTATAACCTTATATATGTTCCTCTGTCATTTTCCTAACAGGTTAAAAAAATTTAATTGATTATACAACGATAAATTTGAATATGTTTGAATTTATGAAATTCTGTACTTCGAATGGATGAAATGGGAATTTTAATTTGGAAATTCAGTCCCCTATAAATGCGCATTTTTCTGCAATTGAATACTAATAAATGCATCAAGTTTTGAATTTTTTATTACTGCTCATATTTTAAATAAGTCGATTATGAGTTGAAATTTTGACAGATTCTTTGCATAAATTATATGTTTTACAAACTTCTTTTTGGGTATTTCGCCTCAAAAATGTTTGTCTTTAAAAAAGACAGAATTTCCTCACGTCTTTTATTACAGATTGATAAATA
>NW_026018165.1:1878769-1889897 GCF_020466585.1 Dendroctonus ponderosae
CTTTTTGGGTATTTCGCCTCAAAAATGTTTGTCTTTAAAAAAGACAGAATTTCCTCACGTCTTTTATTACAGATTGATAAATAGTGCTCCTATTTTGCAATAAGAACGAATTATTTATCAAAAAGTAATCAAGAACTATCACCTAGAGGGTATCCTGCGACACACTTAGGCTCAAGCTGTAAGAGGAAATTCCAATTAGTAGAGAAATTAATTTGAAAAATTACCTTGACATTTCGATAGCTATTTTCTGCTATCGTTATCAAAAGAACCTAAATGAACCTAAAAAAGAGTATGTTAATAAATTGTGTAACAATAGTAGGATAATACAATATATGAAAATTCGCTCTGATAATTCGTCTGTGCAAATTGTAATGTATTGCAATTTGCATAGACGAAATTTGCACAAAAATTTTTGAGGCGAAATACCCAAAAAGAAGTTTGTAAAAAATGAATCCGCCTCAACAATATAGAACTTATCTATAAATTATATGCTTGTTTAGGCAGCACGAGCAATTAAAAATAACTGTTTGTCACTTATCTCCATTCCATTCATCGCAAAATTACTTTCGTTTTCCTTCCACAGGAGGCCCAGTAAATACTAATACACAATCTTGTAATTGAGATCATCAATCCACCTATGCCGCATCATGAACGAAATAATACTGCGGTCAAAATTTGCATTAGCTTATCATGTATTTTGGATAATAAGTGTATTAATCAAAAGCAGATACTATTACTGTGACCGCCCTTATTGCTATGCAATACATTTCAATTAACGATACGTTCAAATTGAGGAGCCCTGTACGGTTATATGATGGAGATTATTCCTATAATTAATAGAAATAGAAATTATCTATTGGTGTGAAGTAGAAATTTCCGAATAGCCCCAAAGGGGATTAGTGGAATATCATTGCGCTGCATCATACGAAATTCATAGAGCAGATATGTGTAAATTTGCTAAAACTTGAATGTGTAAATGGAAATGATTTGAATGGCACAGAGTGTAGAAAAGTGAAGTATGAACGCTCATTTGAAACCGTTGTTGAAAAGCATATGTTTTATGCTTTGTAGGAAAATACTAGTTATAATGGTTCAAAATCTCAACAGCATTTTTTTTATTTGCTTTTGCTCATATTATTTGCTCTGCCTGAACGGGACTGATCGGCGTACTTAACGTTTGACGCTTAATTGTTACCAGATAAATCAAAAATAATTAAGGTAAGTTAAAATAGCAATTAAACTTTAGCCTACCATGTTTATTTAATAAATAAGTATTTGAATACTGACAGACGGTGGCTTATTCATAAAATTATGAGTTATTATCGTTGTTCAATAACTTGCAAAAGGGTTAATCGGATCCACCTTTTCTACTAAAAAGTTTTTTTGTCGATTTATTAAGGGTTTTAACTGACGTTATTCAGCGCCAATAAATTGGCTACAACCGTTGGAGAATTACAGTTGAAAAGCTCGTGCCTAATTAATATTAAAACTTCCGGTGTGCTTTCATAAGTATCTTATGGGCTAAAAACCGATTTTAATTAGCAGCCATTAATATTGTTTAATTTGTTTTGGACTGAGAAGAGTTCGCAACTTAAAATTAGAAGCAATGATTTCAAAATTAAACAATTCCTTAAAAAACCGAACATTTTTTAAAATTTTTCCATACCGGCTTTATTGATTGAACCAGCGTGCCCTGTGATGAATCTGCAGTTTAAATATTTTTTCAAAAATTTTTAGCTTCTTATGTAAAATCATACCGCTTAATCTAAGTTGTTTATAGATGATCCGTTATTTCCATTTGATTCTTAAGTTGGGTTAAATGCCACAGATTAAGCGTAAACTCAAAAGACCAATTTCAACAACAAGCAATTTTTATTTATTGAGTTTATCAACGTGCTTAATCGTAGAAGAGATTTTTTTAAATTTATTTAATTGAGTGGTTTTTTTAATTAGTAAACTGAAACCTTATCATAACTAAAAATTGAAAACACATCATCAATATATCGCTCCAAATTATTGGTTTCATTTTATAATTATTCATGAGATTTGTATCAAAATGGAAAATGAATAAAGGAATGTTCTTTATTGTGAAAGAAAAATGATTTTTTGCTATAGCAGACGTAAGGAAATTCCGTCCTCTAAAAAAACAAAAGATTTGAAGCGGAATGATTTTACCATCCTACAAAACTACGAAAATCAAGTGATGGTTTACCATAAAAACCAGCCATAAAACGATTTACATACATAAAAATTGAAAACACATCATCAATATATCGCTCCAAATTATTGGTTTTATTTTATAATTATTCATGAGATTTGTATCAAAATGGAAGATGCATAAAGGAATGTTCTTTATTGTGAACAAAAAAAGATTTTTTGCTATAGAAAACGTAAGGAAATTCCGCCCTCTAAAAACACAAAAATTTTGAGGCAAATTCATTGTTTTAAATAAAAGATTTGAAGCGGAATGATTTTACCATCCTACAAAACCACGAAAATCAAGTGATGGTTTACCATAAAAACCAGCCATAAAACGATTTACATACATAATTTTTTTTATTTAATAATCTAGCCATGATTAAATTATTTCATCAGTTCATGTCCTGCTTAAGTTGGAACTAACCTGAGACACAAACATAGCCACAAGCGTACATTGCATATCTGGCTTCCGATCTTTCGGAATTAAAGCCTGTGTAATTATGATGCAAACCTATCTGCCGCTGGTGATGATTAGTCAGTTAATTGGAAATTTCCTAAGGCAAAATGGTCGGTTTCCCTTGTTCATCAGGGTTACTAAATTAATCACTTGTAATGCAGTATGTCAAACGTCTCCCTGAAGATTTTACTTAATATCCAGAGCGACGTGGGCGAGGAGTATTCCAAATTCTCAGCCTAAATGCCGTTACCCACCTTTTAAACACCAACTCTTTTTCAAAGGTAATTTTCCAATCTGGCATATATCTTGCAGTTATTTTATTCACATTTTTATCAATTTGGGCAAGTATTGAGATCTGTTGGCGATAATGGAGATTGCTTTCAACTAATTTTATTCAAAAGCCACTTGAATTTTCGCAGCTTTTTCGGAAAGCCGTTGCAGGATGGAGAAATGGAAATAAGTGCCATTTTTTATCAAACAATTTACATTCGAGTTTTTCAACTACAAACACTTTTCCATGAATAGAACAGCAAGACCAGACCTGTTCTAACAGCAAAGCAACAATTTAGGACTATTTTCATAATTTAAATATGTGCAATTTCCATTGTGTCTGTCCATGTCTTATTACTGTTTATTGCCAATATATGATCTATTTACGGATTCCAAGATATTTACGGAAAAAATGTTAATCTCCTCTTATTACCCATGATAGTTTACTAAGGCTTTAAAAGAATTGTATGTATATATATAGAAATGTATATATTTTTTAATTGTCCACAAATTTTGCAAATTGCCCACAATTGAATATAACAACTTTCAATATTCATGCGGTCTGAGTGCAGTACGTTATCTTTTCTGCTTTTCACTACAATTTGAAAATATTTTTCAAAATCTGGCATATTTTATTAGATCAGAAACACACTTTATTTCTAAGCGTTTCAATACAACACTATTAAACAATACTTTAGACTTTTCAATTCTGAATTTTCAGTAAACTCCATTTGATATGTTTGTTTCAGTTATTTTTTTGAAATTTGAAGTAAAATAATTAAAAAGCTCAAGAATACGGCATTTTTCAGCAAGAAACATTTTTCGGGCGAAAAACATTTCTAAATGTGATTTGACCGGCCGTAAAAGCCTTCACAGTCTGATACAAAAATACAATGTTTTTAACTTTCAGTTGGAAAAGGTGGGGCATTTATAGTACTAACAAGAGCTTTATTTAAATAACACAAGATCGTGGGGAACTCAATTTCAAACAGTTACAACTAACACTCTTTTAATTAATATCGTCATTTCGCCAAAATATAGTTGCAAGAATGCCTTTCGCATTCCCATACATTTAGCCTACAATTGAAGCAACCGGAATTTCAAATATTTTATTTCGCAGTTTCAATTGCTAATTATTATTATTTTTTATCGATGAAAATTGTAAGAAGAACATCTATGAGACATTTCCAAGTTTACCCTCTTGCACGTGTAGGGACAATTTACTTATAGGCAAAATTATATGGAATAATTTAGCATAAGTTGCAATTTAAACATAAGAAAGCGATTTTATGATTGAAGTCAATGTTTCCGAAATTTTAACAAGCCTTTTATTCTAAATTATTAAATTTTTGATGATTTGAACTAATAAAGAAACTTTTCTTTAAAAAATTAGTGTATACAGCCGCAAGTTCTTTAAATGAATGTTCGTTAGTAGAGTAGCAGGAGCGGGACTGACAATATGCCATGGAAGAAAATTTTCTTTAAAATAAAAAATATTGTATAAATTTACCTAATTTACCTAGAAAACTTCGATTTACTTGAGTGTGTAAGTAACATGATGATTAATCTGATAAAAGTACAATAAATAAAAAAAAACATTTAGTTGTTTATGGATTTTTGGCGTTTGATTCGTTTAGTTTTTCAAATAAGAAATCGTTTTTCAGTTGAAAATCTGGAAACGTATTTAATTAATTTTTTTTCTTTATGAAACAACAGATGAGCGTTTTAAGTAAAACTAAAGCTGTTACTTATGTAGTCTTCAGATACCATCAGAAATCATTTAGCTTTTACGAATTTTTTCAGGTCGTTTGGCTATTAAAAAAATTGCATTAGTTTTAAATAAAATCGTTTTTTTATTATGACTGACAGTCTAATCTCGTTTTTACAAGGAGTGAAAATTTGTCGTTTCAGATTTTTTTGAAGTACCTAAGATTTCATCCGCCTCGTCGTATTCATTATAAGACTAATACACAATTAAATATTTATCCTTTCCAACGTTAATTCTGCGGTTTTAAGCCAAATAATCTTGCGAAGAGTATTTATTGGTTCGTTTGTAATATGTTTTTCTAAGCTCCTCTAACCAGTTCTGTAGCAATCACTCTTACATTTCGCTCGCAGTTCGTCCTATTATCATCAAATTAGTCATAGATTTTACATGTAAAGTATCTCGGATTATTTAATATTTGAAAGATAGACATGAAAATTATTTTTAAATTTTTCAAGATTTTGACAAACTGGCTTCATACCAAAAAACACAACACAGATATATCAGTACTTCTGTTTCATGCGAGAGCTTATTTTTCAAAGCGGGTGCGATCATAAACCAGCGAAGAACTAGACTTAGCAAAAAGCATTCATATAAAGAGTATTCTTAAATGTTAATTCAGTTACTGACCCATATTTTGTTTTTGTTCTTAGAATATATTATTTTTAGTTTACCAATGCTAAGAATTATTTTTTTAATAAACTAAATCATTAATTATCATCACTATTTCTACCATCAACATCATTGTGAATTTTTAATGAAAAATTTAAAAAGGAACATGTTACTTTTAGAACCGCATTTTGGAACCTAATACCAAAGTGGAACTGCAACATTGTAACCTGTTCGTTCCAGAACAATAACCGTTAATCACACCTCTAATATATTCACAAATGTTCACTTCATTTGAGCATAAAAAATAATAAATGTTCCGCAAAGTAAAACGTATAATTCGCAGCAATTTGTAATCGTTGAAGGATGTTGAGATATATTAATATATTTGCACATTCGCTCGTACATTTCGCTCACGTCCTTGATGTTGAATTACTGCGAATAATTTTTCCTCACTTCTCAAATACAGATTGAGCCCATTTAAATATGATAAACCTATTTTATTGAGGGCTTTTAGTTCCTCCATGTCGACGAGGACTTTTACTAAGCTCTAAAATTATGGCTGACCTTGCGTTAAATAAATAAAACAGTTACAAGGACTTATTGGGAAGTAACGAAACCCTTACTAAGGGCAAATAGTCACTTTGTATGCATTTAGACTGCCTTTGAGGTGATTGAGTCTGGACTCATTAATGATGACAAAGACCTCTTGACATAGTTTGCATGCTAATAAGAGTTACTTCAATCTAGATTTCAATCATTTTTTCATCAATTTATTGTCATTTGAGATTTTTATATCAAATTTATCCTGGAGATTTTTAGTTGAAAATAATTGTTAATTGGCGGATTTATCTAACCGGAATAACTGAAAGAAACTCGTTGAGAATATCGAATAGGAATTGCGTTGCACGCAGAAATAAGTCACGCTGATAAGCGAACTTAGTCAGGTTAATGATTTATTTATTTAAAATTATGATGATTTATCGACAATGTCGCTCTCAACAACATGAATAAATTTTAACTTTTCATGTTTTAATTAATTTTCGATTGCGTACTCGGAAACCAGATATCGTAATTGGCATTTATTCAAACACAATAATTGTCTATTAAAGTTTTCGGTTCTTGTCAAATCACCATCGAATATGTGTTTTATGAGTTGCTGGTTGCTATTAAAGTTTTAAATATTTTATTAATCTCGAATGGAAATAAATCGAATTAATATTTTCTATTAATTATCAAATTGCTGTAAAATTTTTAGCTGTTGAGTATTTTCATAATACTAAAGATGAAAATGCCAAATAGAAATTAAACTGAGAGTTTCAAAATATAATATAATTTTTTTCTTTATTGTGGAATTTGAGCATTTTTAAGATCATTATGAAATAAGGCTGCTGTTTTATTTCTTGTTGTTAACTTTAACGACCAAGCGACCAGAAACTATAATTTACGAGCCTATTTTGATAAAAAGACGAAAATTAAATTAATTTGCATACATGGAATGGCAGGAAAATTCGCTTTCAAACTATCTACTAAAACTTATATTCGACTTGGTTGGACATTAAATATAATTTAACTAGCCACATTTTAACCAAATTAGACGTTTATTGCAAAGAAAATTGAAATAGTTGGTTAGATGCAGAGAAGTCGGAAACTGCTTAATGCTCCATAAGACTGAGCTTATGCATATATCAAAAGGAGGATCCTCATAATAAGCTGAATTTATAAGTTGTCAGAAACATTGCCTGGCAGTGATATTTACATAAAACTGAAACAATTTGTAATGAATTATTTTGTCACTTGCCTAGTATTACGCCTCTACTTGTTGACAGGGAAAATAGAGAAATCATCCGAACAAATTAATGCGGAAAATGTGTTTAAATGGACCAATTTTCAATGAAAGTAATCAGGCAGGATGGAATTGGTGCATTGATTTAATTTCTTGAACTATTTAATGATTAAATATTTTGCAAGTTTTCAGTTTTTTTGCAGATATGGGCCTTTATATTATTTATATAGTAATTTCTTCATTTTATCTATACTGATTATTTTAATAAATTCTGCTAATGAAACAAGTCGGCAATTTTTTTTATTGAATTTACTGATTTGGAAGCAATATACCCGCAATATTCACTTAAACTGAATTTGCGTTATCTGGATTTAATGAGTTTTATACGAAATCAGATTGCTTATGGAAATAAGGGAAGATGGGAATTGAGGGTGTGCTAATTAAAGCTTCAGAACCAGATAAACAAACGTCTCACATAAAAAGATGATTTTTTAATATCCCTGTATAAACTCAAACAATTCAGCTAAGGTTTTCATTTGCCCTATACAAGGTGATCGGCTGGAATTTGTTAAATTTAGTGTGCAATTGAAGTAACGAATTGAAATAACACTGAATTTAATCATAGAAAAGAAACCTCAACTTTTACAATTAAGTAATCGAGTATTGCTGAACTAAAAAAATGTTTTTTGTTACTTAAATAAACCAACCAGCCAACTAAAGTTACTTTACTTGAAAAGTGTCAGCAGCCGCTATAAACTTTTTGACAATGAAAACTAAATGATATTTGACAGTCTCCTCTATTTATTAAACTCGTGTTTGTATCCGAACGTTATTAAATAAAAAAGTCACTTAATTACTTACACATTCTAAGAACGACAAAAAAAAACGATTTTACTTTTTTTTGAGGGCAAATATAATAAGAGATAAAGAAGTTGGTAAATAACTTGTAGCAATTAAAAAAATTATGTTGATAAAAGTTTAAGTGCACACAAAAAAGTTCTGAACAAAACAAAAGTAGAGGTTCCACATTGAAGTTTCTATGTTTAACCGGTTTAAAGATAAACAACAAAAACTAAATATTTTCCGCCATTTTGTTAATCAAATATTTCAACAATGAGACCTCAAATTTTAAAAAATCGTAGGAAGACCCCCTTCTAAAATGACTAGAAGAACACGCTGTTAAAATCTTTTAACATATTTACGGAACACTCTGTAGAAGTTGAAGGTTTAATTCCGGATTAACATTTATCAGCAATAAATCTGCTTCGGCTAAGTTTATATAATTTATAAGTGGAATAAGCACACTCTAACAAACAAACATAAAAAAAATCAGGTCAATTGATGGTCACATATGTAAATTTCTATCAAATGTTAAACTAGCAGTCAAATAATCAAAATAACTTAATGAAATCTGACAAGTACGCAATTGAATCTTTTATTAAATTTTCCGGATTATCAACAATTACAATAGTTTTTGTTGTACTTGACAATACATTCAATTATTGGTAGTAACTGGAATCGAATTAGCTAATAAATATTGAACATTCTGCAAATATGATTGTATTTCAATGACAAAAATTGTGTATGTTTGCAGTATTAATCTGCTAAAATTAATCTAATGAATTTCTTTAGCGTTTCCTTCAAAAATTGGAGATTTTCGTTTAACTTCCAGTCTACTGAAAAGTGATGTTTGCAGCACAGCAAATGTTTTTAGCAAATATTTTTGTAAGCAAGCCATTTTATAATCATTTTCTTTTTGTGTCCTCCAAAATTTTAATGAACAGTACTAAAAAGTATTTTTCCCTGCAATTATCAATTTGCATTCAGATTTGCAAGTAACTTCAAAACGCTTTGAATTGAGAGCCAATTTCCTGAAAATAGTTATCTTACGTATGTTGAGATTTTCTTTCTAATTTTTAAATCGAACTTGTAAATGTTCACCTGACCACGTTTGAAACTCGTTACTTTTTCAGTCCTTTAGGCCGTCGTAAAAAATGTCTAACCTCTGAAGATGCGAAAAGTTAACAGAAAACCATTTTCCACGACGGATAAAGGATATAAAAACTGAAGCAATTGAAGCAATTACCGCAAATGTCTACCTTTTTTGATAAGACATGTTTGTTTTTCGCAAGTTTTGCCAATTTATTCAATTAGTGCTAATGTCATACTCTTCAAGTCGGGAAACCTAGCCACTTAGCTAATGCATTCAGACCCCACTTTAAATTGGCACAATCGGTCGAAATGCATTAAAGTTTCCCACGATTCTGGCATTTATAAAATGCTCACTGTCCTTGACTCAAAGGCCGAATAAAATTTCCTGAAACAAATCCCAATCAAAACAGTAGTTTATTTCTCAATTAATTACTACGGAATTTCTAATCCAGATTTTTGTTCGATCCAAACTTTATTGTTTATTAAGATAAATCGTTTTTTTATTATGAAAGGCAACAAACGTGTTTTTTTTTGTTGACAAGTGTAAATTTTTGTCGTTCCATTTTATCCAAAATTAAAATCAAATCCTGGGTTCTTCAGTCATTTATTTACTGTTCATTTATCAATTTAAAAAAACGTTTCGGTGTTTTCCACCATCATCAGTTTTAATGTGTAGCGTTGTTGCTACTTTACGCCTTGGCATGTATTTCAGTAGACGTTGGCATGCCTTGGCATGCCCTTGCTTAGTTTACGCCTTGGCATGCCTTGGCATGTATTTCATGTAGAAATACATGCCAAGTTGTAAAGTAGCAACAACGCTACACATTAAAACTGATGATGGTGGAAAACACCGAAACGTTTTTTTAAATTGATAAATGAACAATAAATAAATGACTGAAGAACCCAGGATTTGATTTTAATTTTGGAATTGAAACACAGTCAGGAAAGTACGTACAAAGTTCCATTTTATGTTTGTAAGTTTATATGTGCCCCATAAGACAGGCCAAGATTGAGGTCTGTTGGACAAAAGATTGAGTCAGACTGGTGTAATTTTTGGTGTGTTTTTGGAAAAAATCTGTTCTTGCTACACATTTTTAATATTCTGATTTCCTATGTTTTGTGTCATTTTAAATTGCCGTTACAGAATTTTCGTATAAGAAATGGTAAAATAGCATCGTTCTATTAAAGCAAAGAACTTCAGCTAATTTAATATGAAACTTCATATTAAATATCACATAAGGTAAAAAAATTGTTGGACTGAGTTGCTTAATTAAGCTGAAAAAAATATTGTATTTGTTTTTACTAGGACTTAGAGTTCTCAAAAAGTGCCAAGTTTATCCAATGGTTTTCTTCCTAAAATACTCTTAACTATTGAGATTTTATAAGACTAAACGCGGATAACCACGGACGTTGTCGAAAGTCGCATTAATCAAAGCGAAAAGAGTGGGAATAAGGTTTGCTTGACTAAGCAGAAAATGTCAAATTTCCATCAACTGCATCCTGACACGATGGGATGTTATCGCCTTTCCTCTACAATTATTCTCTTGTTCGAAATCTCATTGTTTTCATGCTTTCGAAAATGGGCATTGGCATCCCTCTTAGTCCACTCAATCACCCCTGATTACTAATAATAAAATAATTGATCTAGAGTAGATCGGGTTTGATTCATTATGATGGAATAATCTTACCTATTAGTTGCGTGTATTAATAATCAAACAAGAAATTCTTGGGGTTTCTCTAAACCCAACGAGAATCACTCAAACATTTCCTCTTCGTATTTCCTTCTGACTGACTAATTAATTGCGTCATGTATAACATTCTCTCAATTGCCAAAAATATTATGTATATTTTAAGCTTTTTGCAGCGGTGTTTGAACTTTATTTAATCCTGGCTAAAATTATTTAATATCGTTTAGCCTTGCATGGCTTTCTATTTTACGTAGAATTACCATCAGTATTCCAATCCGGAAAAATGCATTTGTGTTTTCCAAAAGCGCATATTTTACGTTCAAAGGAAATCGGGGTCCAACCACTTGATTTATCACTGTGAATATATAAAATCTCAACTAACCGACTAAATTTATTTAGGTATAGCGACAGGATATTATTAC
>NW_026018165.1:1890078-1897362 GCF_020466585.1 Dendroctonus ponderosae
ATTACCAAATCGAGAGTTCCATATATCAAACTAGAATGTTGAAAGGAAGTTACTGATTTTATTATAAAGGCGAAGGCTTTAGGCTCTATATTAAATTTCCTGTCCGAAAAGTGTGAGCTAATGCAAAAGTATTTGCCGGAGGTGAAAGCAAAATTGAATCAAAAATATGTGAAAGTGTGATCGGTGAATAGTGAAGTCGGTTTAGGAACTTTTCCTGGTCATTCAAAAAATATTTTCTATTAATAAATAAATAGTTAATGGTCAGGAGAATACGTCGGTAATGTCTATTAAAATTTGTACTTTGCTGTAATCATACGTACATTAACCTGTTTACGATATTTTCTTAATTAACTTCATCGGTTTGCGAGCGAAGAATGGCACAAAACGACGTAAATCTCAGCCAGAAATACCTATTACCTGGTATAAACAAACTCTGGAAATAACGCCAAGGTTTTAGAGTTTTTTTTTCTAAAGCAACAACCACCAATGTCTAATTATCATGCTGAAATACGCCCGAAAAAACAAACAGCCGAACTGAACTGAATCTAACACCTACGACGGCAATACACCGTTCCGATAAAATGAGAATTGGAATTCCAAGTTGCGAATCTAGAAACGGAACGCTACCAAAAAAGTGTTTCCAGTTTAGAATATGTAGATTAACAATTGAAAATCAATGTATTCTCTAGATTTTACTACTATTTCCTTGGAGGGAAAAATGTAATCGATTTCTGGAATTTTTATCGCAGATGCAGATGTTGCATCACTTGAAAGATTTTACTAGCAGAACAGTTCAAATAGAACTATTATTTTACACAACAATATAAATAAATTGTTTAGACCATGCTCTATAAAAAATTATAAAGTGCTGCAATAATAGTTTAAATATCAATGTTGTTCAACTGATTCGACAAATATTTAAACCACGAACATTCCAAAGTCAGATTTATAGATTTTTGAATAAACCTTCTAGCCTGCCAACAGGATGTTTTCAAATATGTTATATTTTAAACAATTACAATTCCCAACTTTGTCTAATAATGATTCATTTTATTTTGACAAATCTTTTCACTATTTACTATAGCTTATCGGTTTGAGTCCAATCGCTCAATTCCTGAAAATTTACAAGACTGTGAAATGCTCAAATAATTAATTATCAGTTTAATACTTTTTTTTATTTTGATGCTTCAGAAAACAATGAACTGGTGCGAATTTAATTTTAATTCAAAATAAGGCAATCATATCAAGGGAAAAATAATATCAATTTAACGGCTCATTTTTTAAATAAATAATATCAAATTGGATCAATGAGATTATATCCTTGTCAAAGAAGCTCCTAATTTAAACAAACTTAAAATATATGTGGATAATTCTAACATTTTTCGATTGCTGCTATATAAAGCAGCAATCCTTTCCGACGCAATTATACATAAATTGATAAATTTATTAATAACAAATAAATTCTTCATTATTCCACAATGATTTATATTCTTTTGGCTCTGAAGTATATTTCTCATATACACGAAATAAAACCAATTAAAAGGATCGATTGCTATACAATTTCATTCATTGATTTGTCATTTGTTAATAAAGAAAACTAATATTAAAAATTGCAAGTTTCAACTAATTACAGAAATTGTTACCCATCGACCACATGTTTAGATGTACTGTGTAACACAGTAAGTAATATAACGAATACTGGTACACATGTAAGTAATATAGCGAGTAAGAAACCAACTTTTTAAAAGAATTTAAGAATAAATATCTTTTTAAATCCATACTTTTATATAACATCATGTAAGTTTTCCTGACTGTATTTTCAATTGTAATATAAACAATGTTCCTGGGTTTCAGTCATTTATTTAGAATATCACAATTCGGTCAATTTTTTTAAAAAAGTTTTGGTGTTTTTCCACCATCGTCAGTTTTTTCTTGTAGGCAGTTGGCACTACGCAAGTTTTTTCGGACTCAAAACTTGAACAAACGGATTATGGTGGAAAGACACCGAAACGTTTTTAAGAAACTTGACTAAATCAAATCGTGATATTCCAGGAACATTGTTTATATTAAAGCTTTATACAACGTTTTTATTATCTCTATGAAAGTCTCTTCTATGCTTTATTTAATTAATAAAGTATTTTTGCATCTCCGTTTGGAGATTCATAATTTAGAAAAATACTCTAAATTCGATTGGCGGATTTAGTGGCAGAAACTGGCCATATTTAAGCTTTTGTAGTACCACCTACTAAATGTACCTTCCTATTAACACGACACATAAAGTCAATATAGTAAAATTAGTGGAAGTCTGCTAACAGAATTATCTTTCTATTTGACTACCAATAACAATTATTGCTGTTAAGTCGGGCAAGAAGGTTTCTTGTAAATTTTAGCACCAATCCCGGTCTATCAGAACCACAAATTGACCGATTATTATTAGTCAGGTCAATTGGTAAATAATCGCAATCGTAACTGTGATTTATTGCGTATGGGTGAGAACTAATGAATATTGTTTTGGACGCCAAAAGCGGATCCAAACAACAATTATTACAAATTATAGCAGATATGATTGCATAGGTTTGCTAGTTTACAGTAACATTTTTTTTCATTGACATTCTCCCAACATTTTTCTAACGATATTCAAACAATGGAAGTAAATAAAATAATAAAAATACAAAAATACTTTAATACATTTAAAAATCATGTAAAAATGTACAACACAATTTCTTGGTAACTGTTGTCCTTCTGTTACTAAAAGAAAAGACTTTTTTGAATGTTAACGATGGACGATGGTTAACGTTTTGACCGCGATGGAAATTTTACTGCTGAAACACCAATTACACTATTACTTAAGATTCATTATATTTCTCGTGCTGTATTTTAACTAATTGTTAATTATTAATTTCCACCGTTTGTGAAAGAAATATTTTATTTCATTGTTATATTTTTGCTATTATTTGTAGCCAGTGGCGTAATTGCTGTTCGATACGCGACCATTAAAAATGAAATTGAGCCAAATAATGAACTTGTTGGCAAACCAGAAACTCATATTAAAATGCAATTAAACCGTATGCAGAGGCTTAAATATTAACCAGATTTTAGCAATATAAATTATAAATTATATATATCCTCATATAAATTTTAATCTTTTACGTATCAGTAAAATCTGATGTTCGTTCTTCCATTTATTATATTTTTATTTCTTATTGTACCTGAAGTCTATGAACTTGGGAGCATTCCTCATCTAATTGATCGTCTTTATTTTGGATATATCGAAGACCATTTGTATGCGATTTCCCATCTGGCTCCATTATCATCATTTCGCAATTTATTACTCTCAAAGTTTATTCTCACATTTGTGCATCGAATGCAGCCTGTCTGTGCAGGGATGACGATGTCATGTTGATTGAAGACCTCGTGTATAAAACTGAAATCGCACCACCCAAATAACATAAATGAAAAGTAGTCGTTGTGTCCTTCTTTGTTTCCACTTTTTGTAACTGAAACGCTATTTGCTTACCAAAAAAACAAACATTTTCTGACTGAAGAGAATCGATGCGAATACTAAAAATGGCGGTTACTTCAGCTCTTTTAACAAACGAAATTATATCATTTTTATTCGCATGAACCAAAAAGAAAATAATATTTTTAATACATATAAAACTTTTGCCATAATTTATTTGACCAATTATATCACTCTGGAAAAGCAATTATCATAAATTCCTCTTTTAATAGAAATTAAAGACTCGGTGGAAAAGGCCCTCAATCAGTTTAAATCGGCCAAAGAAAAAAACTTTAGATTGAAAAATTGGCCTTAAATGTGTCAATTCGTTTTAAGAAAATCGCTCTGAATGCTAAACGCGGTTCAGATAAAAATGCAGCTACTGTAGAACCAACCGCATTTAAAAGATTTCCTTTACTATAGTCTTTATCAGCCGACAAAAAGTCGTTTTTATGCAAGACCCGAGAATAAATGGAGACAGTAAAATTTCCCATTTCATTAAAGGATTGCTGCTATTTTTGCGCTCTTATCTTCTCGGTGAAAATAGCCGCCGATTTTAACCATCGAAATGATTAAGCACATTTTAGGTCGGCTTTAGTGCTTAAGGGGAATAACTGGCACATAAAGATGCCAATTATTTAACAAGTATACCTAAATCTAAAAATACGCTCTATTAAAACTTATAGGCCACACTTGTTGACTGATTTATTACACATTGCTTGACCCATATCTTAAGCATGAAGAAAATATATAAAAAATAAATAAATCAGATGCGAACACCTGTTTCAAGTAATCAAGTAAATCACCTAAAACTGTGAATTTTTTTATATTTATAAAAAGTGTATTTATTTTCGGTTTGCATTAATATTGGTCGATTGAGAACATTTATAGGGAGATTTCCTTACGGTTTAGGTAAAGCGTTGCAGATGTAAATACGCCCAAATTTCCATTCAAATCCTATTTAATTGATTTAGATGAGACTGTTAGAATTTCGAAAAATTTTGTAATTCTCTAAAGCGACCTACGTGTCCGCCTTTATTCAAAAAGCTTACTTCATTTTTATGGACTATTAAACGCTCTCAGCTAGTAGGCTAATTAAAGTTTCTCCCATCACACTAAAAGTCAAAACGAGCATAATCGGCTGGTTCCCAAAATAAAAATAACTGGTTATCCAATAGTGCTTTTATGATACTTCGAATTTCCTTGGGAATTAGATGTCTTATTAGCTCGTGCTCAGCACAGCAGAAATAACCAATTTTGCGTCCAACGCAATTTGCTTCATCAGGTTAAAAATGCAGCAATCAGATTTTTATTATTTTATATTTAACCCCTGGAAAATTTGCATATTATACTATTATTACATTTTTACTTGGTGGTTGTAAGAAAGTTTGGAAATTACTATTTTTTCAACAAGCAAAGCAAAATTGATTAATACAAGAATGCACCAAAAATGTCAATTTTAAATTAACTGAAACTAAATGTATTGTAATTACTGTAACCGTATTTGTAAAGGAAACCATTTGTAATTGTTTAATTGTATTTTTTGTAATTATAATATATCATATATAATTAGGGGTTTCTGCAATATTTCAATTAATTTAGATTGGTGTCAATTACTACAGGCAATTTTCCATCTGCATGTTGACACTTAACTGTTGAAAATGATAGAATAATTAGCCTTGCTAATTCAGAAATAAGTAACTAAAATATTAATAAATATCTGCATAATTAAGAAATTATTTTAGAAAGATTAGGAATTCTAAAAACCATTTGAAATTTTGTAAATTTTGGAATAAAATGATTTGCCTACTACTTTGGTTTGTCCATATATTTTGAGCAAAGTTAACATCGAATGCTAAATAAGTGAGATGTTGGCAGCGTATCTATCTAAACCTATATAACACTGCATAAGGATGCATGGTATAAGGATACCGTGTCAATAATCCCTTTTCTATTAGAAGGAACACCGCTGGGCCTAGTGTCCGGCTCACGCACAGCACTTGACGCTTATTTAACCTAACTTAAACTAACCTGCTCAAATGAATCCATCCTACCCTAGGATTTAATTAACACCCCAAGAATAAGCTCCCAGAACGGCTCACAGCACCGTCGAAAAGCGCCACAGGCAGAGGAGAGGAAAGGTAGCCCGCAGGGCTACCACTAAAAGCCCCCTTCTTTTTTTTTATTTATTTTACGCAGAGACCGCAAATTGATCAAGGCCTTTCCAACCGCTGCGATATCAATGTCATTCACACCCTTACCTGACCATTCGACCCATTCATCAGTAACCTTCTCACAATCACTTCTACCAACACACCACACACACCTATCGCCCCTTTCTCACCCGCAACGGGCACAACACACCACACATTCCAAACGGTATTCTCCCCCTGAAGCATCTCCCTTCCTGCAGCATGTTGCAGCCGCTTGTGCGGAGGGTCCCGCTCCGACTCCTTCGCCAATCACACTTTTACGCTCCCCATTACTACCACTTAACTCTGCCTGCAGCGAGAATGGTTGAACCGAGTAGCTCATTCGAACTGCAGCCGGTCCCAAGCCCGGATAAAAGAGGAGGGACCTCAATTAAGGCTAGCGACCTGCCAGAGGGTGATACAGTGCTCAAAGAAACGATAGCATAGCCTCGGACCGGACAGGAAAAAACGGTGACGACCAGGCACGAAAAAGAAAACGATTATGGAAACAGAAAGAAAAACCACTCACACTTGGATGCTAAAATGTAACATCGCTGAACAACAAAGATCAAGAAGCACTTCTAGAAGTAAAACGACATGAGATCTTGTTACATACATGTGCACTTCCGGAAACCAACAAGAACGGTAAAGTCAACACAAAATATGGCGAGTACATGTTAATCTATAACAACAAAGACAAGAACGAAAAAGCAACCTCCGGCGTCGGTCTACTCATACATGAGAGGCTCCAAAACAACATCCACGACACAAAATGTATTTCCGGTAGAATACTGCAGGTGACCATCAGCCTACAAAAACCCAAACACACACACTTAGAGAGCGTCTATGCTCCAGATACTGGCAAACCGAAGAACGAAAGAGATCAATTCTATGAGAACATCCAGGCAGTACTAGATAACATGCCAAGACAAGATGAGGTGATAATACTGGGAGACCTTAACGCTCGAATTGGAAACAACGCAGTGTCCGGTGTTAAAAACCGATTCAACGAAGAAAGTGACATCGAAAGCGGAGAAATGTTAACTCAGATATGCGCTATTAACGAACTAAGAATTAATAACACATACTTCTCTCACAAACCACAGCACATATGTACATTGGAAAATACTCAGGGCAGAAAACAGTGATTGATTACATAATTACAAATAAAAACATTCACCCTAATAGAATCCAATACGTCAGCGTCTTAACATCTGCAAACGCGGATTTAAACTTACTCATGACTTAGTACTGCCGAAAATAACTGCCAACGTTCAATGTATTAAAAGGCAAACACCCGTTAAAGAAAGCAAAATAAGTAACCACATTGTAGAAACAAATAACGCTGAAGATGCTTGGCAAAAACTTAAATCAAACATACTCAAAACAGGACACGCCCCCTGCAAAAAACACCTCTTTAGGATGGGACTGAGCGATGAACCGACCTGCAGGGGTTGCGAATTAGAGGACGAAACTACTCTGCATGTTATGTGTCACAGCACGTCATATGCAACAGGTAGACGAAGACTCCTGGGAGGGGATGAAATTCCACCAGACCAGATCATGCGAACTCCCCTCAAGACTCTTCTGGAA
>NW_026018165.1:1897412-1901590 GCF_020466585.1 Dendroctonus ponderosae
AAAAAAAGCATACTCAAAGCTGCCGAAGAAGCTGTTGGAAGAACATCAAATAAATCTACCAAACCAAACACAAAACCATGGTTTACTAAGAAAGTCAAAGAACTAGCAAACGAAAAGCGCAAAAGATACGTGAAATACAGATTTCAAACCTTAACAGTGGATGAATACAAAGCCGTAAGAAATGCAACCAACAACAAAATCCAATAAATTAAAAGAGCACATTGCGAGAGTTTCTCGGCACACATGGAACACGACCTTTACGGAGGCCAGAGGAAGATTTGGAACATATTAAGGAATAGGAAAAAAACAATGAACGAACATATAAACATAACGAAAATTGAACTGAACGATTGGGAAGAACACTTAGCGATGACATAGACGCAGTAAATCCTGACACAGAACAGCATACTCACAACACTCAAGAATCGTGGACCATGTCCGATGAGAAACTGAACAATCGATCACCTAATTGAAAAACCGCAAGTCCGCGGGAATAGACAAAATATCCAACGAATTATTGACCGTTCTCTTTAACAAAATCATAGAGTGGAAAGAAAGCATAACTTCAATCTTCAAAAATGGAACCTAAAAAGACCCAGCAAACTATCGATGAATTACGCTATTAAGATCAGTACTAAAACTAATCACTAAAATACTGACAGAAGATATATCCTCTCGTGGCATATGCAAAGAGAAACAAGGCTTTAGACAAAACAGATCAACAGTAAATGCCATTTTTGCTATCAGACAAATTGCTCAAAAGGCTATAGAATGCAACAAATCAGTACATATGTGTTTTATAGATCTTACGAAAGCATTTGACCGAGTAAGACTCACTGATGTGAAACTTCTCAAAAAGAAAAACGTGCACCCGGATATTTCAAGCATTGTTGCGGAGCACGGACAAGTGCGGTTGCAAAATCAATAGTGCTAACCATCTATCTCAAAAGAGCCCAGAAGATGTAAATTGGCTATATACAATAAACCAGTAGAACAGGTTATGAAATTCAAATATCCCGGCGTCAACATCACGAACAGCAGAAACCTCCAAGAAAAACTCAAACAATCTGCTTTGATATCAGGATTCGTTAGAGATATAATATGGCGAAACAAGCCATTAAAATCCGTTAAAAGCAAAGTCCACATTTATAAGACCTGTGTGAGACCTGCTATAACTTACGCTGTAGAAACTCCACAACAAAAAGGATTTTCCGCACAGCAGAAATGAGGTCTCTAAGACCCATAGCAGGCTACACACTAAGGGATCACAAAAGAAACAAAGACATCCGAGAACTTTGCGATGTACAAGATGTACAAGATGTTCCGAAACAGACGTCGCGAATGGAGAGATCGTGTTGAACGGATGGACGACAACAGATTGCCGAAGATTGCAAAAAATGGTCTCCCAAGATCAAGCAGATTACCTGGACGTCCACTCATACGTTGCCATGAAAGCTGGAATTCATCATCGCAGATACAATTCTAAGAAAGTGGAGAACAAGACAGATGCCTTACAAAAGGGAAGAAGAAGAAGTGCAGCTTCCCAGTTGTTAGCACTGGAGGGTGGATGTTGCGCGCTTCTTTGGTGACTCGGCTCTAAGCAGCTCCACATGATCAGCCGCATAAGCCGACCTCAGCATCCTCAGTTCTGCTCTCCCATCCCTCTCCACACACATTCTCTCTATCCTATCGACCGACCGGAACCACCCCTCAATGACCATGAGCCAAGATGTGGGGCCCAGACTCGATCCCTTCGACTCTGAAACACTCTCCCCCGCCAAAGAACTCCAGCACATTCTAACCAAACCACTGTCATCCCCGGCCCTTTCCAGTTCCTGGATCACAACCGAAGTCCCCGCTATGTTGAAGGCGTTGCTGATATTCAGCAACACCAACAACGGGTGTTTGCTCGCCTTTCGACCCTCTTTAATGCCTTCTACTAATCTCGCTATCGCACGCACAGTGCCAACCCTCTTCCTAAAACTGATACTTCCAGAGACCAGCATTAAGCTTATGGGCCGAACCGCACCAGAGCCCTTCGGAAGCCAGACAATCCTGGGGCACTTCCAGACCAGTGGAAACTACGCCATTCTCAAACATTCCCTATATATGTTTTTCACATCCTTCTCTCTCACCAGACACACAAACTTGCAAAAACTCTCTGACCTACCATCCGCCCCTGCAGCCTTGTCATTCATCAACCGCCCCACCGCTTCACTAAACTCCTCGTCTCCCAACTTGTCACCCCCATCCGTCCTCCGCTCCCAATATTCATCCATACTCTCCAGCACATTACCGTCCCTCACACTCAGCTCCGTATGATACTTCCTCACCAAGAAGGCATCCGTCTCGTGGCCATCCAGCGGCTGCCCATTATCATCGGCTCTAGGAGTTTGCTTTGCGGCTCTCTTCCTTTTCATGACCCTCCACACCTTGTCTGACGGGTCAACCTCGCGCATATTATCAATCTCTCTGTCGCTCGAGCGACTTACTGCCATCCCTCGCCAGCTCTTCCAACCCTCCTTCTTCGCATCTGCTCCCTGTACATTCCCTGTATTCATTCGTGCTATCCTCAGTACTCTCACCTCCCTGATACACACGTGCTCACACGGCGCACCTCTTCCGGAAACCTTTCAATCTCAGCTTAGAGCATGAAGCCTCCTCAGGACTAGTGAGTATTTAGAAAATGTAAAACGATACTCAAAAATAAGTTAAAGACACTTTGATACTTCTTAACGTAGAACTACGAAAGTGTTTAACTCTTTAAATTTAAATTAACTTAAGTCGTTTAGCTATAAAAATTAGAGTTTTCGAAATTGTCTTTATTTTCTACTCCTCCTGATAATCTAGTTGCTTAAATACGAAAATTTAACTTTTTTAATTTTTTTCTTTTAAAATTTCTTAATTTAACTTCGTCTTCTCTTCGAGACTTCAGTCGACTCAATATTTAAATCTGCTCTAGCTCTTATGTAAACCAGTTATTTGAATCGAAATTTTGCTGATCATAAAAGAAATAATGAAAGAGGTTTATTTCGAATGTGTAAACTAAAACTGGAAAATTCATTGTCAATATTTTCGAACCGAAAAAACATTGTGAATGTTATTTATAAATTTCTGGACATAAACTTATTAAAACAACACATAAATAATATCACAGCAATAATTAAAATCGATATGAAAATTTGCCTACATCCTGAAAGTGTGTGTGGCTATTTATTGCCGATAGTCGAATGTAATATTCATCCATTATATCATTCCATTAAACAAATGAATCAAATTGTAAATATTTGTGAAAGACATCTTTTTATCACACGGCTTCCTTACTTTGAAGTGGTTACAAATCAGGCAGATTCAAATGAGTCGCAACATAAAAGAACAAACTTAACCCAGAACCATAGACCTACGTAATCAACCGGCTAAATAAATATGGTAAGCCGCGGTCTTAAATACATTATACATCAAGCAATTAAGTACATAAATACTTTGTAGCTACTGTGTCAACAATCATGATATTAAGACGTATTAAAAGCAAGCGGGAAATATTTTACAAAATATAAAGAAAATGTTATCGAAAAGATGAAAGCTATACAAGGTGTGGAAGAATTATTTCCCAATTTCCTGACTATAGAAATTACTTGCTTTAAATCCATAAATAATGCTTCAACTTGTTGCTAAAGAGTTTTGCTCTGTTTTTAAGGTTGAATTTTTATTTTGTACGTTTCCATTACCTAATTTCGTTAATTTTTTGTTTTTTTTTTAAATCTTATAATAAGGAATAGTTTTTGTTTTATTTTTAAACCGTCAGAGCCACTGGACACAAAACCTTTTTATATCAGCATATACATTTTATGTTCAAATTGTTCATTTCAATTGAATTTGATCGACTATGTTCCTAACGTGTCTATATTTTAATGCGCTATGTGAATTTGGATAAAAACTAAAAAAATGGATTTCAACAAAATTAAAAAAAATTTGGAACAAACTGAAATTCACTAAACACACACGATTCATCAGAACAGAAATGATAAAAAGAACAAAACACTTTCGATCACTAACATACAAGGACAAAGGAATTAGTACAATTACCGCGACAAAAATATATAAAGCGATCTGCAGACCCCTCTTGGACTACGGACATATACTCATAGCCAACGGAACAGAAAGGACAAAACGATACG
>NW_026018165.1:1902589-1904226 GCF_020466585.1 Dendroctonus ponderosae
ATTTTAGTGAAAGTTTTATTATTAAGGAATAAATTAGTAGGAAAATATTACAGAGAAACCATCTATAAGAGCTCTAAATAATGTTACGCAAATAAGCACAGCAGAGGGTCTGGTATATTAATGTTTCACAAACTGAACATATTTAATCAAGAGGACTACCTTGTTTAATCAAGAGAGACAAAACTAATTTTTATAATTTTGTTTCAGAAGTAATAGTTAAGTAGAAATTATGTGACGAGTAAGGAAATGATTGAAAAATCCACTAATAAAGTCCCTAGATATATTAAGTCATTATTAAAAATCAGAATATTTAAAAACATAGCTGCTAGCTAAAATTTTGCAACTAATTATCCAAAAAAAAGCTCTAGAGACACTTTCTTGTTTTTCTTGTTTAGCCAACCTGATTTAGACTTATTAACTTGATTGTTATGAGACAGAAAAACCAACACATTTAAATATACAAAGTCAAAAACTCTACAAATTAACAAACTCAATTTGACTCACTGAATAAAATCTTCTCAGGTGGTTTCCTCTTTATTTCCAATTATAAATAAATCCCAAAGACATCAAACACTTTTTTAACCATATTGGCCCAAAATCCGACTACTCAGACACATAAAGTTTCCATTCACTCCATGTCTGAAAAGATTTGATTAATTGTCCCACATAGTCGGAGATATAAATACGCAAAAAAAGCCTTTAAGAAAAAGATTTCTGACTGTATATAGATGTCAAGCCATTTATTATTGAAGTGCGGAGATTACTTCGAACGAGGATAACGAGCTTGAAAGAATTCTGTGAGTGACCGTCTTGAAAACGGGGCCTAAAAAAATATCACCTTTTCACATCTTTTAACCCTCTGGGGTGATTCAATGTTTTGCTGGGATCGAAATAAAGTAGAAAAAGATGTTTTCAAGCAAAGTAGGGGATTTTGATGAGAAAAACTGCCGCCATCACTCACTCATCAAATCACACTGTCCAATCAAATGCGTTTGGAAAATGCCATTAACATTAACGACTCCAATCTCCATTCAAAGTGTGAAAATAATAAGGCACCATCCTCCCGACCAATTTTAATTAAATAGAGACAATCTCAAGGGTCGGACGGCCGGAATCGAGTTGAGACCACAAAGAGCAAGTTTACTATTAAGGACTCTGTAAATACAGCCTATTACGTTAGAATTAATGGCTTCAAGCTCAATCTGTTTTGCTCTTCTTACAGCAAAGCTTCAATGAAATCTATTCTCCATTGAGAGTTCCTCACCTCTGTCATCCAACTGGGTTTTGAAATAAAACTACAATGTACAACAACTATCCATGTAGAATAATTTTTTCTATTCCGATTTAAGTAAAAGGACAGACAACGGAAAATCTCTTCAGTCATTGCTAATTAAATAGTTTCATAAAACTCCTAGGCTTATCTACCGTTTTACTTAAAGTTTCAAGTCAAAATTACTTTATTACATTCACATAATCTAACTGGATAAGCATTACTCAAGGGAAACTTGAGAAAAGAGGGGCAACTTACTTTGAAAATCTACGCCACTTTTCCTGAAGTTCGAATAAACGTTTTAGGCTTAAGAGGGCGCAAGCTAGTACACCCTAAAAGGATTTTAAATAAAACCGAAGTTCTCGAA
>NW_026018165.1:1905225-1906755 GCF_020466585.1 Dendroctonus ponderosae
AAACCATTTTTACCAAAGTGTATTTTCGTAGCAATTAATTTTGTATTTAATAAAACTTTAATACTCACTTGGAAGCTAAGTTATTTCTCAATCAAATTGCTATTGAATATTTCGGTATTACTTCGCAAAACTTTGAACGAAACCAATGATGTTTTATATACCAATAAAGCAAAATAGGTCAAACTGTTGCATCCTTGCACAACCTTCCAACATTCAATAGCAAGCAGATCTCGTAAAGATCAAACTAAAATAAATCCAATCGAAATTATCGTTTAAAATCAGTTTATTAGTTCGGCAACATAAAACCATAACGGCCTCTTTAAATACCGCAATTCGAACCAAACAAAAAATAATGACGAGAAGGAATTAGTTTAAATGGCTATTCCGAGCAATTCGATTTCTCACCGTTACTGTGTCTTAGATTAATTCATTTGTTCGATTGTTTTAGTTGTAATTAAATTCGAGGATTATTAAATATAATATTAGTCAACATGTACGTTCGTTGAAGCGAAGAGTTTGTTGTTCTAATGTATCAAATAGTTGATTTAAATTCAATGTTCTCGACTAACTGTTTGAAATTAAATGAGAAAAATGTGTGTATTAATTTTAAATGTGAAGCTCCCAACGAACTTCCGTCACAGATGTGAAAGAATTTGCAGATAAAGCTCGAAAATTGCGTCGTTTTCTCGACGAAAGATTCGGGCTAACTTTACGTACCAAATACGGTAAATTAGGGCACACTCGGAATTCCTTACTTCAAATAGGGCCTTTTATAAAAATGAACTATTTCAGCAAATTCGAGTTGAGGCGTGATTTATTTTCTAGCTGAACCACGCATAATAGTGACTTATAGAAAGTCAGTTTTTAGATGTTTGCTTGTTGTCGCATAATTATATATCCATAATTTGCGTTAATAGTTCAAGGGCCGAAAAAAACTTGAATTCTGAACTAAAATTTGTATGCTGAAAATGTGGCGAAAATCATTAATATACTGGGTGTCCGTAAGTCTGAAGTCCTGAAGAAAGATTACCAGGAATACAAACTGAAGAAAAGCTCATGTGACTGACGGTGCAGAGGAAATTTTGGGAAGATCTGATCCAGCTGCATCAAAAATATGATTTAAAAGCTCCTAAATATTTGTATCAATTTCACGACCAAAGAGTTCAGGCTATTTAACCAGAAGACTTTCAGTGAGTCAGATTAAATAGTTGTATATAAATGTTAAGTCTAACTTAACAAAACAAGGGTCGAATTTTTAACATTCATTAATTTTACTTCTGGCCAATATATAATTCGCCTGTCAAAAAAACTATTTTCAGCATTAAATTAAACACGATTTCATTAATTAAGGTTCGGTAGGAGGATCAACAACAAAATTATAGGACTAGTCGAATTACCTGAATTTTTAAATAATGCAAATTGTAAGCAGCTTGTACCAAATCAACTGCCATTATTCATATTTATCCACGTAGATGGATTGGACCTTAAAAACCTATTTTGTGGCCACCACTCTTACCGGATTTAAATTCA
>NW_026018165.1:1907250-1961500 GCF_020466585.1 Dendroctonus ponderosae
ATTTTGCTTCTGGATGTATAAAGTTGCTTTTAAAAAAACCTTTATTTTACAACCGAAAAATAGATTTTACAACATCGAGCTGTTACTGCCTTAACTTCTAATTTAGGACTAATTACTCATGTCGTATGCTTATATAGTAATTAAATGCTGCATCGACAGTTCTGGTTTGAAATATATAGTGATCTGCGTAAATGGTCATATCAACGTATATGAGTTTCAAAACATGCTTTTAATATACCAAACATTTCCCCAAAATATAGCTCAAACCTCAAATAGTGAATTAAATAAATACTTGAGAGAGCATCTTACTTTTTACGGAAAATAAATACCAGATAGTCATTGTTTCAAACTAATTAATTTTATTATATGTATATTATATTATGCTTCATCAACTTCTCCTCTGTCATGAAAAAAATGCGAAATAGGTCACATCTTTAACATAACTTCTACAAGTGTTGAGGTCTTTTAAAACCGAAATTTGTAAAAGATATGCTCAACATTTGTTCGCTCGTATCATTCGAATTAGAAAAAAACCTAATAAATACTGAAATAAAATAGAAACAAATTTAAAACTAAAAGTATGTGAACGAGTTTGTCAAATTCAGATTAGAAAGCTAATTCTAAGACTTCAATTAATGTTTAAAAAGTAGTTACATAAAACCAACAGGGTCTCATATTATTGGAAAGTTATAAAGTCGACCTAAGAAGGTTGAAAAGTCAATTTTTCTTCCACAAACATTACATAATCCTGAAAACCGGTGCTCGAATTGCTTTTCTAACCGGTAAGGCCTTGTCCAGTTTAATTGGAAACTGACCAACTATATCAGGAACTTAGTAAATCGTGAACTAGAAACTTGCATTGAAACTATATACCAAAGCAGTTGTTTATTACTTGCAAAGTATATGAAAATATTTTGAACACTTCACCAACAACAATCTCAGACGGAAAGTTTCATATATGTATATATACAGGGTGGCCATTTTCTGAATCCTTGTATGGGTAACTTCTACATTTTTCAAGATAGAGAATCCGTTAAATGGGCAAAATTGGGCAGAATTCGATTGCCTATTCATTACCGTTTTCAAAATTTAGGTACCCAACTTGGTTCCTGAAATATTCTGAAAAGACAATAAATCAACACTTTTTTAATTATAACATAAACTGCTTAACTTAGAAAAAAAGTTAAAATTGCCCTTGGTATAACTTTCTGCGGTGAAGCCGACATACTAGCACTCGTTGTCATAGTCAACTTATTTACGAGATTTACGAAATTTATGTTTTTTTAAATGGTAATCTTAGTTGGCTGTGGCCCTTTCAAAATCCTTATTTCCTTCTGAATTTAACGATAGGCCTTGTTCGGGAGAAAATGGAAAGGAGAGGGTGTTGTCGATTCATACTTCTAGTTGTCTGTATTCAAGTAGGTTTTTCACGGTATGGAGTAAGTATTTGGGTGTATTTAGTTTGTAAAGAAAGGAAAGTTTTAATTTGTTTGCTCGTGGGTTTCAGTGCTTAGGTAACACATAGAAATTAAATTAGCTTTGTTGAAAAATTTGTTGTAAAATAATGTTTTGATTCTGGCAAAATAAAAATTAAAACGTTAACATTATTATACGTATTCTGGAATATAGATAGATTGAAGGGTTATAAACAAAAAACCGAAATTATCATAATTACTATAAAAGTAAAAGTATGCATGAAAAGACATTTAAAAAAAAGTGCACTTTTTTCTAGCTGAAAAATGGGTGGGTAATGTGGAATACCAATATACTCTAATGTTGAATAGGTTTAATATTAGACTTGATTTTAAAGTAATTTGTGTTTTTTATGTAAAGCAACAGATAATTGAAAACACACTTATTTTATTATATTACAAAATACAAAAAAAACAATAAATGAAAATGAAAATTAGTAATAGGAAAAGTAACTTAGAACAAAAGGACAAAAATGACAGATCCATGGGTCTTTTTCGGCACCTGCACATTCTTCGTGTGCCCAGCAGTTGCACATGGCACACATAACCTATATTTCTTCTCTAGTATCATTTGAAAATCTTTGGTCACAAAAAAGACAAATTGCGTCATCAGGGCACGTTTCCAGCGGGAAAAATTTCTTCATCGCCTCAAGAATTTAGCAAGAAACCACTTTTGTTCGATTCTGAGCTTGACAAAGATAAAATCTTTTTTGGACGTTTAGCGTTTAGCAGAAAATTTCAGCTTCTTTTGCTTTTGAAGTTTACTTTGCATTCCACTGCACCCTGGTTCTGCAGGATTTTTTTTTTCTTTACCATTTCCCGTTTTTCTATTCCTGAATTTATAGACTTCTCTAATTATTCGTTATTCGGTGTAGAAGTTATAATTTTTGCCTTTCCAGGTTTTCTACTCCCAGTTGCTATTTTCTTCTTCATGGTGGGTACCGGAATAATGTCTTGTGGGTTAACTAAAATGGATAAACATTGCATTTCTTCTCTATTTCCGCGATTAAATTCTGCAAGCTGTTGTTCTTGAACCACATAATCGTGATGTGACGCTGCCAAAAAATCTTCATCAGTAAAAACATTCCTTCTAAGCGGATAAATCCCTGTAACTGCAAAACCCTTCACAGCTCGCTCGGTGGAATGAACTTTTAAGTAAGCCCGGTCAAAAAGTTAGCAGACATCAAAGTGAGTGATAGCACGTTTATTTGTTCTCAACAAACTTCGAATCTCTTCATTGTAAAATGTTGTCAGTGCCCCCATCACTGTTTTATCAAGGGGCTGCATTTTATGAGTTGTGTGCGGGGGAAGACAATTAATTGGAACAAATTTTTCTTTAGCCTTCACTACAACATCAAGGTTCCTAGTATGGGTATTATGTCCATCTAGGATGAGGAGAATTGGATTATTTTCAGATGGGTAAACTTTTTCAATAAAGTGGTCAAACCGGGCAGTAAAAAGGTCAGTCTGTATCCAACCTGATGGATGAAATTTGAACAGAGTCCCTGGTGGAGCGCCTTTTTTAAATTGTTTGTTCCAGTTTTTTCGCGGAAATGTCATCAAAGGTGGAACAAAATTCCCTTCTGCGCTCATACACATTACAACAGTTATTAGCTATCCCTTTTCTGCAGAAGTAAGGCTTCCGATCTGACGTTTTCGTTTCAATGCGAGAACTTGAAGACACTTCGACTGCACAATACAAATACCATACTCATCCACATTAAAAATCGGGGCAGCAGTAAGCTTTTTTCTTCAAAAATTGTTTCCAGTAAGCCAAAGAATTCATCGGCGCTCTCTTTGTTGAATCCAGTAGCCCGTTCCGAGTTGATGTACCTGTAGGTCTTCTCAAACTGATCAGCTTCTTATGCCTACCAAGGAAACGCTTCATCCAGTTTTTTTCAGCTGATTGGTGGGGCAACGAAAATGGATTTGGGAGATTATTTTGCCTAGCAAGTTGAAAAGCAATAGAGCATAGGTTCCGCCTTGTTAAACCAAAAAAACTTTTTCTTTATTAACAGAATCTACTTTACCAGTTTGATTTCTAGCTCTTCAATTAAAACAGGTTTTCTTCAAGAAGTTTCCTTTTTAATATTTTCTACTTCTTTATCATTCTTGCAGTATCAAAATAATGTAGAGCGCGATACCTTGTAATGTTTAGCAGCCGCCAAATAGCCCATTGCTCTTCTCCGTAGTGCAGTCCATTTGTGTTCCTTCACATTTCTCAGAGACATTTTCTGAAATAGCAAAAATATTTTCCACATTCAAACCCTACTTGGTATTCCACAATACCGACCTTTTAAATATTTATAGAATATGTTTACAAAACATTAAAAACAAAATATGAATGGAATATTTAACACAGTTTACAATCAGTCACTATCTACCTTTACGCTTATACACCAATCTTGCAAAAAATTTATAAATGGAGTCATAATAGACGTTAATTTAAACACGTGCAAAAATATAGCGACCGTTACAATTACAACCAATACTAACAAGCGACCGCCGCGAAATGCTCCATGGTGTTGGTAAGTGTAAAATATTTTTAAATGAGCTTCTGATTAGGCTATTTTCAAATAGATGGCAATATTAGTTTTGCCGCAAATGGGTTATTCCACACTTTAGGCACTATTCCACATACGGCTACTAAATTATCCACAAGCTAACAGACTTGAAACGACAAAGTTAACTTTCGACTAAACTATTCTGCTCCTTGTTTAATCTTTCTTGCTAATCTCCCATCGCGTCTCTTTCCTCCTGTTTGGGGCGAATTAAATTAATTTATTTTCCAATTTCAGAAAAACATTATTACCAACCCTCGTGGCATAAAAGCACAAATTAAGTGTAGATAACTTTATAATGAACTTTATATCTGGTCATTTCTGAGATTCTTAGGATTATTTTGCGACTATTTATGTTTCTAACTTCTAGCCACTAATCCGGTATAACTTAAAATTAGTTTCCATTAACTGCAGTCAAGACAGCGCTACAGTACATCCCCAATCAGCACTGGGTATTACAGTTGAAACTAGATTGTGTTGGTTGAATTATCCAACAGATTTTCTACAATTGGATTTAATTTCAGTAGTAAAAAGGACGCTAATCTAGATTTCCCAGCCTTCAGGTGCTATTTCAGGAAGGCGAGATGTTTAAATTAAATGTGGTCCTTAGTAGAGAATAATACAATATTGTTTTTGTCACCCTCAACGGAATTAAGTGCAGAATAATGCAACTGTTGATTTTACCTTTTAGAGTAATCCGAGGTTTATCCCCCCTGGAAAATCTCCCACAAATAACCAGAATATTTAAAATAACCTAAAGTTCACAGTTTTTCAATAAAATTAGCCATCACCGCTGACTGTTCCTCCTAATGAAATTATTTAAGTAAAATAATCAAGTAAGTACCCCCACATGTCACTAACTTTCAGGCTCTAAGAGATTAATGAGCAGCAATTTAAAAACAAAAAGGTCTTAGAACATGACTCCCTTTAATTTCGAAACAGGCATGTCTAGCAATAAATTGAGACAGAGTTTGGCCATTCTGAATGTCTCTAAACTAATGCTGTCTCCAACCAAAAAAAATAGTAAAACTTGAAAAGGTGTTCTACGTCTAATGAAAATAACAATTAGTTCCTCACATTGGTTGTTGAATGAGGCAATTTTAGCATTTAACCCAGAAGCTCTAAAATATTATTAGGGTTTGCCCTTAGGAATTCCGACGATGAGATTAGTGAATATGTGGTTAGTCTGCTTTTATTACCCAGAAATCGGAATTCGGTTAGAGTTTAGGAGATTTGGCAGCTTCGTTTACTGATCGATAGTCCACTGCAGAATTTATTGGATTTTCGGAGCGCAGAAAATAAACATTTCTGTTGTTACCAAATGTTTTCTAACTATTTTTATTTAAATTTTAAACTATTTTTATTTTAAACTTCGCAATTTCCCACAAACCGATTAGAGCAATATCAAAGAACGTCCTTTCAAGTTTCGCTTAAGCGTGTACCTTGCGCGTAAAACCCGGAAAATTTAAAGTACTTTCTTTCGTTGGCCAGTATGATTGGGTTTATAGTATTGGAGAATCGTTGTTGTTTACTAAAAGCCGAAGAAAATGTTGGAAAGATTTACATCATTTTTAATATTGAAGATTTTATTTAATTTCTTCTTTTTCAGCCTTGAATGTGGTTTAGGTAATTGATAATTTTTTGGTTTCCTGCTCAATAACAAAAATACCTTATTCTATATAACAAGCTTTCGAATGAAAGGTTTTGTAAATAGTGACGATATTTAAGTCTCTCTTAAGGCCAGCATTGAAAGTTGTCGAGAAAAACTAATTTATAAAACCCACGTCCTTTTTATCAGATCTCCTCGTGCTACATCTTAGTGCAAGCCAAATTAAATGCTGTTATTTTCATTATGTTTACTCCTCACACAGAAAATGTAACAATAGTCATTAAAACGCCACATGCACCTGTGCAGAAAACATTTTAAATGTCAAACCAATAAACATCAATGTTTTTCAGTTTTGAACAATAGATGTATGTTACGTTTCCATTTACGCTTACGAGCACTGCTTTTTAAACCAATATTTATTTCACTTTGATATATTTTCACTTTCTCAATGTCTGAGTCTTTGATTTATTGCGCCACTTGCTGAATAAAATATGTTTCAGGGCATAATGGAGTTTTCAACTGAATAGCAAATCCCAAGTTTGTTGACGATAGACGAAGAAAAATAATTCCTCGAATTGAAGTGTTAATATGAAATAAACATATTTGTTTATATTGATATTTATCTATGTACAATTCATTTTCTTGTGTTGTGCGGAAGCGTGACGGTTTGACTTGATTTATTTCTGTCTGCAAGTTGAAGGCAAAATGAGCACGGACAAGACGGTAATTGTTACCAGAGTAGTACCTAGTCTATATCATTTTATCTTTCATCTTCTTTGTTTTAGTTTCTGAAAGAAGGTATTGAGGCAATACAAGTTCTCATTTGCTAGGAAGTTGAGTAGCATTTCGCCTCTGTTGTTCCTTTCTCCCAGTCCAAACTTGCCTATGTTTTCTAGGTCGTCTTGGATTTTTTTTTTAATTTGGCATTGTCGCTAGTAATAATGGTAAATAATGGAATACAAACTTGACGCATACCAACTTTATGAGCAGACAGGCTTCAGAAAAGGTATGAGTACAATAGAGCATCTCCACACCGTTAGGATACTGCACAAAAGCAACGGAATATAACATCCCAATATGGGTCACATTCATAGGCTTTAGGAAGACTTTCGACACAGTTGAATTTTGGGCAATTATCAGGTCAATTAAAAATGCAAGTATAGACCAACGATATGTTGACATTATAGACACTAAATGATGACAAGGGGACATTGTGTCGCCCGAGCTGTTTACACTGGTGCTGGAAAATGTTCTCAAGGGCCTACACTGGGTAGACAGAGGAATTAATATATCGGGAGAAAAACTCAGTAACCTAATATTTACTGATGACATTGCCATTTTTCCCCAAACAGTGAAGAATTAGAACACATGCTTATAGAACTACAACAAGAAGCAAGAAATAGGTCTATAAATTAACACTTCTAAAACCAAATTTATGAAAAACCAACGGACAAGCATAGAGAGTATAAACGTGCTAGGACAACAAGTAGAGAAAGTTAACTTTGGGAAAAACAAATTAAGAACCTGAAATTGACCATAGAATACATCTAGGATGGGCGTGCCTACGGGAAGATGCGGCACCTCTTCAACTCCAACCTACCCCTCAAACTAAAAACTAAGCTTTATATGGAATGCATTCCCCCAGTAACAACCTACGGATGTGAATCTTGGGTTCTAACAAAGAAAATCCTAATTAAATTAAAGATACACCAAAGAGCAATAGATCGAAAAATGCCAGGAATAACACTTAAAGATCACAAAACCAATGAGTGGATAAGAAATAGAACCAAGGTCGAAGATATAGCGAAGCGAATAAGTGATCTTAAATGGAACTGGGCCGGACATGTTGCCCGGAATACCATCAACTAGAGCGGAAAAACAACAATATGGAGGCGATGCGGGAGAAAAGAAACACCGGCAGACCACAACAATGATGGTATGATGACATCAAAAGAGCAGCCAGACTTAACTGGCACCAAGTAGCACAGAACAGGGAAAACTAGAAAGATCTGAGAGAGGCCCATATCCAAAGGATAGAGAACGGCTGGAAGGAAGGAAGGAAGAAAGAGTAGGTTGTGATCAGAGTATACATCTGCGCCAGAGTATATTTTCGTAGACTTGTTACAGTTACGGAAGCGTCGGTTGATTAAGATAAAGTCGATCTGATTTCTTACAATGTTATTCTGTGTGTGTTGTGGGGAGGTCCATGTTACAGTCTTCTATATATATGGGACATTATACTAGGTTTTCGTAATTAAAAATTATTTTTTAAGTTCCGGACAGAACTGTAAGTACAAGTCGCTTTCCTCTTTTGCTGCGTACGCCTAGGCCATATCCTCCAGTGACATCTGCTTTATTTCTTCGCCCACTTTCGCATTCCAGTCTCCCATAATTCTAGTAATTTCGTATTTTTTGGGGCCTCCATTATGTCTTTTGATTTGTTGGTAAAATTATTTAACCTCGTCGTTGCCATGGTCAGCAGTGGGGGAGTAAACCTGAATGCTGTTAGCGTTTACAGCTTTTGTAGTCAGCTGAATTAGCATTACTCTGTCTGACAGGGGCAACCCCATCCCAAGCCCAAAATCATTGTCGATCATAATTGGTTACTAACTTATCTCAAAAACATTTTTTTTGGAAATAATGATTGATTGTTTTGTATGATGATAGCAATTATAATAAAGAACTCCGGTCTCTTTTGTGTTTTACTGCATCATTCCAAAATATGAAAACTGTAGATATTCCAAGGAATATTGAATGTGAAACGAAATCAAACAAAATCGCTCTTTTATGAAGGATCCTTGTAGCCAGTAATGCTTTTTTGATGGCTTATTATTAGCTTCCGATCACTATTTTTATGAATGTTATTATGGGCAAGGGTTTATTGGTTTAAGTATCATGCTAGCGCCTTATATTTATTATATTACATACGTAAAATACTCATTTTTTCGGAAGTATTTCACAAAAAAACATGTTTATTAATATCTAGTCATCAACAACTGATTTTTTATTAGGAGAATTTTATACTTGGAAATAAACTATCCATAGACCAATTCAATGGCGGTTCTCAAATTTTTTTGCACATAAAATTAATAGTTTAAACTGTTTTACCAAGTTTGTATGCACATTTTTTAGCAATTAAATCGAGAGAAACTATCTCTTGCCTTACCATCGCAAATATGTGAAAACATAATTTCTTCTTAAATTTTGCAACTGTATTTGTTAGTTTGTCTTGATTTCCAAAAATTAAAAATCAATACATTTCTCAATTATGTGTTTATAATAGACCTGAAGCATACACTCTATACAAAAATGTTGTAGTTCCTAAAATATTGAGGAATTAGTAGTTTCTAGGTTCAATCTAGTTTAGCCGATAACTGTATAAGGCAACGAAATATCCGCAGTTTTTAGAAAAAGCTTTAGAAATGATTATGGAATTACTAATTTTTTGATGAAACATATATATTATTTAAAACATTCACTGCGTCCCTGTACTAGATCGAATTTAACAGAAACATGCAGCTAACATTAGAAAATTAAATTTCGGATAAATATGCAGATAATTTTTATAATTTTTGTGTCTTCGTTGTCACAATCAGGTGCTCCCGATCAATGAACCTCATTTCCTTCCACCAAAACTTTAACAGAAAAAACAGTAGAAATAATTTTTTGTTGCAACTACAAATCCAGTGATTTTTTAAATAAGGGTCTCAATTACCGTTGCTTATAGTCTTACTTTTTCATTTTTATACGTGATCCTAATATTGAAAAAATCTCTTCAAATTAAATAAATCAAAAACGGCTTTTATTGTACACCGTTTACAGTTGTCATAAAATTGGCAAAACACAAATATCTCTCACGCATAGAATATTATTGGTGTTTTAAAGTTGACCTCCCCCTGCGATTAACGCTAAAGTCGCGTAAAAATGCGATCCTAACAAACAACCGATACCAATATACTACTCAATAACGCGGTTGGTGCTGAACTAAATGCAGCTAAATCTGCACTTAATTGCCGGCTTAATTGACGAGGGGATAGCGGAGAGTTTAGCGGGTGTTCAAAGGAGCGCATAGAGCACGATAATGTGGCCCAGATTAAATAATAATTTAATGGCAACCTGAGTCAACAGGTCATTGTACTGGTTGACTTCACTTACGTGGTTTGCAAATCGTTTCCAGTTTATTTATAATGTGAGTTTTTTATGAGCATCAATGTCAACGATTTAGCTTCTTGGTAGTAACAAATACTTTAATTATAATATTTTTTATTTGAGTCGGCAGTCGCTTCTAGTACAATTTCATTTGTATGCAAATCAAAGAAAACTAAAGAAATTGAGATTTAAAATCGCTATAGCTTAAAGTGCACCCTATATAATTGTTTTACTAAATATCCCGGCAAAATGTCCAATGTTTGCATGTCTGCAAAAACCTACTAGTTATTTTCATAAAAAGCACAGCTAAATTTATTCCAAAACGGTCTAGGTGAAAATGGAATTTAACAGCTAAAAAGTATTTGTTTGTATATAGAATAATGGCCACATTTATGTCATACATTTTTCATATGCGGTGCATCAGACTTAAATTGTATTTGCTTGTATGTGTTGCTTCAAAGGATGATCTTTCATCTAACATGGGCTTTTAACCGTTCTGGGATATACCGGAGAGCAGGTAAATGCCTCAAGGTGCTCCTGCCGTACCTCTATAAAGAGTTTTAAAACCGAGTAAAAATTCCTTTTTATCTAACAGAATAATAAAAGCAACCACATTACGTTTCAGGATGTTTGAAGTTGAACATTTTCACCTTTGATGGGTAAATATACTTAGTATTTTTCACAATAAAGTTTGAAAACGAGCTTGTAAAATTTGGGCGCGTGAGGAAAAACATAAGAGTTAAATAAGTACAGCGAAAAATAAATGTTTGTGAAGATTTATTTCTTTTTAAATGTTGCTATTAAAGATATCGTACACCTTCATGTCGTTTAAAGCATGTTTTTAGATAATAAATTATTACAAAAGGCATTGGTATTGCTTACATGCATCATTGCATGCTTACGCGATATTAATTCACAATCAGCTGAGTGTACTTTGTATTTTATAAGGAATTATAATGATAGACTACATTCGTTTTATAACTCGATAAAATTTTAGCTTTATTGATAAAATCAACAACCAGCTACGAAGAGAAGAGTTTAAGCCGGAAGAAATATGAAAGCAAAGTTGTATAAAATTTCTAAACAAAATGCGAAATGTATTGTATGACAGTTAGTAAAAAGGGTCGTAACCTTGTTTCGTAAAGTGGAGTAGGTAATTGTTTCTACATTGCGGCTAGCAGGACTATCGTAAATGTCCCAACAATGTCGCTTTACAACTTGTAACACTCAATGGTTCGGAAAATAGCCCCTAACACGTTTGAAATTTCTGGCATAGGCGACCCTATCCGAATTTATTAGAAATGTAAAACTTACTTTTGAAGGCAAAATGTAAAGAAACAACATGCCAAGTCTTTACTTTCAGTTGCAAACGTGTATATTAAAGCTTTATAATGTTGAAAGTTGAACTTGATACTGGTTATGAAACTTGGTTATTTTGTTAGTGAATTAACGCGGACTTTTGCCACTTTTCTTTTGAAATATATACACACAATATTTCTCTTTATGCACCATTCTCGATGAATTACTTCTATCCCCGCTTTAATAAGAAGTTAACTTTCAAAGTGATTTTTTTCAGTGCAACAAAAACAATTCTAGTAAATTAAATTGCTTAAAAGAGAGCACATAGATGTTTCCAGTTAAGGAAAATTTATTTAAACAGAAGCAGAAATAAAACAATGGAAAACAACAAGAAGCAAAAAATTATTCAGAGTTAAATAAAACATAAACGTCTGCATTTATTATTCTGAATTTATTTTATCCGCTTATTCTTGCGTTTTCATAAAAGTTTTCTGTGACCACCAGCAGGTTTTTCACTTGGAATTGTTAAATGAAGAAAAACCGGGCAAATAAACCATTCATTGTGATGTGATATTTTAAATAATTCATTAAGTAACCTTGTAGATGTTGAACGGGCATCGAAGATTTGCATACCCTTCAGGGATTAAGTGAAGCTTTTAGTGGCAATATTCAAATAGTCAGCATGTAAAATTCAAAAGTTACAAACATATTCAGAGTTCAGTAGCAAATTACTTTTTTGAAGGACTTTGAAATTGAGAGTTGTTGAAAGTTGTTTGAAAGTTCCAGTTGGTTTCGCAGTCAATCAACACCCAAATTCCATGTTATTGAATTGCTTTATCATCCACACTATTTTCACATCTGGGATAGAACAAAAATTTACTAAAATAAATAGAAATTTGACGATTTGTTTTCGTCTCCTTCATTTTCGTTGTGCAAAACTACCGATGTTTTTCAACGCGCGCTGGTAATTCAAACAGCACTAATATTTTAATGGAAGCAACAATTTTTCTATTGATCACTCAGAGCAGGATTATTTTAATTATGTTTTTTAACGTTTTGCGTCAGTTTTTGTCTCAAATTTTTCATTTATTATATATGTGTAGGTGTAAGCTTTAGAATAGGTGTTAATATGAACTTTGTGTACATTAATACTGTACTATAGGTATTGTAGGTTGTAGGAATTATTTGAGATGACTTTCTGCGCATACAGTTCATGTATATTGTCGTCAAATAAATAAATCTAACACAAACAGTAAAGAAGTAAGAAATATCCTCAATCAAGTAATGAAATTCAATTAGACTTAAGTTCAAGTCTTAAACTTAACCCCTTTTCTATGTGATACATTTGCTAATTTTGCGACTGATATTTGCCAATTTTTAATTAGTCTTTATTGAAAAGTATTTTTAAAGTTAAACTGCAAAACATTTCTGAAGGGTAACTTAAGGAACTTTTTATAAAAAATTTTAGTTTAAAATGTTGAATAAATTTCTGCACGTAAAATATTTTAGCATGGTCCAAATAATCTATAATAATAACTAATATCCAGTTTAACCCTACATGAAAAAGCAAAATCATATATTTTCAAGTTTTATTCGAAAAAACGCTGTAGAAAATACTACCGTCCTGTGGATCATTTTCCATTACTGTTTCATTCTTTTATTACCGGATTACAGTTCCGATACAATTTTCTCCCTTCAATAACTTGTCTCGTCTGATTAAAGCATAATCCAATGAACTATATAACGTGTCAGATTGACTTTATTAAAATCAGGAATTGATTTACTGGCACATGGCAAAATCAGTGTTTTTGATTAAAACTGTGTAGCTAAAATTACTTTGAAATTATCTAAAAATCGGCGAATTATTCTGCTATTAGTAAACACTGAAATTTTTGTGATTTTGATAATACCGCAATATTATTCTTATTATTCTGAGAAATTAAATTAAAAATGATCAAACACAATATGTGTGGAACGCTTTCCTCAAAAGCCTTTACATTTCTAGTGTATTCTTCTCAATTACAAACTTTTTATAAATGTGCATTTATTTGAGAATAATTGAAAAATAATTGATATAATCCCCAACAGTAAACATAATTAATCTGCGTAATTTTTAATCCATTACATTGAATTACCAAAAAGGCCAAGAATAGCTGGTTTCATTAAATAATCGAATAAAAATTGGGCTGCTCATAATATTCACATCCAGTCTGCTGGTAAAATATTAAACAACTTCCGAGTAATGGATGTCTATCATAACCGTCTGAATTATGCATAAATAAATCTTTATACACCGATAGGCGATATTTTGTGTTTTCTTGCTGGGGCTGCTCAAGCTTATTATGATTTAGGTGAAAGAAATCAAGTCCTTACTCGAAATTATAAACTATACCAAATGATTTATTGGATAATTAAATAAAAATTATGAAAAGTATTGCGGGAAGTCTACTTTAATATAAAAGTTACATACAAAAGTGAGTCAAATGCAATTCAAAACATTAATATTATTTCGCTTTAAATAAAACTTAAATGTCACCCATAAAACATGTAAATGCTTGATATGCTTTCACCTATTGCCTCTTTCAAAAATACCGATATAATACTTTTGAAACAGTATCATTTACTGAAAGGTATTTTGTCTCGTTTATGTGCGAATTTAATGCCTTCCACATACCATAAAACCTAATCAAGAAAATCTTTTTCAACCGCTTTATGGCCGTACGGGTCGAAATTGTTCACGATTCTGTCATTAGCGTATCCAAACCTGATAAAGTTCAAGTTCGAAGTTTTTCTCCCAATATCCGATTTATGTCGCAAAAAGTGATTTTGTGTTTTAATTAATATGAAACTGGCTATCTGTGGGTTACAAGCAAAAATGGAAATATCGAACTTATCGAATTAATTTCATATAAATTGTTTTGTTTGAAACACAATAAAGTCCTACAAATGTAGACATTTTTCAGATAGTTAAGTCGTTGCAATTTTTCTAATATAACCTTGCCCGAATTTATTTTTTAATTGTCCAATTTCCAAGAATTGTCTATTAGCAAGAGCAAAGTAAATAGACAACTAAATTATATCGACGCAAACGAAGCACAAGGAATAAATTGAACGTTCGGTCATGCCCTAAATATGAAAAAGTTTTGTAATACTTTTACTTGATCTTGGAGATTTTCGGTTGCTTTTTACGATATTTATTATAGACCGCCTTAAAACTTATGCAGCGGAACTAAAATTACTCGTTTACTTTTCTACATTTCGATTCTAAACTAAGGCAAATAGCAAAGTTGTATTTTCTACATGAATGGAAGTCATTTCGCCATGAAGATACTGGAAAATTTATGCAATTTGCCAAATATTCTGATTTTTATCAGCTTCGTAAACATTGGTCTCAAAATGGATATCTTTACCCATCTCCCGTTAAAAATTCACAATTTCAGTACCAAACCACTTAGCACCTTTAAATATTCAGTACCCATAGAAGATACTTGTTTCTCAGGATTCTGCAAGTTTAATAAAAATATTTTTTAATTCGCTTTTTGTTAGCTTAGTAAACGTTGTAAAAATTTGTAAATATCGGTCACAGAATAGCAGCCTGCACTTAGCTGCTCTATCTCCTTTAAAAATTCACATTTTCCAAACTAACACAAGTAGCAATTTGGCATTTTATATACCTACACTGAGACACTTGACTGTGAAGATACTGAAAACTTCATATTTTCACCGGCTTTTCAAGATTTCTGAAGAATGAAAACGCACTGAAAGTTTAATAAAAATCTCTCCCAAAATTTATTTTTGCAGCTTTATAAGTATCGGTCTCAAAATGAATGTTTATATCTAACTGCGCTCTCTCCTTTAAAAATGCTAATCTTCCAAACTAGCGCTACTACCAGTTTGAAATTTTCACCGGATTTAGAAAAAACCTTTACCTTACAATTTTCAAACAATTGCTGCAAATCTCAATTTTTGCAACATTAATTTGGTCATAATGGAAGTTTTTACTTAACTGCGATCTTTTTTTTTTTAATTCACATCTTCCAAACTAGAAGCTGCTGAACCTTTCTTAAAAATCGACCAGACGAGTGATTTTTTCCAGCTTTCCCGCTGTCTCAAAATGAATATTTTTCTGAAATGAAAATTTCGAAAATTTGTATCTAAAGGAGCTAATAATTTTACTTTTTCACCATTTCTATAATAGTTGTCTCCAAATATGCTCAAAGTCTCATAGAAATCATCCTAAACGCTGATATTTCAATCTGTTCAATCTGATGATATTATTTAGTTCTTTCCATATCTTCAACGCAAATTAAATTGCTGTTTCAAATTTTGCGACTGTTTGTAAATTTGCTGTTCGCGTATGGATTATTCATATTCCCTGCAGGAATTGTCTGACTTAACGGTAAAAGCGGGGATCAACTCAAACACGCTCAAAAGATAGGTAACCTTGTTAGCTTTTTATGACATAGACAAAATACGTATTTTACTGAACGAAAGTCTACCCGGAAATAAAAAAGGATATAAAAACAATGCTTTGTGTGCCATGTTTTAGTGGTTAGTACTTTTCAACGCAAACAAGTAAGATGAATAAAATAATAGGTATTTATGCGAAACTGATGCTGCAAAATTGGCCCTTTTTTGTTCTTATTTCCCATATAAGTCCTTTAGAGTAGGACGGATGACTTTTTGCACTTGCATCAGAAGTTTAAATATAAGATGTTCAAAATTTATCTAAAGAAGTATTCAACATAAAGAAACTAGATTTTTTTAATTTTTTAACCAAAATTAAAGTTCATTGTTTTATCATCAGGTTCCATATTTCACAGCTTCCTTAACTTGTAAAACTAGTTGGAGCATTGTTTAAAGCTTGTATAAATCTTAGACTTTATGTGATAGTTAAACTAGCTAATAAAAACGGAGTTTTTATATATCGTGCGACCTGACTTGAAAACCCGCAAATTACATACAACATAAGAGTTTTTAGAAGTCAGTGCGATATTACTGAGGTATATTGAAGAAATGTTCACCTGAAAAGCAAACGTATTTATTTCATAGTTTTTAACTCTAAAATTCAGCTTACAGAATGTTCGATTATATTATCTCAGATAGAAAAAGCCCCATGACTTCTACAACTTCCAGGTTCTTATCATAAACTGTCATTTGTTTCTAAAACTGCTCACATTTGTGATAAGAGTGCTTTTAACATTAAAACGGAAAGCGCCTTTTTGTAGAAACCCTTGTGATCTCAAGTTACCATTTTCCCTGGTGGCGTAAAAAATATTGGGAAAAGAATAGCTTTCAACCTCACCGGATATAAGAAAGTTAAAAAAATAAATTTAAATAAATTTGCGGATGTAGAAACGTGAATATTACCATTTCTCCAATTCAGTTAAACTTAATAATTATTCTACTAAACCATGTCCTATTGAAAGTTCAAACCGCTAAAGCACTGCTACTGATTAATAAAATATATGAAATATATGAAAGGCGCATTATATCATCATATACTTAGATGTCATTATAAAGTTTCATTTTCGCCATTTATTATCTTACTTGCGAGCAGAGAAACTTTAGATGCATTCTAATTATTTTCTCTAAACTTTCGCTAAACAATGTATTTGCTAATGAAGTAGTGTCAGATCAGATTTATGATTTTACGTGAAGAAACGTCCTCGCCGAAAATGTATAAAAGGCAAAGCGTCTAATTAAAACTTGAGGTTTGCTTGAACTTTATTATCTTATTTCAATAACAGTATTTAATGAGACCCCAATTTCGCTACTTTAGGGCCCTTATCCAATTTAGGTGTTGTAGAAAATACTTTTGGAAAGATCGGCACTTATTTAAAACACTTTTTAACTACATCTTAAGAAAAGTTCGTCAATTAAATCAATTACATATTTAAAAAAAAATACCTAATTCTTTTTCCACTTTTTTCACTTTCCGCATTGTTCGAAAAATAATACGTCAAGTAGGAACTACTTTATTCAATACTCAGATAAACTGATCTCACCGGATAAATCAATCACAAAATCTGACCATATTCATTAAACCGGAAAGGGTCGGGAATATATGAAATATTCAGAAAGAGAAACCTTAATTTTTTCTTTCTGTATTAAATTTTGGTTATTTGCATTTGTGACTTTTGCGGAGAATTCAGTTAAAAGTTGTTTTGTTATTTCTTTTAACGTAGCAGATTCTGAAAAGCACTTTAGTTGATGTAATTAGTATTTATCGTGATTTCTTTTTCTGCAACTTTTCATAAATCTTATTTATATTTAATGATTGTCTCAGTGCTGAATATTTTCCCTATAGTCCCTTGTGAACTCCATCAGGTAAATGCATTTTTCGTATTTTCATGCTAAATCCCCAGAAAATGTCTGCAATAGATAGATTGCACGAAAGCTCTTTTCAATATATATTTTATACACTTATTTGTAGGCCATAAGTGAAAATATAGAATAAAATATCCACTTTACTGGGAAATTCTTACCTAACGTAATTTAGTGTGACTTAGATGCACAGATTAGATTTTCTTATTATTCAGCTTCAAAACGTTTGAAATACTTTTAAAACTTATTTCGAAGGCATTGAATGTTCATAGAGCAAGTTATTAAAACGAAATTGAAATTAATTTTTATATTTGATTTTCTTAATTAGCCTAATAAGGACGTTTTTAATGATTTTAACCACCTATTATTCTCTCGTTTAAATTAAAATCTTAAAAGCGCACTTTGAAATGTAACAGAAATTTTTAGTAAACTTTCAGTCAGTTTGTATTTAATGTTTTTCACTTTAAGCGCTGTATTATATAAATTCGTTAATAATTATTAGAATAATTTTTTGTATTCAAGCCAAATTTCTTGATTCAGTTAGCCCTATTTTGCATACTGTCATCGATTTTGAATAAATTGGAAGTTTTAGGTTCCGGTTACCATTCTATTGGCCAGAATCAAATAACTTCTGATTATACTTTGCCCAAGCTCTTAGCTGACTTGTTATTAAATCAATGCGTATTACCAAATTGGCCTTAATGCTAATTGGGTATGAAATCACATATAATTAGCAGGAAGATGTGGTTCGACATCGGATGAAAGGAAAACAAATTAAACCATATTTATTGCCTTTTATCCTCCCTCTTATTCAGGCGCTGATGTTTAGAGTTTTAAATGGAAGAGTTTCCAAAGCTTTAATTCAAGTAAAATTATTTTTAGTTTCAAAGCTCTCTTTAATGGGCTAAGAAAGTTTCAAGCTCAACTGTATTCTTTGAAAATTTACTTCGAAAGACCATCTTCGAACTCTTGTATTATTCGGAATAAGCTCTTGTATTATTCGAAGGAACACAGAAAATCATCAATAGGAATAAAGGGAATTCCGGCTTTTGTAAATGTAGTGAAGTTGTAGATCAATGTAGCACTATCACTTTGTATGTAACTTAATTAGAAAGGTTTCATTTGAGTTGGTTTATTAGTTGCTTAGTTAGTAATGGTCACTCAGTTTGGAAACTTTTGCTCCAATTTGCTTAAAGCCATTAAGAAGTATCGACAGAAGAATTTACTTAAATCCTAAGTGAAATTGAATTATTAAATACTACAGAATCAATCATTAATTGCATATAAACATTTACAATTTACTGGGGAGAGTTAACTTTTATGTTTCAGGGTCAAAATGTTTAATTAACTCAACAAAACGTTTTTATTTATTCAGAAATAATTTTTGTTTTCAAATAAAAGTTTAATTAACATTTTCTATTGTAGCATTGTGATCTGCAATTGAAAGCCTCCGCATAGTTTTTCATCAACAAAACAAAAAAAAAGTATTATAAATAATCGAAACAATTAATAGTGTTACCTCAAAGCTTAAATTTCTGCAAAGACAAAAAATGCGATAATTTTTATAAAAGAAAATTATTCCCAATTCGACAATCGTTTCAGCGACTTTCTAATCCGATTTGACCGTTAAAACTCTCTCTTTTGTCCTATTTCTATTTGGAGAACGAAGAATTTACATTTGAATCCTTTTTGATTTCGGCAAGAAAGAAATTGGCCATAGGCGATACAATCAATCACAATGGACAAGGCCGATATCGTTAAACTGAAAACGAGGTAACAGATAGAACGACGTTCTTTGATCTTGAAACCGTAAAGATTTATTTACGATTTTGCTGATATATGAGGGATACAATATAGAAGAAAATCCACAAAAAAATTTTTGTTTAGCGGCAACTAATTATTAATTTCGGAGGTAAAAAGGGCAAATTAAATTTAAATAGTTGTAGCCACAGTTGTTGATGTATTGAATGAAATTGTTATCAACTGTGCCACTTAACTAATATTTTGGGCGCAATTTCGATTTTTCTAATTTGTTGTAAATTCTTCTTGTAAAAATTACTAAATGTTCCAGAAGCACTAAAGGTTTTATATTCTTGTAAAATTGCCAAGTGTTGAATCAAAATTAGTATCTATTTTCTAGTTAAGAACTGCCACCAATCTAGATTAAGTAATAGCAGGCAATAGCTTTCCGTTAGTTAATTTATCCGCATTCGCATTTGAGGCAAAGTTTAGTTTTAGTTTGGAAGCTACATGGCCGCAAGTAACTTTTAATCTTGTCCAGACGAATTAAAATATTTTCGAACTAAATTGAATATTAAAATTTGTTATTATTATTAAAACAAAAATTTTCGGAGTGCATTAAAAAGAACCGTGTTTTCTGTTTGAGTATACAGACTTGAATTTGAGATTGTTTAATGTATTTTATATTAAATATAAGACACTAATTTAATTGAACATCGCATTGGTAATAATAACACTAATAATTTCGATGGTAAGATTGTGAAAAATCACGGTAAATTGTCAAATTACAAATAAGAAAAAAAATTTTAATGATTAAAAATTCAATTCAAAACTAAAAATTATCTTTACAAACAAATTATTGGTCCGCTTAGCCACTAAAAATGTACCTGTGATTGAATATCTTCGGACGCAAAAAGATCTTCATTTGTATTTATAAACAAATTAAAGATTGTATTAAGTTGTATAATACTTTTAAAACTTTTTCTGAATACTTACCAGCTACTTCTTGTGCTCACGAAAAAAAAAACAACAATCACTAATGTTTCCAAAAAGTAGAAATACTGGTCAATCTTCAATGCAAATCGCACTGATGGAAAAGGTGCGAAAGTTTTCGAAAAGCGCTACAAATTTCAAAGAGAAACCGTCGCTCTCATCATCAGGGAGCAGTGAAGTCGGAAAACGCGCGAAGTGCACTGAAAGTTTTCCCGAGTCGTTGCGATGAGAGTCGTCCGTTTTCCAGAGCAGATAAATTTGCCACCGCCAGCGATCATGATTGATAATTTTCCTCTATTTAATAATTCTGGGCCTAATTTGCCGCGTCCGCTTTTTCATTAATCCGTTAACTAAAAAACATCTTCTTTATATGGAGCTGCAATGATCTGTTTTTAACCAGTTGGTTTTTGAGGAATTACATTGTGGTTAAACAGAACTATGCAGTTTATTTTTAAAAGAAAGGCCCATAAGTTAAGAGAGTACTTTTTACTATAATAAATAGTAAAGACTAAATATTCAATCAAAGATAAAGTGTCCTGTTTAATAAAAATAACAGTTGAAATGTTCATTTATTTTGTCACTAACCTTGCCTTATTGCTGACTATTAAATAAACAATATTCTGAAGCCACTGCCTGTACAAGTGATGTTTTATTTATTTTCATTTGCTTTTTGACGTATTCGAAATAAAAATTCAAACATTGGAAATGTTTATTTCTCGAATGTAATGAACGTGGTCTATTAGCGGCTTGATAATTGATCTATTTCTCAAGGAAATAATATAAATATAAACCAATTATCTGTTAGATTTGACTTGGTCGATTTTGGCTCGCTTCAGTTATTGGCAAGAATAATTAATTCATAAATAATTAAATTTATTAGTGATTTGTCCATACAGAAGAAGATCCAAAGCCGCTGTAAACAATTTTGCATCAAAACACTAAAAAAGCAGGAGCCAATTATCTACTTAAACAACGTCTAAATTGAAAACTGTCTGAATTGGAAAATTTTTAATCATTTCTTTCAAATGTCTATATCAACGAACTAGATTAGAGCATAAATTTCTATTAAGTGTGAATATGAAGCGACTCATATCAATCATATCAAAAGACCAATTAAAAGAACATGTCCAAGACATGCTGACCATAACTGATGAAAACTAATGGGTGCGAAACCTTTTTTCAGATCATTTTCTGCTTCTGTGTGAGGAGGTGTAGGAAGCGAGTATATTAATGGCTCTTTCAGTATCAGGCTTCGTGCAAAAACTTCACATCTTGTAAAAAATTTATTTGAAAGCAAATGATTCATGAAGCATTATTATTTTTACAATATACACTGTAGCCTATAATAATTTTTTTCTTTGCAGTCCGATTTTATCAACCTTTTTTTATTGCATTAAAAAAAGTTAAATGCAAAAGGCAACTTACGAAAAAAACAGTTAGTAGAGCTCTTAATGAATATTGCTATTGAAGCAGAAATGCTGCTTTATGAAATGAAATATCTCAAGATGTTATACTACATTGATATTTAAAAAAACATATTACCGCCAGCTGTATTGTAAATTTATATAACCGATTGATGATAATCAATGGAACTTCATTATTATTAATTGCACGTATTTTCCACTGTACTGAGCTTTCTCAGAAATTGTATTTTAAAGTTTTTCAGCGTAACTAAAATAATCGGGTCTAAGTTGAACTGAACACTTCCAGCATGGTTTATTTGTATTATGGCATTCTTCCATGGTTTAACTTTAAATAACATTCATAAAAACACATTAATTATTCATTAAAATTTCATGGATTTTATTGTAACCTTAATTATCAACTGCATGCATAAACTGTTGCTTGGAAAATTCAATAAAACGAATACACTTAGTGATGACAACGCAATTATCTTATCTACAATCCAAGTAAATAAAGGCTTCCAACTGAACAAACAATATTACTAATTCATGTAAAAATATCGGTTCTAGCTGCGGAAATATTTATTGGTAAAAGGATGCCAGTCAATCTGCTGATTAACAGATTAAACGATTAAAAAAAAATTAAATTAAAAAGAGATTTTATGCTGTTTCTCTATAAAGGTTTTCATTTTCCAGCTAACAACATTTTCAAAAGATGTAAACCTTCGTCCACTAGCTTAAACGGTTAACGGTTAACAAAAAAAGGAGATTTAAAAAAATCATACCTGCACCAACTCGTTTCAACTTACTTACAAAACACGTACGTATATTTGCTTCAAATATCTCCCTCAAAGATTCACCCAAAAACATGCCAGCTTTAAACACTCATTAAGAGTTTTAGCTCTAATGTGCTAGGATTTTGTCGCAGTCACCATGAAATGCATTCCTTCGTTCTTCTAAGTGTAATTTCTCGGAAAAAAGTTTCCATTACCCGCTTTAATGGATGCGAATCGATGTAAACTAAAGAGATTGCTGTAAAAAATCAGGTCACGTGCATTTAGTCGACGATCAGTACCTGGATAATGGAGAAGAAAACTCAACGCAAATCCTGACTGTCCGATTCCAGTTTTGTTCCAGCACTAGAAACCTTCTAAAGTGCCAATGGGACAATCATTATAATGGTTCTGTTGATACTCGTCAGATTAAAGTCGCTTAGGTGCATTCGGTATATCAAGGGATAAACTGTCGTTTGCACATTCCAACAAACTTGAGTTTCAAACGGATTAATTTGTCACGATTCAACAAAACAGCTTAACAGCTACAGCTTTGAAGCTGTAATTCCATGCTCTCCTATTTATTGGATGGCTCAAGCCGCCATTACCCTTATTCAAATGGCTGCTTAACGGTAGATCCAGGAGTTGTGTGTATCTGATTATAAGCAGAAGATTATGAATAAATGGAACTTTATTGACCGCCAGTTGGAGGATTATCGACATACTTTAGGGCGTTCAATCATAGGAAAGAACTGGTGTGTCTTGTGGATTCGTAGCCGTGGAAATGTTTTGCTTGCGAAACATCAAAAAGTTATTATTTTTGCTAAACTATCTTAATAATCGGTAATCTTATAATAAGTATTTAGGCCGAAATTTTCTTTAGTTTCTAAAGTAAACTTCACTTTATTTCAATCGATTGAAAAGTTTCATTAATTCTCCACTCGACACATTACAACTGCTTAAAGTAATATTCTTACTATAAGAGCTTCTTAGTGTAAAAATGAAGTCACTGTTCATATGAGCGTATCGATCCTCATTTTATTCTCTTCCTTCTGCTTTTTTCTTTTCACTCTTAACTTTTAACTCACTAGATGGCTTCTGGCACACAAAATAAAACACAAAATGCAAAAGAGTTTTAGGAATCCAATAGAAAGCTATTAAAATTTTCGCAATCAAGGATTTTAATTTATTCATTATGCATTAAAACACCTTAGTGCGGAGTGAGACTCTGTAACTTCAAAACGAACACATTTAATTTAAAAAATCATGTAGAAAACTAATATAAAAAAGTATATTTATTAACAATATTCCTGGGGTCAATGTTGTAAATACGAAAAGGGAAGTAACAAGATCCAATACATCAATGGAGCATTGAAGAAGGTTTAAAATCCTGTTATTAGTGGTAAATTTATAGATCACATTATGGAAAATCGCACAATATCGGTATTCATAAATTCCTCCGCAGCTTTAGATGGAATTTATCGTCGGTGGTTGGTTTTATAATTTATCATAGCCATCGCCTAAGACTTGTGTTATTTTATGGCATTGTAACACTAAACCAACACAGATATTAATTAGACTGTGGAAGAAAACAAGCTCTAAATACTGTTCAATGGCTTTTATAACTTGTTTGCTTAGTTTCCATTTATGCACGGGATTCGTATTATGTTGCATCATGTTGTCGCTGTCCGTAACTGACGCAATTTATACACCCAATGGAATTTTCCTTTCAAGTTCATTATATCTAAATAAAGAGTATTTAAAATTAGTTGAAAACCCCCCCAAAAACAAAATTCCTGGTCGTGTCTAATTTTCCGAGTCCAATTCAAACGTTTTTAAACTTCTGCACTGCTTTTTGTTTTCTACAGCCTCACAACTTTGAAAATCAATTTTCCAAGAAAAGTTGTTGCGTGGAAAGTTATTGAAGCAGAAATGTTGTTTTCGTACATTTTGGTATAACTAAGTATACTAAATACTAAGGTGGAAGAACAATTTTCTACATGAAATCCTGCAACTCAGCGGCGCAACAATCTGAAACTTCAAGCATTATAAAGTTATCAACTATCAAAGCATACTGTGAAAGCCTGAAAAAGGCACATGTAGCTTTGAAGTTTTGTCTTAATGGCTTGTTAATTTATTCGGCATAGTTCGACTAAATCTTTCAAAGGTTTGACTTGCTGAGCTGCCTCCAGTGCAGCCAAACAATTCACGAAAATATCTAACATTGCAGAACATCATTCGATAACATAAATGGAGTATCTGAAAAGGATTAATTTAGTGTTTATGCGTATTCTGTGCCTACTTCATTTAGCAAAAGATGTACGAAAAATTAAAAAATTATAATAATGCAGAAACTTTCGAGAATATCACTTAAAAAACATGAATCTTTCAGAGTAAGCACTCGGTGAATTTTGAGGAGTTGGCGTAGTGATGCCAAAATGGCTTCTTGCATTTGCGTTCCAGTCACCCATTTGGTAAAATGTTGCTCCTAAAAAATGTAGTGACCTTTTTTTGTTTGTGTTTGTTGTTGCTGTTGTTTTTGTTTTTGTTGTTTTGTTGTTTGTGCTGAAATTCTAGCCCCGGGATTCGTAAAACTTTAAGCCGCCCCTGGGTTAAATGCTAAGCGTAATTAAAAGTGCGGCACGGTGAGACTTGTTGAGTTATAATTAAAAACTTAGAAAGTGAAGAAGCATGCGCTCTAAAAGTCTTCAAAATTTCTTCAAACCTTTAAAAATTCATTCAAATTACATGAATTCCTGAATTTTGGGAGCTTCGTAAATGCTGATTTGAAAATGAACGCTTTTACGCAATTGCATATTCTTCAATAAAAATTCCTACTTCCAAAGTAAAGCCAGTAGAAACTTGAAAGATTAAGATTCTGCAGAATACTTTTTTTTAATGAAAACAAACTCTGTAGCTCAAATGGTTCTTAAGCAACGTCAAAAAAGGCGACGTCATGTTTCAGTCTTCAGATGAGCTTGATGTAAAAATACAAAGCTGCCCAAAATATTCCCACAGTTTAAAAATTAACTACGAAAGAACCAATAAGTAGCTCAATCGATACCAAATCCAAAGGATGTTAAAATATTTCTTACAAGTTTTCTGAAAGCTGGCGGCCCATCCTCCATTTTCTGCCCATAAATCTTCAAAAAGCTCACTACACTTTTACAAACTGCCGCATTTGCCACAGCGGTCGTAATGATTCTAGATTTTTCATTTAAAAACGCGCAACCATGCGCGAAAAAACGTTTTTTCTCAATGGTTGTTTTGATGTAAATAAACAAAATTTCCGAATTTGTACATTATTGAGGCCCCATTATAGGTCCAGAAAAACTCACTGTTTTCTGTGCTTTATGGTCTGAAAGAAGTTTGGAAGTGGTCGAAAATAAATTGGACTTCCAGATTACTCTTCATTCGAGCCAGCCGCGGAGCCCATATGCCCCAAATCATATTTAAGCTATAATGGCATACAATTGCCTTTTCAATAGAGTCAGTATCATGACGTTAACATGATTTAAGTGGGTTTTATTTCAGTTTAAAGTTCTATACCTCTAAAAAAACACCATTTATTTGGCTCGTTCCCAAAGCCTGGACATACAAATCCTTTTTCTGCATTAAAGTTTAGTCCTAGATTAATAACATTTATAGCTTTTAACGTTTAATTCGTATCCATAGGTTTTACCCCTGAAGCAAAAAGATGGGAAGTTATTCACAATAAATCCAAAGAATTGAAAGAATCCTAGGAGCTGATGCTAATTTTATTGAATACCGGAACCCAAATTTCCATATCTGAAGCGGTTTATGAGCGAAAATGTGCAGATTAGCTTAATATAAAAATACAAAGCCGCTGAAAACATTCCCAAAGTTTAAAAATTAATTGTGTACATTTTCCTGATTGTATTTCAACTTAATTCAAAAGAAATTCCTGAACCTGACCGAACCTTAACCGTAGACCGTTAAAGTCATTAAGCTAACTTTAAATTATCGTTTCTGCCGTGGCTACTTTTATAGTAAAATCATGCTGATCGTAGCAGAAACGATACTACGTCTTATTTTAAACGTTTAGTAGGCGTAAGTGGCCATATAATTACATACATAATATTTATAGGTAAAATAATACGATCAACTCAAAAGCGCAAATCCACACAGTGTTACCCAGGCCTATTTCAGAGTGTATTGTGGAATAGCAACTCGCTTTCACATTTATGTTTAACGGTAAAAGTATGTACAAAAAATCTAATTCTAAAAGGCTAGAAAATGCAGCAAAACTAGACTATAGTTTAGTGCACGTTTGCTCAAAATTTGAAATTTTTAGCTGCTCCTGACTACTGTCTAAAATAGCAATTTTTTCTCTAAATTGCCGTATTCCGCCGCTGTAAGATTGAACTTTGCCGCAATAATGGAGTAGAGTTTGCTCAATTTTGAACAAAAATTGCAAGATCGTAGCTCTACCCCGGTCGAAAATACAATTTTTTTTAAATAAATTATTCATGTAGATGGGAAAGTTGTTAAATGTAGTTTTTTTACATTTTTTTAATAGCCTTCCTTTGCAAAAACACTTGAATTGGCAAACGTAGACTAGAGTTTTACTCACAATTCGAAATATTTAGCTGACCTTGTTTCCAAGATATGATTTTTTTAAATAAACTGTACACGTAAATGTACTAAATCGCCATATTCCGTAAAAATAATGAAATTTGCAGAAAGAGTGGAATAGATTAGATGTTCACCTAATATGAGCCTTAATTTGAAATTTCGTTCTGTGCTTGTTTCCGATATACAATTTTTAAGTAAAGAAGTATGTTATTCTAGCCCCTGATGAAAATATATTCACTCGAAACAGGTTATTTGACGGTTTTGTAATAAATTGTGTATTTTGCGTAATTTTGTAATAAATAAAATGTGGAGGATTCTATCTTCCGAAACTCAATATCGATTTAATTCGGTATTCTAAATAATTCTAAAAAAATCTTGGAACAGCAATTGACCGAGAACAGCTTATGTCTTTTAGATAATGGTAAATATTTTGATCATTACAAAATTGTTCCAAGTTTTGAATATCAAATATATTTGGAATATTCTAAAATATGTTTTCAGATGATAAACAGTTTAATATCTTATTATGCATTATATTTTTATAGGGCATTTTATAGAATTTCCCAGAAAATTGACTCTGGGATCACGTACTAAACATATTTACAAACTGAAATCTATATCAAAAAGAACGCAAGTTGAAAATTTGAGAATCATTAGTGTGGCGCCACCTGAATTTCACTCGTCTAATTTTTTATTTTTCGATGCATAGCACGTTTTCTATTACATTTACCTACCAAACTTTATATGTTTGTAGTGTATATAGTAGAAGCTGTGTACCTCAGATGGGAGCATGATAAAATATAACCCAGAAAAGCTGACAAAAATTTGAGCATTGGCCAAAACCAAAAGGCAAATGAAATTTATTTCAACAAAATACACATTCTGAAAAGTTGTTTATTTTTTTTATTCATTACTTATCTCAAATATCGTTAACATTGTATAATTTGAAAAAGAAAAATACGAACTCAATTTATTTTCAGTATTACTCAGTTAATCCGAGAATTACCACTTTTTCATGAAATTAACTGAAGTTTTTCACCTTTATTAAAAACAAAACTATTGGTTTTAAACAATAAAATGTTTTTTATTTTTGTATTGAAGACTTAGCTAGACCGAAATGTGCATTTTCGTTTTTCTTTTTTGTAGTTGATACATCTTAAATGGTTTTTATAAATGAAGCTTTTGTTGACAAATATTGAGTTTCTTGAAATACCACAAAGTAATGATTGGAGAATTTTACCTATGTATTTTTGCGCTTGTGCATACTTTTAGAACCTCCAATTGTGCTCAATAAATTTTCGTCTGGAAATAAACATTTTCTGGTTAATATCCTTTCCGTCAATGTACTGACTCTATAGAACCGTGTTTACTGCGTTTATTCGATAATTAAATGAGTCAGGCTGTTAATTATAGGCACAATGGTGGTAGCCAATGCCGTGGAAAAACACTTTATTTTCTAATCGGTGAGTTAGATTGAAAAATACCAACAAAAAATTACTTTATTTGTTCAGTCACACTAAACTATCAAGAAAAAAATTACCTTGTTTTTTTTTAAGTTTTCTTGAAACTATTGACTGATTGGAACAATACATATAACACAAAATAACATGTAAGTACTAATTTATACCGCAGATTACAAGCAGCTTGAATTAAGTTCAATACTTATACACTAGTTTGTTTGTCGTTTTCCGGCTCTTAACTTTTTAACTGCTGAATTAAAAATCCGAAATAATAAGCGCAGTAAACAAAAATAACATTTAGGAATTTTACAGGCAAGATTTAAGTTTAAGAGCTTCAGATATAAATATTATAGAATGACCAAACAGTCACTTCCCCTTTGAATATCGGTTTTATAACGACAATTTTCAATCTTTTTTACTATTTAACCCATTCTCATTGCTTTAGATAATTTGATTTTATTCATGCCATATTTAAATAAATTTATTTATAAAGACCTATTTACTCCGTTGTTCTATTATCGTGGAAAATACGTCGATATAACGTGATTCCTGTTACGTCTATCGCACATTAAAGTCACGTAAATTCTTCATTAGCTATGCGGAATGTTTTACGGTACACCACTGGCTTGTGTTGCATTCGACGTGGAAAAATGTTGGATCTCATTCATTTCTATTCATCTCAGGGGCTCAGGAGCGGAAGGTATTAAGAACGTATGTTGCCCTTAACTTAAATTCTCTTAAGCCATGTTTCTGATTTTTTAAGTGTAGAGTAGTTGTCGTTTTCACAGTTATCTTACAAAGTGCGCGTTCATTGTCAGGTAGAAGCGAAGGAATTTAGCTAGTTTCCTCTAGTGGATTAATTTGTATTGATCAACAAGTGGTTGTTGGTATTGATTTGCGTTTACATAGTTCAATGTGTCTAGAATTCTAAACTCAGGTAAGTGCAAAATAACTGAAAAATGTTGAGGGAATTGTAATAATTTAGAAGACAATGGCTATTTGTGAGTAATGAGTGCCTTGTTCCAACCAAGAGAAATCAATGGCCATGTAATTGAATTAAATACGGCTCCATCCATTGGCGCAACAGAATTGGTAAAATATAGTCGAAAATAATTTGTTTAATGTACGACGAATTCAGTCAATTATTTGTGCTTGTATGGGATTATTTTGGGTCTATTTTTTTGGCAGGTTTCACTTTACTGGAAAATTTATCTTGCGTCTTAGTATAGTCAAAATTTTTTTGTTTGATTGTTGTTGTACAATTTCCAGTTTTACGCAGGCATTTATGTTCAAAAATTGAGTTCTAAAAATCAGTTTTTGTTTGCTGTGGACATGTTGGGTTTAATATTGAAATTTTGCGATTTAAAGCAAAATTTCAAGTTTTTGGATTCTAAAATAATTGAACTGAGTGAGTTAATTGTCCAAATTTTTAGTTTATTTAGGAAATTTATAGCATTTGAATCTCCAAATTTGAGCTATTTATCAATAAAACTTGTTTAAACTTAGATTTGTTGTATTTGAAGTGGAAGCTTGTAAAAGAGCGGTTTGGACTAAAATAAACTTAGGAAGACAAACTATGAATTTTGAAACTGGTTATTTTGATTGCAAAAACTTATTTTCTTAATCTACCTTATAAAATATTGCACTAAAGCGACTCAAAGTAAATATTTGATAATCGTCTACGCAACAGTCAGACAATTTTGTAAATTTAATTTCATTTGAATGATTTTCAATGTAGATTGGCATTTCAGAAGACAGAAACATTTTTAAAATAGTTGAAAAGATTGAATAAATATAAACTCTGTAAATAAATATTTCCATATAAAGCCCACTAGAGAACGTTATTTCACTTCAGAAAATGAACGGAACTGGATTTGTTTGCCAGAAAACTTAGCAGCTAAAATTATTCAATTAGAAGAATTATTTAGTCTGCAAATAGGCGAATTATCAGAAATTTTGTTTTAGGGTGGTGGACTCAAAGAAACTCTCTCCCTAATTGATCTCTTATACAGATGTTCTTTATTTCAGCTAAAAACTATGATCAAGGAACAATCTCCACAATTTCGGCTACAATTGCAGCAGTTGCTTTAGGCATGTTTTCACATTTCTGAATATTTTGTACAAGTTTGCTTAAACAACCGGGAAATAAATTAACTTATTTTAACTGAAACTGATTTTTTATATAAATTTAGTTGAATACCGCTGGAGAACCTCGTTATGGTTCCCATTGAAAAAACCCTACATAATTTACTTGAAAATATCTTCCAAAAATTATCTTTTGATCAGATGTGAGTTTTCTTAGGAGCAACAGTAACTGCATAACTACTTATGAAAATTATACTCTTATTTGAACTTTTCAGAGAAAAAGTGTAGTTATTGCTAATGTTCTAGTTTATGATATTATTGGGTTTTGAGTGCTATCCATGTCATTTTTTTAATAATGATTATATGGACGATCAAAGACGCAGTTCGCAAAAAAAAATTGTAATCTAGTAAACATTTTTATTTTCAGTTTTTTTGCTGCTCAACTAAATACGTAATTTATAAAAATGTGAGAAAAAGAATTTTTATGAATATAGAATAAACCGGAAAAATTAACATATTTAAATCTGCAATTTAGTTATTCGAGTTAATAAACGTATCAAATTTGTAAGTTTGAGTGATTATTTTAGTTTAATGCTGTAAGTAAATAGAAGGCAATAAATTGAAACAAGAAAATTTCCGCAGTCGTTTTTTCGAATAATTCGACCTAAATCCATATCAGATTATTTTATTTCAATTTTTTCGGCCGTAATGTTCTCGTTACAGCCTGCAACATATCAAACTTCTTGAAAATATCTGTAAGTTTGTGTATTCACTAAACCGATGAATGAGAAGTTCGAGTTTAAATTTAAACTGAAGAAAACATGCTTTAAAACGAGTAAATTGAAACGTCTCGCTTACCGTACGAAACCTCGCATGTTGTCGATTAATTATTTACAACCTTTTTAAATTGCCAACAAAAATTTCCAGAAGTCAATGTGTCTTGAAATACGTGCTAAATTTCAATTTATCTGATGAAATATTTATGGCCCTTCAGAAATTAGCAGATTAAAAGCAATCGTTATTTGTTTTGCAACAAAATGTTTTAGTTTCTCTCAAGAAATTAACTACAATTGTGTGTACTCATAATACTTTTTATAACTAACTAAATTAATAATATTAATTAACACAATATTAACGACATGTAAGAGTCCAAGAAGATTTTCCAAGTTTATAAAGAACCTTTAGAAAAAAGTGTCTGAATTGAGGAAAAACCTCTAAAAATGGGAATTGTTGCAACTGAGGGTTGGATAACTGTAATAAATCCTAAATATTTTGAAAAATCCATTATGACCAAAGCAAGACCTACAGAAAATTTAGTATTTAGTACAGCCAAAGAACTGGAAATAGTACTAATCTATTTAACTTGTAAAAATAATTTTAAACCCATCAAATCTAGAATAGACATAAAACCTCCTAAAATCCTGCTTTTGTACACTTTTTGAGACATTTTTGACTATTGCTGGTCTTTGACACTAATTACAAATCAGGAAATGGCAATGCCAGTTAAATTTGACTTTAACAACGGTTTCCGCTAATTTTGAAGCTGATCATAAAACTCGATTACTCGCAAATCAATATTAGATAGAACGGAGTAAAGATAACGTCATTTTTTTTACTTGTTTTAGGAAAATTATCAGTACTTTATAGTGTGATTAGTGCGTGGTGGGGATATGTAACTACACCTACAATTGGTGTGCACTTATTATGCTTCAGCAAGGTTGTAATTTAGCAACGACTGCTGGCCAAGAATTGTTCCAAGGCTGAATCGACCACAGTATACCAATGTGACTAGATGATAAACAATTTGTCATAAAATCAGAGGAAAATCCATATAAAAACACTTAAAATGGGATGTTGTTTTATTTGTGACGCGTAAGTATTACATGTTTATTCATATTTTAAACGACACCAATATTTACAATTTGTAATAGAGATGGTTAACAAAATAAGTGTTGTTTGGATAATTCAGAGAATTAAAAATATGGCAAAAACAACTTTATAACATCTTTGTGGGCAGAATACTATATAGTGGAGAACTTATGTTGTAACGCAAACTTTTAACGTTTGTTTATACAGTCATTTATTACTGGTGAATTTTTTTATGAAGCAGTAACCGCGGTAAATTAAAATTCTATTTTTAAGTGTAAATTTTCGATTTTTTTAATAGAAATAAATCGTTTATGTTGTTCAAGACCGGTTACTGTTAATGGGAACACATAACTATTCCAAGGTTCCATTTCATATAATTCGTGTGTTAATTATAATTAAAATTAACTGCTGGTTTTTCATGAACACTGACTTATTGTTCATTATGAAAATTTTGTCTATCGACACACAGTACCCTAGAACCCTACCATGTAAAAATGGTCCCATTCTGTTAATTTAACTTTTAAGTTCCACGTTTCCATCCAATATTTTATCGGACTTCTTGTTCTTCTGTACACTGTAAACATGTTTTTCTATTTGTAGTTTTTTTGTTTTTTTAGATTATCCTGCGTTATGCGGATTGTCTGCCTCGCAGTCCTACTGGCTATTATTTTAGTTATAGTATTCGTCGCCTTACTGGTAACTGGCAAAATAGAACTGCACAAGAAGAGTTAATATTATGGTGGTCGCGGTTTAATATAAAACAATTGTGCAAATATGTTTTTTAGAGTTTTACATGTATTTATATGCGATATACTGCGAGTAGGCTAGGTTTTGTATACATTTTTTACAAGAAGGTAAAGGCCGCTGCAATGGTAAGATTCTACGTTTACATAAGGTACTTGTAATGTACTTATAATCATTGCGAGCATAAACCAGACTTTAAAACTAGACAGCATGTAACACTTTCTCACACCATGTGTTAATATTTTCTAAACTATAACACGGTCTATAAATATGATAGGAAACTGCTTTTTATCTTTCGCTTCTATTTCAACTGATTATGTTGAGATTGATGACAAACCTTTCGTTCCGAACTGAACTAACTTGCAAGCAACTCTTGGCTTCAGACACAGCTGTAAAAATCACCACATCGATTTATGTGTCTTCTAATGCAGAATTTGTGTTTTTGAACGGGGAGTTTGATGGTGGATCGTCACAATCATTTTCCAACTTTAAGGGTACCGCCGTAGGTTCCTTTAAACTTGTAGCCAAAGCTGTCTTTGTAAATGCGCTGCTTCTCAGCTGTCTTCTAACGTAGGTTTGATGGTTTTCATTTGGTTTCAAAGGTTAAACAAGCGATAAAACTTCTATAGTCAAGTCGTTCATGTCTGAGAGTTTTGTTGTGCTATTTAAAGCTAGTACTTCTTTTGTTTCTTCGAGAGAATTGCCGTTTTGGATGGCACGCTGGGTAGTCTCATCAAATGTGGTTCGACTTTCCGGAGCATTCTGCTCACTTGTAGGGCAGCTGAAACATGGGGTGTCGTACTTTCAAAATTCTGGTTTGCCTTTTGTGTAGCCTCATTAAAAATGTTAACGCTTGCGATAGACTTAATTTTTTGTGCATCAGTTGAATCCTTCAAAACCAAGTCCAAGTGCGTCAACGGATTTGAATTTTTTTAAATTACATTGATGTCGATTTTCAGAGATTAACGTTTATATTTCATAAAATCATATGTTGTTTATCTAGTCCTGCCCATTATTTCAATAGTTGTACAAATTGTTTTAAATATATTTTATATATTAATTGCTGTTTAATATAGATACAAATCAAATCGATTGAAAGTTGCACAGATGAACGTTATGTGACTTGTCGGGCAAATGCGCAAATCACGTGAAGATTATTTAATAGTGTTGAACATGTCAAAGAAAGGAAGGATTGGAAGGTTTTCCTTCGATCTTATGTTCGCATTCATTTAAACACCGTTTTTTCGGGGTTTGAAAGCTGGATTTAGCTTCTATGTAGTAAAGATATTTCGGTATACATTTTATTTGAAATGCCCTCAAAAATGTGGAAGAAATATGGAAATTCGGTTGACATCAGCATGTAATTTTTAAGGAAAAGTGTATTGTAAATTACTCGTGTTCCTTAAAATACCTTTGCGTATTCCAAATTACCAAAAGTAAACGTGTAAAAGTTGAAATTTGTGATAACAGAAGGGCATAAATTAATTTAAATAATGTAAAAGTAAACTGAGGAAATTCTAACGGTTTCACCAGATGACTTTTTGTTTAAAAAAATTGTTCAACTATGGGCGAAGGACGGTTAAACGTGGACGTTCCAACTCGATTAAACCGCCAAACTGCTTCATTCAAATATATATATATTTTTAAATGATTTTTTCGTACATAATCAAAATCAATTGTAGCCAATTGAAAATCCAAGAAATTTGGTATGAAATCAAAAATTTTATAGATGAATTTTTTCAATTTCTTACAGACCCGTATTCGCCAAGTCTCAAGAAGTTTGATAACGTTGGACGTATGCAAGAGGATTCATTGAATAATTGAAAAAATGAAATTGTTGAATTTTTATTGAATCTGCTTTTGCACATATGAATTAGTTATTTTGCATATACCAAGTCTTCATTTCTATTGTTCTTGTTTCTTATATATTTAAATACATTTCTCAAAACACATTCAGAACCTTAGCGTGTAACCCAATGAATAGTTTAAAAAGTTACCATTATCTAATTGCATTGGTAACCTTTGATATTAACCAAAAGTGGAAGTATGAAACGAAATAAACGTTGCAAGGATTTTTTAAAAACAAATTAACAATTTTTTTAAAAAACAAAAATTCCATGAAAATTAAATAATATATGTTTCACTTTGTAAAATAAGTTATTATATAAGCAAATTCTATTATCGGTTTTGTACTTATTTTCAAGTAACAAATCGAGTAGATTCAAAAAATATAACTCTTAACGGTCTTGGGTGACAAATCATGAAAACCAACATAGAATTTAATCAATTTTATTTCTCAAAACATATAAATGCTGAGTTAGGAATGAAAATAGAAGACATCCACGAATTTCCTTGGGCTAGTACACGAACGCAACTACATTAATAAAGCAAATGACACCTAACAAAACCGGTCCAAAAAAGTTCATTCAGCCCGTTTACTTCAAGGTTTATTTGTCGGTAAAATTTTTCAAAAAGTCCTCCGAATCCTTGATAAGTTGGTGCAGGCGCTCCTTTGTGGCAGAAGTTTGATGCTCCTTCAGCTTTTCTTTGGCAATTACGATGTTGCATCGATAGCCCGTAACATTATGAAAAACTCGGATTTGTTTATCGGCCGCCACCAAAACGTACTTTCCAGAAGCGTCGAACAGAAGTCTGGTGATATGATCTAAAATTTTAATAATTTAACGGTAATATTATTGAAAAAATTATATAAATACCGTTTGATATGTTCTCGATGGTACAATCCAGTTCACCAGTGAAGGTGGAGAAAAATTGAAGAGTGTTTGCAGTAGCTGTTACTAAAACTTCGGCATTTGGTGATAAGGCAACAAGTGAACAATTGGAAGCTAAATCATACTGTCCGGTTTTATCCAGTCGTGCGTCCTGACCTTGCTTATAGTTAACTGAAAGAGTGTTTAAGCTAATTCTCAATTTCCAAGTTTTGGTTTGCTAAGCAAATACAAGGTGAACGAGAAATCATCTTGGTGTTAACTTTACTCTTATAATCCCATCAATGTTTTACCGTTAGTATCAAAAAGTCTCCAGGTTCCATCTTTGGAAACAGTCGCCATATGAGATGACTGGACATCGAAAGCCACATCATATACTCCAGAAGTATGACCGCCAAGGGTCAGTTGAGGCACTTGTTTGGATTCTTTAAATTCTCCTGATTTATCGAAAACAACTTCCCATATTTTTGCTTCAGGGGTAAAACCTATAGATACGAATTAAACGTTAACATCTATAAATATTATTAATCTAGTACTAAACTTTAATGTAAAAAAAGGATTTGCATGCCCAGGCTTTTGGAACGAGACAAAATAAAGAGTGTCTTTTTAGAGGTATACTAAATAATAAAACACACTAAAATCATGTTAACGTCATGGTACTGACTATATTGTATGCCTTATAGCTTAAATATGATTTGGGGCATATGGGCTCCGCGGCTGGCTCGAATGAAGACTCATCTGGAAGTCCAATGTTCTACCAATTCCAAACTTCTTCCGCACCATAAAGCACCAAAAACAGTGAGTTTTTCTGGTCATAATGTTGTCTCAATAGTGGCTTCTGGATTTTCGTCGCTCCAAATTCAGTAATTTTGTTTATTTACAACAAAACAACCATTGAGTCAAAAACGATTTTTCGCGCATGGTTGCACGCCTTTAGATGAAAAATATAGAATCATTATGACCCTTATGGCAAGTGCGGCAGTTTGTGAAAGTGTAGTGAGCTTTTTAAAGATTTATGGGCAGAAAATGGAGGATGGGCTGCTAGCTTTCAAAAAACTGGTAGGAAATATTTTGACATCCTTTGGATTTGGTATCGATTGAACTACCTATTGGTTATTTCGTAGCCATTATTGAGCCGCCATTATATGCAGAAACACTCACTGTTTGATGTGCGTTTTATGGTCTGGTGGAATCAAAGTGGTAAAAAATTTACTTAATACCTAATACTTAATACTTAGACTTAATTAATTAATAACTGGAATAATTCAGGAAATCAGAACTTTTCAGTCATTTTTAATTAGTTGAAATTTCGTTGGTTTTTCTCATCGCTTGGAAATTGAGCAACAGTTTGATTTTTAAGTGATTTCTTCGCAGTTTTTTGCTTAGTCAATATTTTTAGAAAAACAAAATTTATTCGGTTATTTATAAAAACGTCTCCTACATCATGTCAATCTTTTAAGTTTCTACTGGCTTTACTTTGGAAGTTGGACTTTTTTTTATGAATGGTATGCGCGCAAAATTTAGGAGTTATGCGGTTTTTCCCAACTTTGCCCATTTCAATTGTAATCCTAATAAGAAAAATACCACCGTGTATGTTGTGTAGTTATCTCCTCAAAAACTGAAAGACTTAAATGATTTTCAACTTTGAATTCGAGTATTTGATAAATAACACTTTTATGTTGTAGTAAGTACACAATAATGTTGCATATGAAATTTTTGTTGTATCAAACATTAAATGAAAATTAATATGAGGAATATAAGTGCTTTTAAAAAAGAAATACGAACAAAATATGCGAAGCGCTAAAAATACTTTATCAAAATTGAGAAAAAATACTTAATTTTTAGCACAATTACTTAGACTGATTCAATATTGAAAATACTGTATTAACTATTCCTGCCATTTGATATTTCAGAAGGTTAAAATAGTATAACCGATTTCTCAGTTTACAATTTAAGGAAAACAGCAAGTTTTCTAAGCTTTTTTTAGATCTGAAATAAACATGTTATTTAATCATTAAATGGTATTAAATGTTGTGCAAAAGTGCCGATTTTGAACTATAATAAAAAAAAATTAAACTGCCGCATCCAAAGCTAACAAACCGATCCTGTTTCGCGGCAAATTCCTTTCATTGGAACAAATTCATCAGAACACCGACAGACTGATTTTCTGTCGGCGTTTTGACGAAACATCAAAGGAATTTTGCCGCGAATCAAGCTCGTCTCAGGCTCGGTTCGTTAGCTCTGGACGCACCATACCGGAAAATAAAAAATAATATGAAAAAATAAACTTGGAATATTTCTCTATTATTATAATGTAATAATGCTCCATCTCAAAAATATATAGTGAATTGATATTAAAATGCCTTTTGACATTTAATTTTAAACAAAAAATTCTTCGTTTAGGGCGTAGAGGGTATCACAAGTTTAAGAAAAACACCGATTCTTTTTATTCAAGTTTTCGGAAACGCCAGTTATATGTTTCCAGCATTTTAAATGAATTTTTTGCTTAAAATCAACTTTTCTATAGTCTGTACGCTATAACGTTATAAAGCATAGAACCAAATGTTTTTTATTTCGGTTAAAACACTAATGACCGATTTCGAATCTTTAAAATTGTATATTTTTATTAAATTTTTAATAACTACCCTGTAGAACCTAAACAAAGCGCTTTCGGTTTTTGCAATAAATAAAATATCTGCATGGTTCTCATATGGCACGCTAATCCTACTCGCCCCGTATCAATTGCAAAAATAAAACGTCGCCGCTTATAACAGAATTTTTTCAGTTTAAAATGAAATCGTATCATATTGTTTAAACACAATTTTTCCAATATTTTACTCATGCGAAAGTATCCTTATGTAACCAAATGGGGTCGTTGCACATTGTTTTTTCTTTCATAAAATTGATTATTGACGTACATATAAGAGCCCTACATTTTGTTTTCACATTCGTAACAAATCTATCAGCAGTCAAAGTTTAAACTTACACTAAGCGCGCCGGAACGACAAGTTTTGGCTGATCGTAATGTGACGTCACGAAGCATGATTGTGCTCCGCCACATTTAGCGCCTATACGAGTATTGTGTGTTGGTTTGCTTGTTTCTCAATTATTGAAATTAAAATGGCTTATAAGTACTGTATGGTGCCACAGTGTACAAGTACCACTACGTCCATACCAGGAAAAACATTTTTCCCCAAACAAAGTGCCATTGAACGAAAAGAAACGGAAGATGTGCTTGAAAGTAGCGCGGCGAAACTGCACCGATATTTCTGCAAAAAGTAACATTTATGCCTGTGAGGATCATTTCGATGTTCGATGTTTCGAAGTTCACATAAAAGCAATAATATTTATAATATAGGGTTCTTAACCCTGTGTGTTCGTTAGATTTAGGTTTCACCTTTGCTTCATTATGTGCAATTTTTGTTTATTTTATTTTACAGCTTGAAAAAGACATGGAACATTTTATAAAGTGAAAAATGATGGGAGTTCAGAACATAATGAAAAAAGATGTTGTTCCACATGAATTTGCGTGCAAAAAAGACAGAAAACGAAGTAGTGACGCTCCTGTACGACCCGTAGTTTTGAAACGTAATAGACTTAACATTATAAATGACCCTTTAGACGCTTTAGATGCAAGATTATACCTAGGCATAAATAAAGCTTTATTTATAATTAAGCTACTTAGAGGACTACAACATTGGGTTTTGTAAATATTTACCTAGTTCTTCAAAAAATTCGCCTTGACAAAACTTTTGCTGAAGTAGGTGACGATTTTGAATTTTCCGCAAGTAGAATTTTTGCAAAATCCCTTCCATTAATTAGCGAATTGTTAAAGAGTTTAATAGTCTGGATGCCTAAAAAACTTATACCTTTTCGTGCACATTATAGTAAAGTTTACGCCATAATCCATTGTTTAGAAATTTAAATTCAGAAGCCGGAAGATCCAGTCAAACAAGCTCTTGCATGGTCAGATTACAAGAAAGCTAATAATAAAGTATCGATATCGTTAAACCCAGATGGCATGATAGATTATAGTTATTATGCCTTAATTGCTAATGTATTAAAAACGCTTAGCTTGCTCCTATGCAACATGCGTGTGTACATTCGGCTGGTTATGGTCATATAACTAGCGTAGGATTTGTGCCACTCTACGTCACAGCCAGTAAAACAACGTTCTCGCGTGACGTCATTTTACAAGCAAATCTGGGAAGTTTCGTTTTCTTTTTTTATATCAATTTTTTTTTGTATTCGCTTTCGGCATTCTTCCAAACGACCCTCACGCTATGTTTGGAGAAGTTTCAACCAAACCAAACCAACTAAACCAAAAATTTGTGCAACGACCCTATTCCCGAATAGCAGAAAAAATAAATAATCGATAAAACATTGTTTAACAAACAAAAAACACGAAATTATTATCTATTTGCCAAAATAAACTGTTATTTTGGCATCAGGTACATATTTCAAGTGGGTGACCTATACCAAGTTTTCCTACCTATGCCTATAGTTTTTTATCGCATTCAATATTTATAATTTATGAATACTCCACTCATAAACAGTTCGCGTTATTAACAAACATGGCAATGAGTATAAATAGCAATTCTATCAACGTTCAATAAGTTCTGAATGATGTCATTAAAGTACCAAATATCGTGTTTTTTGTTTACAATGCTGATATTTTTTACTAATTTCGCAAAACCATACTATTAATAGGTGTTAATTAAATTGAATTGACTGTGTCAACAAGCAAAAATTTAGTGATGTTATCATTATTTATTATTTCTGATATCTCGATTCGCGTAGTTGAAGAAAAAACAAAAATGAAAATAAGCACTGGGTGATATCGTCATTTTACGTTCGAAATATTTTTATTTTGCTACTTGAGTACTCCATTGCCACAATATTTCACCATTGTTAATCAGTGAATTTAAGATATTTTGCATACATTTTCATATTTATATTTATTTACCTGATGCTACGACAAATCGACCACATGGCGAAATCTTAGCACAGAAAGTACTCATGAGGAATGTGTCCAATTTGACCAGCTTTTCGCCTTTTAAATCCCATATTATCATGTCGGTCTTGTTTGAACAAGTCATAATGAATTTTCCATTGCTTGCAATTCCCATACCTATCACGTCTGTTTCATGACCCTAAAAGCACATTTGCAAATAACAGGATCACTTTTATGGTCTAGGCAAAGAATCTTATGAAGGTGCACTTATCTATTACTCACTTCTAAAATTAGCTGATTGATTACTGAAAGAAATTAATCTTACAACTGCTGTTTTTTTTTTGTTTTCTAAGCAAATTCTCTCAACTCACTACGTTAGCCATATCATTAAAGAAACTACATCAATTATTTAAAACAATGTAAATTTATTACTATGTAAAAGGGCGTAATAACATTTTGTTTTTTATAGAAATCTTCTCATTGAAAATCATGAGCAAAGCAAACGATACTGGTTTTTTTGTTAAATCCTCTTAAATAGACAGCAATTTTTATGAATCCTCTCATATTCTTTCATTAGCAATTGAAATTAGTTCAATAAACTGAACTGTTCCACTTACAAACGTTTCCACTAGTATATAAAAGCATGTAATTGTCAATAGAGCCACCTCACTATAACGACCCATTGTTTTGTAAAAGAGGTTTGTATAACAACCTGTCTATTAATTACCATGCTAGTGACGAATATAAAACATGAATTGAAACTAACGAGGAAACAGCAAGCGACACGATGCCCTAATAAGCAATAACCAACAATAAATTTACTACACATAATAAATAATTGATGATCATCGGACTATAAATTATTGCCAACGATCATGTCATTTGTGGAAATAATGATTTCAATATATTCTCAAACATTCACATTGCAGAACTGGAAACATTTGTGGGGAATTTGCTACTTGAAAAATGAGTGTATAAAAATAGATGGGAAAATATTTAAACCGGTTCGAGACAATTGATTTAATTGAAAATGATGCATTGGACGCTTGAATGCAAGTAACTGCTTTAATATTATTTCCTTGGCTGTTTAATTTTATTTATGATTTGATATGGTATTCGATCAATGTGCTGATTTACCACTTGCCTGGCGCAGCCACATGATATTGCTCGCAATTTTCTGCAATTTTTTTCCTGATTTACTATGGTATGCGATAAATGCGTTTATTTACCACTAGTTATGTTACATCAGTAAGGTAATTGTGTAATTTACCATTTCCCCGATAAATGCTTCTAAACTCTCCGTAAAATGCGATTGTTCACATACTTTTTATTATAGTCAAAAATATAAATCAAAGGCGGTGGTGTGTCTCAGTACGCAAGATGTAAAGAATCGATAGAGGAATGACAAGAAATACAAAAAGTGTAGCAAATTTAATATAATAACAAATAACAAAACGACTATTCAACTGGTGATCTAGACCATGGTGGAAAATACTTTGTTCTCATGGTGTAACCAGCCAGTAAAACCACCCTTATAATTGTGAACGAGATTACTGACGATTATTATCATAATTAAGTAGTAGAGATAATTTTATTAGCTGATTTTAATTTTTTAATTTTATTATTACGCTCGGCCTACGATAGGCCGATTTTAGAACAAGGCCGGAAAAAAACTAACGACCCACAATCGGGAGGCACCACTATATCAAATCATGATTCGTTATGGATTAATCGTTTTCCATGCCATTGATTAGATATTTATATTACGCCTCATTATTTTATGCAATTTAAATTCGCCGGTTTCGGTTAGTCAATTAATTGATATCAATTTAATGAGGCAAAATTCAAGCTTTGAGTAATAAAAAAATTGTCATTAGCATGTTTGAAGGACGGTAAATATAGTGTTTTAATTTACCCACAAGCTTAGAGTCGTGGCTTAATAAATGACTCCAGTGTAATTATTTTTTTTTTACTTTTAATGAGTTTTAGGCAAGATTCTTTGGAAGAGAGGTCTGGAAAAAACTACCAAACGCGTTTTTACAATTTAAAGTTAAATAATATTAAAATAGCCAATAAATGGTTAAACCTGCACCATTTATTCCTGAAAATAGTTTTATATTAGTAAAAACCGAAATAAATAATTAGCTCTAAATTAAAATAATAAAGTTGGAATATTTTGGGTAACGTTTCTAAGCAGTTTAAGTCTGAAACATTAAAAAACTTTGCTCATTTTAGCAAACGCATTTAAATACTTACTTTTGGAAAGGTTACAGCTTTACTTGCGGTTAACCAGCCATCCTTCTTCTTGTCTACCTTATACACTTCCAGGCAATTTTCATTGAATTTGTGAATAACGAAAGCTTTGCAATCTGGACTCCACTTTACGTGGGTCGCATAATCGAAATCAATGTTCACACGAAGCGACTTTCGATCCTTGTTCACCAGCTCTTTGGTATCCCAGATAAAAACAGTTCGATCTGAAATTTAAATAAAATCATGAGAGAAAGTGGGTATATGAAATGCAATTAATTGCTCTATAAATGGCAATATTATGTACATTAAAATATAGAAAAATATGCTGTTGGTGTATTTTTATTAATTTTAAAGAAAATTTGAATGGAGAAAGTGGAACAGTAGATTTTTAGCCTTTCGAAATGGCTTCAAGTTAAATCGAAGACAAAATAGCTTAACAAGCAAGAGCAAGCAAGAAATACGCAATAAATATAACTGCAATTAAATCAAACTTTTTAAAAAAAATAAAAAAAAAATAGCAAGGCTGTTGCCATGTAAATGTAAAAAGCACTGTTAATATATACAACAAAAACAATTAATGTAAGTTGTAATGGTTCCCCATGTAACGAAACAATTAAAACATATTTTTTCCTTTGCTCATCATTAATACCTTTATGATTGCAAAATAATCTTCAAGTAAGCATGGATTTTTTTCAATTCTATTATATGGTGGGGAATTTTAGATTATGATCCTATTTTAAGGACCGAAAGTGTAAATCGCTCCAAGGTGTTTCGTGATTCGTTTATAATTAAATAAACGCAAACGTTGTAGTGTTAATGTATTTCCTGCTTATAAACTACTTCAATTATTTTTTCAATTACTATAGTTGGTAGCGTGCGCTACCTATTTCAGGAATTTCGTAAGGAAAGTTGAATTTATGTACATATTCACAAATAGTTGCTAATCTCAGTATTTATCACCTGCAAATAACCTTAGGACATATACCGATTCGTGTAGGAAATGCAATAATGCGGACAAATTTTAAAAATAATTTCGAGCTATGCCTAATAGGCTAATGTAATTCAGAAGTCCTTGGTTGCAAAATGTATAATTATCATATAAGTGAGAAGTAATTGATAACAAAATCCCTTAAAGGATTTTTTTCGAATTTCTATATAGTTTTTTTTATGTGGTATAAACCTTACATCTTGATACTAATTAGGAACACTTAAAATTAGCAAAGTACCAAACTAAGATGGATATTGACTCATAAATTCTGCGACTATTTTGGTCGTAACCACGATACACATAAAAGTATGTATAAAAGTATTGTAAGTGTATCGTGGTCGTATCTCTAAATGTTCGGCAGCTTGCGGATAAATTATACCAAAACGTAAAACTTGCTCTAAAATAATTTCAGCAAACTTCACCATCGTGTTTGTCGAATAAAATAAAGTTCTACCGAAAAAACTGGACTACGTTTTCGTTGAATTTGTTTTTATGAAATTATTGCTATTCGTTTTCGGAGCCATTTTCACAAATCTGGACCTCTTTTTTTTTTCGGTTTCAAGATTTTCACAAATCTTGAAACCGAAACTTCATAGTCGAGTTAAAACAAAAATTCTATATACAGGGTGGCATGAATGAACGGATTGTTTGAAATAAAGTTTGTATGTAGTAAAAAATGTAAATTGAATTTTGGTTTTCAATCGTCTATGAAATTTCACCTGCAGCATGAGCCGTAGATGTTGAAAATCGGTCTACCGGGAAAAATGTGATCAGTGCAAGACCAAAAAGTTTATTTTTTGGTGACCCTGTAAATAAAAATGACAGATGAAAAATATCAGACCGATTTGATTTGAGATAACCGGTCTAACTCTGGTGTTGAAATAAAAAAAATAAGTTTTGTTCAATTGGGAGGATGTCAAACTTTCAGAGAATTTGTATTGTTTTATTCTGCACCCTGTAGAAACTTTCCCTGAAGTACAAGATTTTTGCAAAAACACACGCGGACATAAAAGAACTGGACTAGATAAGGCTTATTATATTATAGATAGGCAAGCAGCATTAAGATCACTTGCAACAATCATAAGTTACGGAGTTTCAAAGTTAGAGAAAAATTAGTTGTACAACTTTTAAATTGTTGAGTAGTTTAATTGAGCATAGCTAAAAACACCCCCAAGATATTTTTTTTATATGGAACCGTTTGGCTTTATATGGACCCTCATTAGAAAGGTGGTGGAAAGAGATCATTCTCATCAAAGGTTAATATTTAGTACGTTTGAGGGTGGATAAAATCAAATCGCAATTTTACAGTCTAACTTGTTTTCCACGAAAAAAAACGATTTCTTCTAGTAAATTGATTCCAAAAAGAGTGGAAGTTACGCAAAAAATACAATGTGTGTGTTTTATTAAGCTAGTGATACAATCAGAGGCTTATAAAATGAATTGAAAAATCGGCAAAACTAGTTCTAGTTAAAAGCAAACTCTGATGAAACTTTTTAGAGCAAGATTATACTCGTTAGTTAGATATTTTGCAACTGTTATAAATATTATCGAAAATTTAGTTCTGATTACTGCATTAAAGATATAATATTAATGCATTAACCTCCAAGTTTAATTATCACGATTATACAACAGATGCCTAATCAGTATTCAGTACTTTGCCCGATGAAAATTTCGAATTATACGGGCAATTAAATCGCTACATTAAAAATTAGGTACCGCCCATAATTTCGGTGCAACTGCCACCAACCATAGATTTAGGAACATAATAACAATATTACGCTATTATATAACAAGAAGAAAATGATTATCATTCAACACGATTATTAGAGTTGTTGCAAAAAAATGGCACACACGTACTGCCGCAATCGGGTACGCTGAAAAATGTTATTAGTGGCTTTATTGCCGACATTAAACTACTTTTAGACTTCGTTTATCTAGGTTATTTTCCCACATTAGGTTCGAGATGCTTGGTTATTGTTTTTGTACGTTACTGCTCCTTTATGGGCTGATTTTCTATAGCCATATGACTTGGCTGGTTTCAACTGCCAGTAAATAGACATGATGCAATGCATCTACCTAATAGATATTAATGTTAGTTGCTCAGTAATCAGCATACGAACATTAGGAAGTTTCACTCAAAGGTGTAATTTATTTACATATCTTTTGAAGGCTTAGTAGGTGGTTTGTCCAAAACTGAGAGCTTCACGCTTGGAAAGAAAGAAAAGTATAATCAAAGGAAAATTGCATAAATTAACTTAAAGAAACATTTCGGATAATTTTTCGAAATCATGAATTAGTCAAGTACACTGATTTGCGTCAATAATGACCCAACAAAAACGTAATTTCGTTGCACTGGTTTTTCGGGATTTTTCGACGAAACACCCGTCTTATCATGTATCAACATACACATTTCAAATGCTTGAACAGGAATCCAGTGATAATTTCAAGGATGCACTCAAATCACTGACCAGATATTTTCATCAATTTTTGGATCTCTAATCGGATAAAGTAATGTAATAACGAGAACGCAGTTAGGTCAACGGAATAGAATAAATAAAAAAAAACAATGCGTCGCAATTGTATGAGTGGTTTGAATTATTTAATTTCAAATAGGGCAAACCGAACTTTTGCGGGGTACTGTTGAATTGCTATTTTAATAAATTACATAAAATATTTAATTTAAAAATATCCATACTTCCCGAAAAAAACAATTAAAAGAAAAGAAATAATTTTAAAACATTTTTTTCGCTTTCAACAATTTCTGGCAATCAAACGAATTATGAGCAAAAAATATGCAAAAACCACAATTAGTCAATTGCTAAGATGTCAATATAAATTTTAATATTTAGTTGAGATGCTTTTCGTTCTTTTTCTTAATATTTAGATGCTCCGTTTCTTTGGATGATATTCGCACTGCGCTTCTTTTCAATATTCGGTTCAACAATTTTAATATTTTCAAAAACCCTCCAAAACATTCAAATATCTGTTTTTATTGACTTTATCAAATAATCCCGAGACTCGACATTTCGTTTCGAATCTACCCAACATTAAACAGATGAAATATTTCTTCAGGTTGAAGTTTTGATATTTTGATTAATATGTATTTACCTGCCGAATTATTAAGAAACTATGGGCTTGCATCTTCAGAGGCGGTTGTTGCACCAAGCTACATCTGCAGATGCAAACCACTCGTGCTTGCGACACGTCGGAAGAAATGTTTTTCCGACTGTCTAAAAGACCGAAAAACTCGTCATTTCCATATTTTCAATTATTTGCTAAAGTATTAGTCGGAACTGTTGTAATTTGTTTAAAAACGCCATTAATAAACCAGCATTACAGTACAATGTACTTGCGTTCATTTCGCGAAGAATCCTTCAACCAAAAAGTGTAATTTAGGTTAATGGCTTTGTTTGCAACAATTTGGAACGTGGAAGTTAACGTGTCTTTTGCCCATTTACCTGCCGAATTGCTCAACACCAAAGAGAGAAATTTTCTTGCATGAAACACTTTCACTATGCGTGGGTTCTGGTGCAGTCGGAACAACCGCAAATTAGCCATTTCAAGCAGAAGATAATTGCCAGTTGGAAACGGTGAGATAATAAAAATAAACTAAATAATAGACTTTTAAAAACTTACCGCCCTATTATAACAACCATCAAAAGATGCTTGATTAGTGTTGTTGTGTAAACTGATATTTATATTTTGAAAGCGTTTGTATGAAATTAATATTTTTCTTTCTTCTAATAATTTTTATTGCTTTTCGCTCAAGCTCTCTGCTGGCACATTTCTACCAAAAAATCAAAATCAAAATTGCAATTCATGTCTTTACTTGCCTTTGAACCACTGTCTTTCCTTCAATGTTGATTTTTTGGCTATATGCCTCTGAAGTGAGTAAGGCTTTGCATCGTTTAAAAGCATTTACAGGAAAAAATGCCGCTGAGAAAAATTATTGTATGAAGACTAAACGTTAATCAAGTAACCCTAGAGAAATGTTTAAACATAAATAAAATTAATTAAATACCAGCATTTTTTAAATAAAATTTTTATTTCAACCGACTCATTTGATTAAGGAACGGGTATTATTTCTTTAACTCTGCCAAGTAGCAGCTTTTTATTCGTTCTGAAATAATTTTCAGTTTTCTAAAATTTTTTATTATGCTATTTTATGTTTATGTTCGGATCCTTGAATCTGAGTCATTGAAGACGTTTTCCTATTCTACTAACTACTTTCTTACTGACTTAAAAAAAAAGAATACGGCATTTTAAAAAAGAGTGGGACTGTTTAACAACTTTTCGGAAATCAAGGTTTTCTTCTCTCATCTTTAAGTAACAAAACTGGTGATCAAAACTGGTTTTTTAAATGTATTCCGTAAATGGCGCAGTTAGTTTTAAATCAAGAAGAATTTCAGCACAATAAGTACCCAGAGCTTTACTTACCAGCATCATTTCCCAACCTCGTAAAACGGATAATTTGTAAGTTGGCCTGTTACCACTCGTTATCTGTTAAGAGAAAGTTACTTACATGGCATAGAAAGTTCTTAAAATAACTTACTGGATCACTCCAAACGGTGTCAATATAATTATTTTTTCTAATTATAATTGAATAAAGCCAAATTGTTCCTGGTTATCTCATTAATAAAATATAATAATGTTGACATAATCATTCAAATTCAGATTAATACTTAACTGCAAAAATTGTATTATTAAACTCACTTTCTGCCCAGATACCGGAAGGGGAATAAAGTATGAAGAAAACAAAGTAAGTTTCTCAAAACTATTCGGATTTACTGTCCTATTTTACAAAAAATACACTATAAAAATTATTTACAAATAAAATACATAATATTAAACAGTAGTATAATTTTGGTCTGTACCACTTAAGTCTAAAGTACAGAATTATTGAGTTTATCTAAGTTTATTTTTTATTAAGATTATTTAAGTTTTTATACAATGCAGTCCTATTAAAATAAAATTTACAACAAACAAGCCAAATGTAGACGTCAATAAATAAGACAGTACCAGTCACTCAATAATTCTGTACTTTTTAAGGAACTCGCATAAGTTGTTGTTTCACAATTACATTACAATCTTATAAAATATCACAATTACATTAGTACTTCAGTTGTATACTGAGATTCTATTGATCTTTTTTGTCAACATACATTCCGCAGCGATCATACAGAGAGATGTTTCCTTTGGGAACTTGAAGAATTGACAAATTCGATTTTATGTAATACATATATCCATAAAATCGCTTTTGTCGTTATCCTATACGCAGTCTACTGCACAATCAGTTTCGAATCGTTGGTCACCATATACTCTAAAAATGATCAGCAACAAGCAACTTCGCGCATCTTCGCACGGGTCATGTCCCGTAGTGCCGCCTTGTATAGATTGACCTAACATTGATTGCACTAAATATTTTAATGATTGTTTAAAAGGAAAACCAGAGTGATGTGGAAATGTAAATGCCGTGTCGACCACCGTTTTATGAATTATTTTTAAACCCTTGAGATCATTTTCAAGCCCATGGCCTATTAAAACAGTGTCCTTAAAAATAAACTTCTTCAAGTCCTTTTGAACTTCTTTTAACGTTTTCGAGCTATTATTTATGAAATCCTCCGCTACAATTCCACTAAACCTAGTGTTGTAGTCCACAATGGGATTTAAGGGTCGAATATATTCAACATATATCGGAACACCTTCACAATTTAAAACAGCCACTTTTACAACTTCCAATCCTGCAGCGGTATACGACATTTCGCAGTCTAGAGCGAAGATCAGGTTAGTCGTTGATTCATAATACATCGGTCGTTCTTCGGTTTCCACAAATAATTCATCCACTGCAAAAAAAACTACATTTAGTAAGGTGAAAAAACATAATTAAGTACAATGAGCAAAGTTAGCCATACACATTAAATTTGTAGTTGCAAATAGTTTTTATAGTAACCTCCAAAAACATGAGGAATATTTAGAAAATTTCATTTGAGCAAACATTCATAACCACTGTGAGGAACAAAAGTAACTGCTACTTGCAACTCCTTTCCAAAAAAACAACTCCGGAGCCGCATGAATTATCAACTATAAACTTCTTCAAGACATATTTGAAGATTAACTGATTTTTCCGAAAATCCCAAACTTAAGTCCCAGAAGAAAAACTTCCTGCGGCTTGCAACAGCTCTCTGAAAAGACTCGCATCTCCCGAACCGAATCGAAAGCATCAAATTGAAATATCTTCAGAGCATATTCGAAGCATTCATGAAAACTTATAATCATATTTATTGGCAAACCGACTTATTTTTCAGAAATTTCCAAGCCTTAGAAGAAAAAAGTCGCTTGCAATAGATCTTCAAAATACCACAACTCCCGTAAGGAAAGAAATTATCAACTCCATACTCCTCCAGGACATATGCAAAACATGCATAAAGTGGAGAAAAAATCATATTTATTGGCAAACCAAACTTGAGCCCCAGAAGAAAAATCAAGCAGGTTTACAATAACTCTTTAAAAAAATCGGAACTCTGAAATCGAATGATCTATTAACTCCAAACCTCTCCAAGACATATGCCAAGCATTCATGAAAGTAGCAAACCGGATCATTTTGTGGAAAAACACCAAAACTTTTGTCCCAGAAGAAAGTCACTGCCTCTTCCAATAGCTTTGTAAAAAAATCGCAACCGGATAGAGCATTAAATTTAAATTTCTCCACAAGAAACATGCAGAACATCTCAGGAAAAAATTAATTGGCATTGGAAAAGGCACTGATTCTTCAGTTTTTCACACTCCCCAGCCGCAATTTTCGAATAAAACTTTGGACGAAACTTCCATTGAAACTTACTGAATGAAACATGAAAAATTTTGTAACTTCTAAACCAGATAAACCATGAACCAGGGAACGTTTATTTAGTAAAATTGCAAGATAATTTTTTTTTCCAGTTTAGTGAGTGATAAGAAAAAACAAAAAATTAAGCAAGAAAACAAAGCATTTTGCTAAAAACGAAAATGTAATTGCTACGACGACTCGATAGAGTGCACTTCGGCAACAAATACGACAAAGAATAAAGAAAACAAAAACTTAAAAATCTTTGCAATTAAGCTTGCCCCGCCTGGAAATACCTACTACGTGGAATTAAAAGAAAGAAAGAAGAAAACTAAAGAAAATTAAAAGTTTTTAAATATAAAAATGAAATATTCATCAGAACTTTGTATTTTGAAAAACAAATATTTTTATTCTGTGAATAAAACCGTGCATATGAGTTTAAAACTGGAAGTCATATTTTCATTTTTAAGAAATGAAATTTATTTTCATGAAATCTTATCAGAACGAGCACGTAAAGAACCTTAACGACGAAACCACAGTGAATCAAAAAAGTTCAGATGAAGAAAATGTGGAAAATCTGGAGAAAATTTTGCAAAGGCAGGAGAGTTTCTCTGATTATGAATTTTAAGGACTGGCGGTTAAACTAGAACACAAAAATATTGAAGAAAACAATTATGCGGAAGAGAAAAACATATTTTTGAAAGCATTTTTTAAAACCAGTTAAGTCGCCATAAAAAAAAGTGTTGACCAATTTATTGACGATATATTAATATAATTCATAGCCAAGACGGAGTGGCGTGCATTTGCGCAAAAGAACAATGCAAATGCCATTACAAAGCTTTCTTATAAAGAAGTAACTAATTCAAAATTCAGTGTAAAACCTAATGTTGGTCATTTTTAAACGCAGATTACTGAAAATTACGAAAATTGTTACCAACATTCGGTTTTGGGGAAAACCATAACGGTTTTCGGAAAAAACGGGAGGAATTCATTTTCGTTTGAAAAGTTTTTGTGAAATTTTTACAAAGTTCTAAATTTCTCTTGTAATTTTTCGTGTAAAAAGACCCCCAGATCTTCAGTATTTTTAAGTGAAACTCTACAAAGTCTTTTAAGCGTTTTTCAGTCAAAACTAAAAAAACAATTTTTTTAAACAAACTCTTGAGAGGAATAGAGTCTTGAGAGGAATAGAGGTGACGAGATTTCCAAATAAAATGTTATAAATTTTCGCTTATTCTGTTCGTTTTTTGATAGAAAATTATTTTATTTCTGTAGCGAATTTGACGCTGGAAAGGGACTTCAAAACTTTTCACAAAGCGACGAAGGATTCGAAATTTATTTCATAATTTTTCACGGAAAATACCTTAAGATTTTCAGCGTTTGTGATGCACAAGTGAAACTTAAGAAAATTGAGCATTTAGAAGAAATAATAGCTTGGCTAAAACTGGAAAATTCTGAAATTTTGAAGAAATTTTAAAAATATTAATAAAACGCCCTTAAAATAAATCTAAAACATCGGTACAACCGGAAGTGTGGCCACCTTGAAAATATTTTAGATCGCTTGCCCCCAATGACTTCGGCACACTATCCAATTGTCAAATTTCTCCTAATTACAGACCCCCTGTATATTTTTAATTTTGAACCATTCTTGCTAAAAGAACTGATCTCACTGCCGACATGGTAGAAAAAGGTAGAAAAAGTTTTACGGTGGTTTAGTATTTAAGTAAAAGTTATAAGATTGTTTGAATAAAAAGGTGAAATAGACCAAGATTTTCCCATTTTCCTTTGCATTGAGGCACAACTAAGAGGCTTGATTTTAAAAGTGTTTATATCAAATGTAGTGTTAAAATTCTTTACTGCTGGTAGAATAGAAGTCAACCGATGTCCATAAATTCCAAAAGTATTAAAAGTAAATTATAAAAAATGTATTCAAACATTTAAAGCTTCCAAACTATTTAGATAGATATCGTACACAGAAAGCAGAATAAAAACTAGCATAATTCGAATAGTAGCAACCAGAAAAATAGTATAATGTACGAGTTCAAATGAGACTTACCAACAAGCTCTGTTGGGCCATTCCACACATGGCAGGGCCCCACTTCGCAGCCAAGCGTATGCTGCGGTAGCCTGCAGCATGTGTACCACATAGGCCCAAATGGGCTGTTGCGGTTCCGCAGCTTCCCAGGGTGGAAACGACAGGTTCCTTCGGTGAGATATCTCCCACCCTGGGTTACAAACTTAGATCCGCAACGGACGCACACGTGCTCCTGCTGCGGATGATAACTCGCCGCTGGATAGGCTCCGATGCTCCTACCCACTTGGCGCTGGACTTCTGTAAGATAATTACATATTTTAGAATGAATAAATGTTAATCATAGATGTGATTAGTGTTTGTAAATGTAAATATTGTAATTAGATTAGAAACGACATTGTAAATAAATGAACTTCAAAGTATAGGCTTTATAAATATTTAAATCAGCTTACCTTCTTCAACATCACAGAGTTCATCTTCAGTGGTCGTCCCGCTATAATTTCCGCTGCTGGATTCACTTTCGGGCACGAATTCAGCAGCGTTTATGTCTAACCGGCTATCGCTAGGGTTGATAAAACACGCTGGTTGATTCTTGCTCATCGGATAGCCTAAAATCGAAAAACAAATTAGCGTACTTAGTATACTCGAAGATGTTTGCAAGTTTGAAATTGTATACATCTGTTTTCCTGTTACAAACACTTTTATTTGAGTATTTTTCTTCAAAGTTTAGAGTTGTAAGGAATGGAAAATTGCTCTATGATGAATTTATAACCAGTTAGAACGATAACAATATTACTTTAGACTTTTAACATTTTCAATCGAACTCTCAGGTTGCACAACATCTCAATTAACACCACACAAACTTAAGACATTACATTTTCACGAAGTTAATAATACACAACTAAATATTCCTTTAGTTTACAGAGCCTTGGCCAAATACACACAGAGAAAATAAAAAGTAACATATGTAAAATTCATCACATTTCTTAGAAAAACTGTCCAACCTTGGATCTAAATGTTGTCAATATTCTGGTAAGCTTAAATGTTGGTTTATTTAGTAAAGTAGGTACCTGCTGACAAAAGCCTAAAACGAAATCTAGAAAATGGCGTCAATTACCACATTTAATAATCTTTTAACAATATGAATCGTTTTCTTTGAAAATGAATACCACTTACTATACAGGGTTATTTACGCTATACGGTATGGAAGTTTGCGGCTAAACCGTTTGATTTTGAAAAGGTATTATTTGATGAATTGTCCGACGCCTACCGGGTGCACATTTTAAAAATATTTTTGTAATGTACAGGGTGTCCCAAAAGCTCTAAAAGTATCAAAGTTGCGTTTTTTTAAATGGAATGTCCTGTATATTATTGCATTTTTGGATTCGCTGAACAAA
>NW_026018165.1:1961727-2017270 GCF_020466585.1 Dendroctonus ponderosae
CTTACCAGTAAATGAAATTTGTAATTTCTTATCGAATGGTACTAGAATGTTTATAGGGCTTTTGGGACACTCTGTACATTACAAAAATAGTTTTAAAATGTGCACCCGATAGGCGTCTGTGTGAATCATCAAATAATACTTTGCAAAAAACAAACGGGCTAGCCGCAAACGTCCGTGCCGTATAGCGTGCCGTAAAACTTTTTCCAAAAAAATCGTAAAATTTTGTAATGGTTTTAGCACTTGCAATTTTCGTAGTTAATTAACTTACAAATATAATTACTTTGAAAATGGTGTTTGAAAGTTTCCTTTCTTCAAAGACATGCTATTGATAAACCTCCAAAACATAAAGTATAAAGTACCAATATCTTTATGATTTGTTGATTTACCGTCATTTATTCAACAAAATAGCTGATTAAAGTCCTAAATTGTAAGTTTGTTTATGGGTAATATCCCTTTCGTCGTTATACAGGGTGTTCCGTAAATATGTTAAAATATTTTAACAGCGTGTTTTTCAAGTCCATTTTAGAAGGGGGTTTTCCTGAGAATTTTTGGAAGTTGAGGTTTCATTGTTGAGATATTTGATTTTTAAAATGACGGAAAATATTAGTTTTTGTGTGTTTCTTTAAAACGGTTAAAAGTGTAAACTTCAATTTTGGTATACATGATAATCTAATTAAGTGTCTTTCTATAGTAGTGTTTTGTGGTTCTGTTTACTTTTATAAAGGGTAGAAATATGGAACCCCTACTATTGTTTTGATCAGAACTTTTTGGTATGCACTTAAACTTTTATCAGCGTAATTTTTTAAGTTACTACAAATGATTTACCTACTTTTTTATCTCTTATTATTTTTGCCTAAGACCACTAGTTTGGCCACCAAAAATAAAATAGTTTTATTTGCCGTTCTCAAAATGTGTAGGTACGTAACTAAGGGATTTTTATTTATTAACGTTTGAATACAAAAAGTGCAATAAACAAAGGAGGCTGTGTCTATGACAGTTAAATATCGTTTAGTTTTCATTGTCAAAAATTTTACAGCGGCTGCTGACGGTTTTCAAGTTAAGTAAGTTTAGTTAAATTTATTAAAACTTAATAACTGTAATTTGAACCGAAATACACATTTTCGAAAAATAATTTAGGTTGTTAGTAATTAACTAATAATGCGTAGCAAAATTGGCATATGAAAACGTTATTAGATATTAAAAGCTAACTTAATTACTTACACATTTTGAGAACGCAAAGAAAATGATTCTATTTTTTATTTTTTTGCGGGCAAACTAGTGGTCTTAGGAAAAAACAATAAGATATAAAAATAATTTGTAGTATTGAAAAAAAATTTACGGATAAGTCTATATGCACACAAAAAAGTGCTGAACAAAATAAAAGTAGGGGTTCCACATTTTTACCCTGTATAAAAGTAAACTGAACCACAAAACAGTACCAAAGAATGGCACTCAATTAGATTATAATGTGTACCAAAATTGAGGTTTATATATTTAACCGTTTGAAAGAAACACAACAAAAACTAATATTTTTCGCCATTTTGGAAGGCAAATATCTCTACAATGAAACCTCAAATTGAAAAATTCTCAGGAAAACCCGCCTCTAAAATGACTAGAAGAACTCGCTGCTAAAATATTTTAACATATATACGGAACACCCTGTATAATTATACCATAAAATTGCAAATTTAAAAGTGTTTTTAAAGTATAATTTAAACTTTAAACGTTTACAGATTTTTTAATTTAAATTCTTAGTAAAGAATAATACAAGGGAATGAATGTATTGTAAATAATGATGTGAGTATCTTAAATATTAGCCTAAAATCCGATAATTCTCTAAAATATTAAAATTGTAAATATTAAGAAAGTAATTCGTAAACAAAAGTATATATAACTTAATGAATAAGTAAAAGTGCTAAGGAATGTATACTAATAATAATTAATTGGTTAGCTGAGATTAATTTTGGCAAAAATCCCAGAAAACGGGAATCTAAATCTAAAAAAAAAATTATAAATAAAATGTTGAATGATTTATTTAAAGAAAAATTTAAAAAAAAATTGGCCTAATTGGTTATTTACAAAAAGGTCCAAAAACTAAATGCAACCATCACATATTTTGTTTTCATTTTCTTCATTTGTTCTTCAGAAAATGTGAATTTTTCTCAGAAATACTACTACTTTCATTTCTAACAAAATCGAAAATAGCTATTATGGAAAGTTGACTAGAGTTGAAAAGTACGTTCAAATATACAATTAAATTCAATTATATTGAAAAAATATGTTTTCCTTTTTAGTGTATTTACGTTAAATATAGGATGCACTGATAATAAATCAAAATAATGCAGCATAGAGGTTACGAGATGAAAAGGTGTTATACATGTAAATGTTTAACAAATAAATAATGACTCAAAATTAAAGTTATCGAAATTTTCAAAAATATATTTATTTTACTGTTGGGCAAAATTCATATGTTCTGACAAACCTTTAAAACGACTGAAAAAAAATTATTTGATGAATGTATTTTAAATCCTAAAATATGCAGAACTTTCTATAAGTACATTTTTTCGAAAAATTGATAATAAAAAGGCTTCCCATATGAAACCAACTTAAAAATAATGTTCAAAATACCTAAACTTTATGTTCATCGTACTTTTCAGCTTTAATCAACTTTTCTTAATACAATTTTCAATATTGTGAAAAACAAATTCTTGAGCAAAAGTCCTATTTTCTGATATACCTCGTATACGATTGACTCAAATATTAATTGTGTATATTTTCCTGACTGTATTTCAACAATTCAAAAGAAATTCCTGGGTTCCAGTCAATTTTATTGTTTTGGCACAAAATACCAAATATTATAAACATTTTTTTATTATTTCGCTCGATATTGGACGAAGTAAAGATTTTTCAATGGCTTGCCAAATGTGAAGGTAGAAACAGCCATACATGTAAATAAAATTTAAATCTCTAAACAATAAATTCTAGTCTTTTCCCGAACATGATTGTCCTGACTCATCACCTGTAATCCCATGAGATTCAAACGATTTTAATATACCTACTTTTTAATATGTTTGTAATTTGTATTTCAGTATGTATATTTTAACAGAGCTCTTGTTTTAAACTAATGACGACTCTAAATGTATATTTTAGACAAACTGATGATGGTGGAGAAAAACACCGAAACGTATTTGTAACATTTTAAATGATAAACAATCAAATTGACTGGAAACCAGGAATTTCTTTTGAATTAAGTTCAAATATTAATTCTCGCAAATATTAAAATTGTAAATCTTAAGAAAGTAGTTCGTAATCACAAGTATAGATAATCTAATGAATAAGTAAAAGTGCTAAGGAATGTATATTAGTATTAATTAATTGGATAACTGAGGTTACTTTTGGCGAAATTCCCAGAAAACGGGGGAAAATCTAAAGCTTAAAAAATTATTATAAATGAAATGTTTAATGATTTATTTAAAGAAAAGGTTTAGGTAATCTTTTACAACACGCTGTTCTGTCGCATGCGCACTTGTCCGCATGCACGCACATTGTCGGTATGCGCAACCGAAAATTGCATACTGGTCAGCCACGTTGCCAAACTGCCACCAAAGTAGAAAATGTCAATAAAAACAAAAAGTAATTCGTTCAAGGTTGAAAACTTACCAGAAATACTTCCATACAGGAAATAGTAGACAACGTGACTAATCTTTATTTTACTACTCTATGATAAGCACTCATACATGTGATTGTGCGTGAAATTTAGCCGGGGCCCAGCTGACTGCTCCCGCGGATTGAAATAATGAATTAATTGTATATGCAAATAAAATGAAATAAAGTATTTCCAGTTTTGGTTTCTTTGTGGATGTCTATGCACGCATGAAATATTTTATTCCGTTGGAATTAAATTATGATGAGAATGGAAAAAGTAGTAAAAAGATATCATCTGTTAGTTATAAAAAATCAAAATAGTTATAATAAATGATTTGTTTATATGAAAAGGCTAAAGAAGTAGTAATAGCTGAACCATCATGGCAACCGTTGTTTTGTTTTGGAAATTGGTGAATTTCAGAGGGTGAAAAGTGATGGAAAACGGCATTCGGTCGAGAAATGTATAGGAAAATTGTTGTTTGTTACGATATTTTCTATAAGGTTTTCTATAAGTGCAAGCGCAATCATAGTACCAGACTGTAGTGTAAAGAATTACCGAGAATTTTTCTCAAGAATAAACTACGTTCATCTTTGACAAAATCGAAAATTGTTATTACGGAAAGTTGATTAGGTTGAAAAGTACGTTTAAATATGCAATTAAATTCATTTATATTGAAGAAATATGTTTTTCTTTTTACTGTATTTACGTGAAATCTAGGGTGCACTGATAATAAATCAAAATAATGCAACACAGAGGTTACGAGACGAAAAGGTGTTGTACATGTAAATGTTTAACAAATAAAATGACTTATTAAAGTTATCGACATTTTCAAAAATAAGTTTACTTTACTGTTGGGCAAAATTCATATTTTCTAACAAACCTTTTATACGACTGAAAAAAATTGATCTCATGAATGTATTTTAGAGTCTAGAACATGCAAAACTTTTTAGAAAGGGTAACTTTTTTCGGAAAATGTATAATTAAAAAGTTTCCCATATGAAACCAACTTAAAAATAATGTTCAAAATAACATCCTCCTTTTCAACTGTAATAAACTTTGCGGTATTGTCAAAAATAAATTATTGAGCAAGTCATATTTTCTGATATACCTCGTATACGATTGAAAAAAAATATCTGATGGTTGCATTTTAGGTTTTGAACCAAGCAGAACCATTCATTAAGATCAACTTTTTCATAAAATTAAAAGTAAAAATTTTCCATTTGGTGCGAAATTAAGTAGAATACTTATACTCAGTTAGAATTGGAAATGGTTTCATGAACTATCGAGAGTATTATAAGAAAAAAATATTTATTGTATGTCCCTAAACATCTTATACGATCATAAAACAAAAATGCTGAAAAAAAAAAAGTAACACTAAATTTATGCGCGACAATATTTGAATTAATTTGGCAATTGATGAATTGAAGGAGGGAATTTCCAGCAAATATTATAAGTTTCGCTTTATTTACTGTTAAAAGGTTCTATAGCTAAATATTTGGTTCTTTTTTAATATATAATCCAGTTTCAGTTTTTTTTTCAGTTCCATTTTTTGAATTTCCATAGTTTCCAATTGTATTATGTATCGATAATAATATGATAATAAATAAGTAAACAAGGCCAGTGACAAAAGAAGAATTATGCAATATTTTTACATTTATTTGTTTCATCAAAAAGTTTTAAAAATCAATAGGTAAATGACTGTAATTTTATCTGCTAAATAGTACGGGTGCTTTCATTATTTATTATAGTGTCCTAGGGACATGAAACAACCGGGTTTTTATTTTTCATATCGGAAACTAAGCGAAATACGAAAAATATTGAAAAGATAACAGAAAGTTATTAAATTATGTAGGAAAAATGTTTTCCATAAATTTCAACAGCCTGTATATTGAAAAGCAATAATTTCCGGATCTACACTCATTTAGACGTTTGTTTTTAATTTGACCCAGAGAATCACAAGAGAAACATACATTAGAAATATTCGAACAATTTTTAAACTGTTGCGTATAGAAATCCGACTCATTCTCACTCGTCTTTTAAATTTTACCTCATACTATCCAATATTCATTACAAACGGTTTTAAAGTTAATAAATAACGAAATAGATTTCACATTGAGAAAACATCAAGACCATTAAATTAAAGAACAAATATATGTATTATTCATACATTTAAAACAGATAAATAATATCAGACATATTTTTCTGAATACCGAGCTCAATGGGATGTCTTTTTCAGCCAAAAAATCAACGAAGACAATTTTAGCAAAAGATCCATCAACAGAAAAACGTTAAACTACAGAGTGTTTTAATGAAATCATCTAGCTTTAATCGATGAAAGACATAGCCCATTGAAATTTTCAAAGTTAAACAAATCTTCGGCAACTTACCTAAAATGAATTATTACCCTTGCAAATTTATTAAAACGATAGCAGAATCGCGATAGAAAAGATCAGAAATAATTCTTAAATTACTTTGATTGGCTAATTGGGACAAAATAAGCAACTAATTTACTGATGCTTTATTATAACAAAGCACCAGTTATTAATTTATAGTGGAGAATTTGAGGAAATTTCCGTTTTCAAACAACCCAAAACCGTGAGGCAAAACACCGAAACATAAGAAATTGTAAGTATATACCAGACTCATATACGGAACTTATTTACATGTTATATTATATCATTTACTTACCATATATCGCCATGTCTCCTTCTGACATCACGTATTGTTCCTTCAGTATCTCTGCCAATTCATCTTCCTGCATACCCGTAAGCAGAGAATTTTGATTCTGATATGGAATCTCTTCATAATAGTTATGAGCTTCTGCTCCAAGAAAATTGTAATGGTCCCACGGCATTTCCATTTTATTTTTATTATTTTGCACTAATTTTCCGACGCGATTTTTTTTTAATTGGTTTTTTCTCTGTCTGCGTGTTAAACCTGTTGTTCTCGTGGGGCTCGAAGGGTTCGAAGGTGAAGCGCACAAATCTAACGAACTATTTGAGGAACTCGAACATAAAATAGTTTTTTTTTGTCTTCTTTGCAATAATTTTCGCTTATTACGTTTGAAGCACAGTTTTTCACCTTTATCAGGTTCTTCTGCGAACAAAAGAGATTTGTGAATACACTAAACAACACTACCAAAGAAGCGAAGTTTACTCTTGAGGAGCACAACCGAATCTGAACCAAAAGTTCACAGGTCCAGGGTTTTCTACCATGCAGGGTATCACATCCGACCAATCAGAAAGCGAGCCCTTAATGTTAATATTTATAAGTGGTACCAATAGAGGGTGTCCCATGCATTCATCCGCCTACGTCATGCATTCCAGTCGTACGAACTGACAGTTCTCCAACCAATAGAAACACTTTCGTTCATCGTACCATCGTATAAACGGATGCATGGGACACATGATTTAGAGTCAATTAAGGAAAATATACTAGAAACACATTAAGAACATATTAGAGAGATAGTGTTTGATGAAGGGCTTTGATAATTTGAGCATTCAATTTTTAATAAATAATTGTTATCACAAAATAAGATTACCCCAAATGTTGACCAAGAAGTGGCAATTACAACAGTTAAATTTTCTATTTATTGATAGAGGGTTATATTTTTCATTTGGTGAATTGGTTACCATGTCAAAGATAGAGCTATTCAGAAATGAAAACTCCTCTGATCTTTTCAGCTATTTCTCGCCACAAATCATCCAACGATTTGTCAAAACGCGCAAATTTCCGCTAAGTAAAAACATTTAAAAAATAGGACTAACATGTTTTCTGGATACCCGCATTAAATATTTATAAGAAGTGCCTTATAATTGGATAAGCATTGGATCATTAGGATTGGCAAGAAAAATTGGATAAGCAATAATACATGTGTAAAAAAATCAATTCATATATAAAAAATGCAATACTATTATATAATAAACAGTTAAAAAGTGCTGAGGAATGTTTCAAAAAGAACATAAGTATACAAAGAATACTAGATGAGATGCTCTATAAAGAAAAACTTTGCACGTTTTGCTAATTATAATTTTTCAATTGTTTTATTCGTTACAGGCCTGATATCACAATAATTAGATGTAAATCAATTGCATAATTTCAGCCAATAAAATAAATGCGAATTAGATCAATTACCATGTTTTTTTTAACCGTGCGGAAAACGGAGAAACCGTACGGAAAATCTTGATTTCATAGGAAAAAATATTTGCTCGCACGATAATGTTTAAAAAGAAAATTGTTCCTGTCCAAAGAAAAATGTCATGTCTATATACATGCGGATGGTAATTTTAATGACCGCAAGATCTTCACCAACAGCTTAAGTGTTCAAACTTCTTTAAAATATACATAGTCATTCTGACGCCAAGTTTGCCCTAACTTTGGGACTGAATAAATTCTGATTACTTCGAGCGATTTGGTTTCTCTTTGAAGAGTTATCTAGCACCGTCTGTGTGTTAGCAAAATTGCGGAAAGTTCGGGTTTTCCTAATGGGACATAAGTCCAAAAAAGTGTTTTTTGGATCTCAACACTAAAAGTTAAAAGGTAAACCACTGTTTGGTTTATCAAAACAGTTTTTGAATGTTTCGATTATCTCTTACATTTACAGGGTGGTCTCAAAAAATCTCCTTTCTGCTCATGCAAAGATAATTCTTTGCTAATTCTGCAATTATTTTCTAATTTTCTCTTATGGATCCGATTTTCACGATATGGAGCTCATGTTAAAGATTAAACTTCATAGACAATTTAAGATGAAAAGTCAATATACAGCATTGCATAAAAAATCACCCAAATCAAAATTGCCCCCGAAATGTGTGATTCTGGAAGATTTTGAACTAGGTGAAGTTTACTTTCAAATATTTTGTTCAATAATGCAACCCGTAATATTTTTTTTCGAAAAACGAGATGGTAGACAAATTGGTTTTAGAAATATGATATCAATTTTGTGGTGTGGAAATAAGAAAAAAGGTTTTTTGTCCAACTGAGATCATGTGAAACTTTCACCAATTTTGCATTGTTTCAATTGCCTCACAGTAGATTTTTTATCTGAAGCAGTAATTATATGCAAAAACACACACTGTCATATCAAATCGCTCTCAGCAATCCGAATTTCTCCGGCTCCAAAATTAGACGAATATTGTCCATGTAACGTATATTCTAAGAACGAAAAAGAATTGCCATATACATTAGATTCTCGAGTCATTTTGTGCCAAACAATTGATTTTAATTGTTAATTGAATAATTCGTCTAAAAAGTTACATACCATCGGCTGAGGATGCCAGATACTTTTCATTTGCGGAGAAGTCCATGTCTAGAACTCTGCCGGTGTGCCCTTTCAATGTAACTAACATCCAAGGATGATTAAATCCTAGAAAAAAATACGTACATTACAATACAACATATTTCGAATCGGTTTGCTACATCCATTCATACAACGTGAAAGCTATCTATTGTTTGAGCATTGAGCAAACATTTGAGTTTGTATACAGTCAAACCATTTCAGGTACGAAAATTACAAGTGCAAAAGGTCATTTCGATAGGTCATTGAAGAGATTTTCTGAGATTTATTTAGGATTACTTTTCTCAGAAGGCCTTCTTGGTTCTCGATCCGCAAGTTTTTTTCTTGACTTCACCGGTCCGGTTTGCTCTTTCTTACTGGATCGACCAGGTACGCTGGATTCTGCGTTTTTAGCTTTGCTGGACGTATCATCTGTAACAAAAGATTTTTATTCAAAAAAAATAATTATTTCAAAATACTTGAATCGTTAAATGCGTAGTGAAATTTGTGAAGTGGGAGAAGTAAGTTTGATTGTAGAAATAAAACAAGAAACTGTGCAATTTATTAGCAACATTGACCATGCTTTCTTAAAGCGGAGCCGTCAATATCTTAATTGCTCAAATCTTATTATTTTTATCCCAGTTTCTCAACCAAATACGTCTTAAATTGTTTATCTTATTATACAATATAGATAACATCATTAAATTGCGTTTATTATGAATCATGGGATTGCGCAGCAGTATCACCGTGATAACTGTTGTACTCTGACTTACGCAGCACATGAAACGGCACTTGAGCATCACCAAGGCTAAATACTTTACTATTTTTCCAATATTATTGAATTCTTATCAGCACGTGGATTACAACCGTATTATTCATGCTACTATTTCACTCACTGGAAATTTTTCAAATGCCGCAGTACTACAAAAATTCGTCCCACTTACTATACAGTACTCTTATCATCATATAATTAAAAACTTAATAGTATTAAAATAAGCTCAAGGCCTAAAATAGCCTCAAACTGTGCGTATGAAATTTGCGCCTTAGCATTATAATATACTTATTGAAGGTTTTCAAAGATTCAGAAGTATGAACCTGCTTAATTGGTCCTAAATATAATTTTTCAAATAATCCTCAGTTCAATTAAATGAGGTTTTCTTGTGTGTCTGGGAAAGTTTTATTTATTAGTGTTCAGCAATTTACAGCTGAGACGAAGTGACGTATGGGCAGACCGCCTTTGCAATGGTTGGATGATATAAGAAAGATGGCAGGTGTAAATTAGAATAGAAATCAGTGGAGGGAATTAGGAAAGGCCTATATCCAGGAGTGAATGAAGAATGGCTGAAAAAGAAGAAGACGAAGAATTTACAGCGCTCAAAGATGGCTTATCCAATGTGAATATTTACATTATAATATGTAGTTGCAAGTACAGTGGGAAAAAAAGGAAATTTAATAAACTCAAAATAAATTTAAAGTGGTCAAATTGAGCACCATTGACTTGCTGACAATAAACAAGCCGATTTTCTAGTTTATTAGCAACTCTTACTAACACTTGATTGCATTGATTAATTTCTTAGCTCCACAACAAGAAGTCAAGGGAAAGTATGTCGAGAAATCATCAGATTCTGCTCTACAATATATTTGTTTGAAAAAGTGATAATTACATAATTTGCTGAAACCATAGATCGGAAGGAGAAAATGCTCCGGATTTGGATAGATTCTAACAATATCCGCTATTACGTTTCCAGGCAGCACTTGTAACTAAATGGGGCCATTTGGTATATGTATGTTGTCTGCTTTAAGCCAGATTATACCAGAACCATTTAAACAAAATGTTGCTTCTCGGATGAGAAAAGTAATAAGTCGGTTAATTTCAGTGTTTACAGAATTCAAAGTTTCGGTCAAAATCACCCCAGTTAATATCTTGCACCAAATGGATGCCATTCGTTCAGCTTAAGAGCTATTTGGAAAGTGGAGAAGTAGCACTAGGATTCCTCCTGGATTTGTCTAAAGCCTATGATTGTCTGGATAAGGAACTGCTCTTAGAAAAAGCGAATAAATATGGTATAAAAGTAAATGTAAAACTCTGGCTTACATCATATTTAGAGGATAGAAAGCAGGTTGTAATGGTTACTAAAAAAAAGGGAATGACGGGAGATCGAAGATGTTCTCAAGTCGCATAGGAATAGCCCAAGGAAGTATATTGGGTCCGATTCTTTATATACTGTTTGTAAATTATCTACACCTTTTAATGAATACTTCTAGGCAGGATATGGTAAACTACGCCGACGACACAAATTTAATCATTAAATGTAAAAATCTGCAAGACCTAACTTTAAAGGCGGCGGAATTCTTTAATTTAGTTACAGACTAGTTCATATCAAATAAACTTATTCTAAATAAAGATAAAACGAATGTACTGCTGTTTCTAACAAAACAGTCTAAAGTAATAGCGCCGTTACACATGGAGCTTGGTAAGAAGTAAATATAATGGAAAATGCCAAATTTTTAGGCTTTACATAAATGAACATCTTGGTTGGTCTGTCCATATAAATAATTTAAGTAAAAAACTAAATTCCATTTGTTATGGCATTAGGGTTGTTAGTAAGTACATGAACGAAAACTCACTTAGGATATTATACTTTGCGAATTTTGAACCTGTCCTTAAATATGGTATTATATTTTGGGGGAAAGACTGTATGATCCAGCGTATTTTTGTCATTCAGAAAAGAATCCTTAATACGTAATAGGTTTGGAACCCTATAGTTTAAGAGAGTTTTGTCCCGATGTGTGAAACTGTGTGCCCCTTTTGGCGACCTTTCATATTGTGCTTGCCCATGATTTGAAATAAAGCAATATTTTTATTATTATTATTATTTTCAAACCGAAAATCGACTTATCACCACTACGATGACGCCCAGTTTACATCTTTAATCGAACGCTTCAATCGTTTCTGAATCGTTAAACCCTTCGCAAAGTTCATATTCTGTCCACAACTGAACTTAATTAGTATTTAAATCCTTGGACTTTTACTTAAATTCACCATTTTCGTTTGAAATGTGTGATAAAAATACATTTAAAGTCAACTGATTGTCATGCTTGAAAAATATTTATCATGATAGTTTTAAACTTTTAGTTCTAAAGTAAGGGAAAAAGCCAACAAAAGGACAGGGCAAACTTTACAATCAAGCTGAAACTGAACCCTTCGGGAATTTTATTGCACTTGTGTTGGATGTTATCGGCTTTATCGTTTTGGGAACTAGTTGCATGCTCCTTTTATTTCTTTTATTGCGATAAGGTCTTTAGGTAAGGGTTGGCGAGATTTTCATTGCTTTGCTTTGGTCCATGTTTTTCTAACAGATACCGGTTTCAATTGAGCAATGCAACGTTAATACGTTACTTTGATCATGTTTCCTGCATATAAGACGTATGCAATAGAAATTCTAATAAAAAATGTTACCAGATAAATATTTAAAAAAGAGGAGATGTTCAAAAATATATTTTTTTAATAATTCATTCCTATAACTTAAACTAATCAAGTATTTTATGTCAATACAGCAAATTCAACTTGTTTTATAACTATTATCGGGACTACGTAGTAGTTACAAGTTCATACGCCTCACATGACAAGTTCAACTTACTTTTTTTTACGTTTTACGTTTACCTTACTTAGGCTGAAATGTACGCATTTACAAATTAACTTTTACGCGTGAAGACGGTTTTTCGTCGACGACAGTTTTTTCTCTCACCTTAGACCTTACGTTCTACATTTTACTTTAATATTGTAAAAATGTCTACACTATACCCAACTAAACGTTTGAGTGAAAATTTGAAGAAGTATATGTGCTATATAATTGTATAATTGCTTTGCATGTTATTTCCATAAACGTTTATGAATAACTAGCGGAGCGACCCGTGGCGTTGCCCACGTTGACCTGTAGTTACGTGCGCAATTTTTCTACAACATTTCTGATCGATCTCAGCCGAGAGGAAATAATTAATAAATAAAGTTGTTGTTGATTTTTTGCAAGAGTCAGTTCTTTCGAACTTTTGCTCCTTTTGGGTGCCTTTTGGCTTATGGTATTTTCCGGGTGTTTTTTTTATCGCGTTCGTGATTTTTGCAGGCGCACCCTCTTGCCCTTGTACCTCTGCGTTTTAACGGAGGATGGGGGAAAGAGGCAAAGGGTTGGGAGGGAAGGGGTTATTAGGGGTTTATTGTTTGGGGGGGGTTGGGCTGTTAGTTTTCCCATTCCAGGGGGGGCATGATTGAATAAATAAAATTTATTTAAGAGAGATCTTATTAAGAAAAAATATACAACTCAGTGCCCTCTATGAGCGAGCTTACAGCGAGACAGTGCAGAAACACCGTAAAAATACACTTTAACTCAAAAACTAAGAGTTAGGAAGTTGAAATTTTGGCAGGAAGTTACTCTCCAATAAACGAAGAAACATACACAATTTCAGCCTTGTAGCTCGGTGCGATCATGGTTAAATTTGGAGTTTTTATGAACAGACAAACAGACATACATTCATTTTTATATATATACAGAGATTAATGAACTCAAGAAATGTATGACAAAAGTTCTAACCACTGTCCTAATGTGACACCTTTTACTTTTCAGATCAATCGGTGCATTTTTGGCAACTTTTCAGAAATAATAATGATATTTACGAAAAATATTATCGCGCAGATCTAATGCAAACGTGTTTCGTTTTCCACTAACGTAAACAGGAAGTTTGTCGACATAATTTCGGAATCTTGGCTCTTTCTCTGAATTTCGAAATTTGGGTAAATATAGTCTCTACTTAATTTTCGAGCAAAAAATCTGAAAGGAAACTATGTACTTGCTGTGAACACAATATTAGAGCAGGTGCATTCTACCACGAAAGAAACAGCCACTATCGATTAATTGGAAATTAACGTTAGAATAATTTACTCTTGGAGCAAACATGCATGACGATTAACACATGAAAAAGGCATTTAAAACAATCAGGGTAACATATTGTAAAAATGTGAAATGTTCTACAACAACGGAACAAGTTAAAGGGACTGACTGAGATCACAAAACGGTTTTTCATAATTTGCATAAGTTTTTAAGCGGAATTAATTGTTCGGTCTGGTGTGACTCAGCTCAACATTCTCAACTCTCGCAATTAATAATACTCGATACTCATTTATAGATCTGAGTGATGATGAAATTTTCTGCTGGAATTAATTCATCTTATAAGGATGCATTTTTTCTACTACTATTATTACTCATACTATCTGACTTGACATGATATGTTTTAGCGGAACTCGATAGCGTGGATTTTTCCAAAAAAGCAATTCGATGCTCATATTTGTTAAATTATATTTAATTATTTACATATACTTAATATACAATTTTAAACAAAAAAATAAAATCAATAACATAATAATTGATGATTTGCTTATTCGCAATTGCCAAACTACAAACTAAAATTGATTGATTGTGCAGCTTTCGAGTCAGGGGGGGGAGGTCAAGTAGTGGAAATTCAGTATTTTGTTGTCTATGAAATTAGAAAAATTATCGTTAGTCGTTATAAACCCAGCACAAGGAGGGGGGGGGGGCTTGATCAGCACTAAAATTGTTTAAAGTCTGTATTTCAATATACAAAGTTCTTCGGTGTTCACAATTAAATTAACTTTCGAAAATATGCAAAAACCGGCTAAGTGCTATATCAGCAATTTAATTTCCCATTGCAAGAACAATACCTTTTTATGTTTGCCTATTTTCAAATATTGGGTGGCCTTAAGACAATTGTTTAAGAAACGATTAATGCCTCAAGTGGTTAATTTACCTTTTATGTTTCCTGATTTTTTTATAACGCTAACTCTACGAACTAGTATAATGGCATCATTAACGACGTCGATATTAATATTTCCTAATTTATGGCCGCGCGATGGGCTAAAACATCTATTATTATTGATGATTTGTTAATATGAACATAAAATCCCCCTCAAGACATTTCTGACGATTCGCATGTCACCAGCTAATTAAGTAATCGATATATAATTGTTGATAACTCACTAGAATAAACATAATAACTACATCAATTAATTGTGTATAAATCTTGCGTCCCATTATTACAATTGAAATTGTCCTAAATTTTCGAGAATAAAAAAGCTTGTGAGTTTTGGGTTTTAAAGCCATCGTACAAAAGAAGTCCTTCCTTCTAAGAATAAACAGAGAGAACGTGTGAGAACAATCTCTTAGGTGTTACAAATTTAACTCCCCTGTTAAATAGAACTGAGGCCTTTCTATTTGTGACTGTCTGACAAATGGAAGTAGGACTGAATTATAACTTACAATTTCATAATTGAAGAGTATCTAAAGGGTCTAAGTGCCATATATTCAAACATCCTTATTTTGCTTGAAACGGTCGTAAATGCCAACCCCAATGCATCTGAAAAAGGTCTATGTATAACTTTCTCAACTTTAGGATTTTGGCACTTAGAAACTGAAACTCAAATACAACATAAAAATTAATGTTTTCTTCCCAATACGGAACTGAAGAGATTTAAAGAGAATGGTGCACAGTGAGTGTTCCAAGAACAGCTTTCACATTGATGCAATCTACCAATAATTCGTTTCGACACCTTTCAAATGGTTTTTATTTGCGGCTTACTTTCCCAACATCTTCAAACGTGCATCACTACCTTTCCCCGCTCGATGCAAAAATAATTATTTTTGGAACTTGATCAAATGGAAGTATTAAACGAATACTAATTCAGTGCCAGATAAAGACATTTAAAAGAAATCAACCAAATTGATTATTAAAAGCAGCGTAAAATTGTTAGTTGCGTTTATACGGTTAACAAGACATTTTACAGCACTCTAAGAAAATTGCCTCGTTTTGTCCAAAAATAATAGCTGAGTATTATTCCTAATTCACCTTACTATACAAATTATATGTAATTGACTTTCCATATCGTTTGAATGCAGATCAGAGCTAATTTTTTTCTTACGTATCTTGAGCTGCTAAATCAAATGGTACTTTAAGATGTTCTCTAAGTATCGCAAAAAAACAGTTATAAGTAAAAATCCGCGGACAACTAGAAAAAGTCATAACTAACACGTTTTTCTCATATAAAGTCTTGATAATACGGATGGGCAACTGATTAATCGTTTTTAAAAGTCCAATTATTTTAGCATTAAGCCCAAAATTTTCAGATGTACAATGATCATTTAGCATGATTTACGTGATTAGATTAGCAGTTCCCTAATGACTAATTGCCCCATTCTAAATTGAATATAAATTTATTTGCCTAGGCAAATTGACTATTTTCGTTCCAGCTCATTAGTAAATGTTTAATGGTTGTTAAAAGGTTATTTCTACCTGGCATCAACCCTTCTGCATTAAGGATAATGCTGCCAACTTTGGTCACGTCGTTTTCACAAGTAGATAATTTCCATTCAACCCTTGCAATGGAATCTGCAAATGGAAACGGCCCAATTTTCTCCTTTTGACTTTGACGATTGTTTGACTCTCAACCTCTTGAATCCAATGCGTACTTTCTTGACTTACTTTTCCGTTTAAATAAAAAGATTTTTCATCAAAAAGCAAAAATTAGTTGCACTTCAGTTTATGCACTAAACATCCTTTGTATGGATGATGTTGCTTATATTTCCATCAATTTTTGGTCTTTCACTGGGTTTCAATAGAGTTTTTCGAACCCAAACATCCAAAAAATTTCAATACGATCTCGTTCACTAAGCGGCATTATTAATTAAGTTTGAAGCTCTGGATATCTGCATATATTTACATATTTTTTGTGCACATCGTCTAGTAGTTTATATTATTAACTACTCTCCATAATATATGTAAATAGTTGTTTCCCTTGTTATTGAAAATTGATGAGTGAGTAACGATTTTGCAAGCCTCGAAATTGCATAACGATTTTTTAGTGATAAAGCTTGAAAATTATAGGATCAACGTCAAGTGATACTTATTTTTGTTTCGAATTATTGGAAAGCGTTTATTTATCGGGTTTTACAATAATCTTATCGTTTTCATAGTTACATCCTTCGTTCCTCTTTTCTAGATTTATTCGCCATGTGGACAAAATGTACATTATAACACTGTGACATTTTCAAACTAAGAAAAAGAAAAACCTCATGAATGTGTCTAATATGAATCGTATAAGAGCAAAAACACAATTATTTATAAATGCGAAGTAGTTAAAGATGGGAAACATTATTCTAGCCGATTGTTTGAAATCTGATTAATCGGAAACATGCTAATTTCGCTGACGCCTTGACAGAAAACAACCTGGAATGTATCCAATCGTACAATCGTAATGACAATGTATACACAATACCACGAAAAAATATTGATTTCTATTTAATAAATGTAGCACAAACATAAACTCACTGTTTAAACTCGTGTAGACATAGATAATTGTTTTTTCGGGGTCAACTAAGAACTAATTTATTCACTTATTAGCACAAAAAAGCTAATAATAATTGAATTATTTTTCACGGCTACGGCCTCGATATTCCTTCGAAAAAGTAAAACTTTGTTGTCTCAAAGAATGATTTCCCAACCAAACCATTTTATATAACGTTCACTTTGTCTCACTTCATTGTTTGTTCAATTCGTTATAAACAAACGAGGGTACCTACATTAAACAAATAGCTTTTAACTAAACATGATAAAAGTCGATGTTATTTTCGGATATTTTGTTACATCTACTGAACATGCATGAGCGTCAAGGCGCTTCAGGAAAATTGTGTTTCCACGTCGCAGATACAGATTTAAAAAAATGTGTCCTAGATTAAAGTGCATCTGTTAAGGAAGATTCGTAATAACTGCAATTACCAACCTAGACATTGTAACCTAGTAAACTAAAATGCATGATGCGGTTCTCATTATGGAGCTTTTCTGAATGCTTCAATGATTTATCATAAGGTCGCCTCAAAGTTTTGCATGAGCAACGGACTTAGAAAAATAACAAAATGAGACAGCTGAAACATAGTGTGCTTTTAACAAACATTGTTTTGCCCAACATAAAATAGCCTCGATGTATTATGCGATGCATTAGAGTTATTACATAAATTGAACAAATTCAGGTAGTTTCAATTTCTCAGTTGTTTATCAAAATGCAAATTGTTAAATCGAATCGCCAAGTCTAAAATAACGGAATTGAGGTCATTTCTGCAAATATCTGAATGGCCGAGGAAACTGTTGAAGCGTGTTTTAAATAAATAAATCAGAAACCGTTTATCTTATTATAATGACTATTGTACCAAACCAAGCATATCAAGTTCGCCGGAAGAACAGAGTACCGGTACCGTAAAACCACGAAGTAGACCTCCGCTTAACACGATTTAAGGCCACTTTTACATTTCTGTAGAGGTACCCGTGACAATGCCAGAGAAAAACTGTATTTATTTGTTAGTTCAATGTGAATGTGTTTTAAATTGATTGAAACACCTAAATATTTCGATCAAAATCAATTGATATACTTGACGAAATAAAGTGATGTTTCCTGCTTCCTAATTTTGCACCCAGCTTATTCGCAATTTAATTTCCAGAAATCTACTGTATTATCAGTAGGTATCAAAAATCCGAATGATTCAACCCACATGAACGATTGCCATTCTAGAGAAATTTGCTGGCGGGCAAGTGAATAATTTTTCTGCAAATTCCCAAGACACGTCAACGTTTTAATGTATTTAGCTACATAAGACTCTCTCGCACTAAAAACCACCCTATATGTAGATACAAAAGATTGTCTCGGAAATAGATTTATTGCACACTGGGTGTATTGAACTGATTGTCGGAAAGGGATCTATGTTGTGGGTATACCTTCACTAGTGTGTGTTGTGTGCTCAAAATAAATCAGACAACTAAGTAATACATAAATAAGAACTTGACTCCACTTCGACAGATAGAAACTGTTATCTGATTCTTTGATTTAAATGCAAGTCGGATTATTTCAAGATATGGATTGTTCGTACGCAGATGTACAGCTTAGTAATTGAAATTAAAGAAGAAAATTATAGAAACATTACTGAAAATTGAAGAATGAAAACTGAAAATTATAGGAAAAACTTTTCCTTTTGATTGAAGAAACCACCAGCTTTTTACAAAAACACACAATAACCGAAAAACAATTACTACAAGAGGCATCAAACAGAAATCAAATCGTTCTCAACAAACGAAATTTATCCAGTTCCAAGATTAGTCAAAGTTTGTTCGTGTATCATCTATTTTTTGAGCAGATCGCTGATTATCGGAACAACCAAACTTGATCTTGAAATAATAGTTTGTTTTAAGTTCAGTATCTATTAGAAACTATTAATTAATAGAATAAATTGACAACCAAAGCCCACATGATTTTGGCTAATTTAATTGATTAATCGACGCAAATTGAGAGTCCGATAAGTACAGTGATTTTCGCATGCAAGATAACCTCCAGAGATATGCGATTTGACTACTAAGAAGACAATGATTTTTATCATACACACACATGCACATACATACATCATCAATGACACCTTCATGCAAAGATATTTTTATCATCCTTTAAAAATACGCCAAGGCCATTTTCAACGTAATCATTATCCTCGTGGTAATATTCGGCGTTAATTCATTAGCCGACGTACAGTTTAATCAGGAAAATATTAAATACTTAATGACCTAAGTCATGTGGTGGAAAGCTTGGATATCCGACGAATATCGTAATTTTAGGCAATCACCGACACATTACAATTAGTGGGTAATTGTAACATGTCACATCAAAATTCTCCAGTCTAGACCTAAACAACAAAGTAAATCAAACCCTGGACCATTTGACGCCTCTTAAGGTTTAGAATAGACACATGGTATTTTGCTAGGGGAACAAAGATGCCAGGCCGGCGAAACCCATATCAACCCAGAAAGAAAGAAATGCTCTTAACGTATAGGTGCGAAAAGGCTTGCCCGAGACTGAATGTAATCTTTGCAAAGTATCAAATTAGAGTAATGACTTGTGTGATAGCTAGCAACAAACTGGACGAAGGGTTAGGGTAGATAGTGGATTCCAATCTTAGGAGTTTCCAATCTCAAGGCCCCCAGAGAGAATGGACTTGGGCTAGCCCAGACGGTGTTACAAACAATCAAATAAATCTGATAATTTCCAACACGAAAAATATAGTGTAAGACGTAACTATTCTTAACAAATTTTCTATCGAAAGCGACGACAGAGCCATCAGAGCAAAAATAGTCATAAATACAAGAAAGGAAAGGTCAAAACTAATGAGAAAAAAGAAAAACAGCGTCTAGAAAATCATTAACAAAGCGCAGACCAAACCACAACCAAACAAACAAATAATAACAGCAATGAAAAAAGCGGAAAACAAGTGCAAGCATAGTACATAAGAAACTTGAGAACTCAGTCGAAGATGTACAGTATATCGACGATACATTGCTAAAGGTAACTTTTAGACTTGAAAAAGACAAACTACATATTGTTAGCGCGGATGCACCCGATATCAATAAAATAAGAGAGATAAGAGAAAACTTTTTCGAAAAACTGCAAAGCACTGTGAACAAAATACCCAGGAAAGAAAAGATATTCCTCTTGGGAAATTTCAACTGTAGAATCGGTAATGTACCGAGAAGTAATGCAGGAGTTCAATGAAAACGTAATAAATAACAATGGTGAAATGCTATTGAATACATGCGCACAACTAGAATTACTTATCAATAATACGTATTTTAATCACAAATTCCAATATACCTTTAACAACTCACGAGACCAAAAATCTAATATCGATTTTATAATCGCAAACCGTAACATACATCCTAAAGAGATCCGGGACGTAAGAGTATTGACTTCTGCAAATGCCACAACAGAACATGAATTACCATTATGTGAATACCGCCAAAAATTAAGCATACAAAAAAACAAACCAGACGAATACATATCAAAATATAACATCGAAGCCTTTAAAAATCAAATCACAATAACTTTATATACAACTACATCGATGAACAGGATAACGTGAACCAAGCCTGGGAAGAAATTGCATCTAACATAAAATTAAGTGCAATAGAGGCGATAGGAGTGACGAAAGTTAACATCAATGGAAGAGAAAAACAATAAACCGTGGTCTCCAAAAAAAGTTAAACAGCTGGCAAACGAGAAACAAAAAGCGTAAATTAGATACAGAAATACGAAATCCCCAGAAGAGCACGAGGAATACAGAAGATTAAGAAATTAAGTTAATCAAGACATCAAAGAACTGAAGGAAAAATACTGGGAGAACTTCTCAACGGGTATGCAGCATGACTTATATGGAGGACAAAAGAAGATGTGGAAAATGTTGAAAGAAGATGTGAAAACAAGTAAACAATATCAGCCCAGAAGAATGGGTCGCATACTTTCAAGAAACATACAACAAGCAGTCGGAAACCGAGATAGTCCCAGAATATAACCGACACGACAGGAGTCAACCGATAAATACATCCCAAATAGAAGTAATGATAAAGGAAGTAACGAAAATCATAGGCAAACTGAAAAACGGAATAGGCCTAGATGTAGATGGCATCAGTAATGATATGATAAAATACGGAGGGGAGAATTCTGCTAAAGAATTAACAAAACTTTTTAATAAAATAATTCAAGAAGAAACGATCCCAGAAGAATGGCGTACCAGCATAACAATCCCAATATTTAAAAAGGGCGACAAAAAACAACCAAAGAACTATAGGGGAATAACCTTATTGAGCGTTGTTCTTAAAATCTTCACAAAAATATTGGCCCAAAGAATCGAACAAAAATTAGAAATATGCGAAGACCAGCAGGGTTTCCGCCAAAACAGATCCACCATAGACGCAATCTTTATATTGAGACAAATAGCAGAGAAAGGGATTGAATACGACAAGCCAGTATTTATGTGCATGGTTGACCTAAAACAAGCATTCTATAGAGTAAGGCTAACAGACATCGAAAATATTCTACACCTCCATGGCTTAGATAACATATATATCCGCATAATAAGAGATCTGAATAGAAACGGCAAAACGAGAATCAAAGTTAACCAGAAACTAACACAACAAGTACATTTAAAAACAGTAATACAGCAGGGTGACAGTTTAAGCCCCACACTTTTCAATATAATAATGAACAGTTAAAGATTGTCTGACTGAAGAAAGTAGATAGCAACTTTTCATCATTTCATAATATAGTTTAGGCGCAATTTATTCACTTGCAACTACAAATTGCAAAAAATTTATTTTTTAAATTGCATTATCTGGTTAACTACATTTTTTCAATGTATTAGTCCGTGAAAATGAATCCACTCTTGTATAATTTTTGTTTATAATTATTTTGCGATTTGTCTCTCCATCCTCGAGAATATATTGAAACCGATCCGACCAAGTTGGTTGGATCGCCGAAACACACGTCAGATTTCGTTGGGCCGACATAATCGGTCCGACGGCGTTGTGCGTGAGTGCCGGCCATAGATTAACTAAGTCCGACTAAGGCCGACTAGCTTGTTAGCAGACAAGATCGCACCGACTTTGTCGGATCGTCGAAACACACGTTTGATTTTCATCCGATTTTGTTCACCCGCAAAATCGGCCCGACGGCGTTGTACGTGAGTGCCGGGCTTAAGAATCCGGCTCAGAAATCGTGTCTATCCGCCAGACGTAGCAATTTATCAGTGTTGTTTTGACCGGTGCGTTATGGCTCCTTCAAGGCGTCAAAAATTGGGATTGCGCTTGCAGCGCTATTAGCAGATATGAATAGAAAGAAAATAAAATAATGGTCAAAACAATGGTTTTTGAAAAGAAGAGGATTTCGTCATTCCAATTTAATCAAGGAATTAGAATCCATAACATTTTCTTAACATTTTTTTGAAGAATTAATAATGACTTTTGAAGAACTGCTTAATATGGTGCGACGATTAACAGCAAAACAAGATGCCTACTTTAATGAGATTCGCCGCTACTGCAGAACAACTATTAAATGTAACTTTAAGGTGTCTAGCAACTGATAAAAGTTACGAGGACTTAAAATATAGTCCAGTAATATCCCCACAGTTATTTTCCAAAATAATTCCAGAAACGTGTTGGGCTATCTACAATAGTTTAAAACTAAAAAAAAAACATAAATTATAAATTAGCCTGCCTAAAATAAATGAACCTATTCACAAGCTACCAGAAACAGATAAATTGTATCCAAGTGTTCCACACACCACACGATTTGTAAGGAATTGGAAAGGGGAGCAGGGCGATTGTATTCTCGGATCGACCAACAGGCCGATATCGGAAAGTCGTTAAGAAATTGTCACAATCGCCCACACATGCCGCAATTTACAGGGCCTCTACAGATTGTACTCGCTAGATTGCCACGCGAGTAGGCCGCTTTATAATACCGGTCGAATTTCTTTCGCACGTGACGTCATACGGCTACATACGGACGCAGCCGGCGCCCCATGCGCATTGACATACCGTGATTAGCTGTATCGTGAATATACCACTACCACTAACTTTATAACTGCTTGTCCTTATTGGCCGTCTAATAACCCTCTATTCGTTTCAATTGTACAGAAAATTGCCGTTAACGGTGACTGGGTATTATTTTCTTGATGGTCACATTATGAAGACAATATAAATCTTGAATGAGTAACTCATCCAAGATCTAAGGGTGAAAATATGAGCCGCTATTCGCTCTCACGCCCTGCTTAGATATTCTAGGGACCTGAAAACAGCCCCTGAATATCGCCCAAAAGTCGCCTACGGCCTGCAAGTCAATATCACCTACTTTTATGGAGTAGGTACTTCTATGCAGTAATGCCAGACTAGGAAATTTTTCACTAGTTCTACGGATTTCTCAGGCAAAAAGAAAAGGAATTTTTTGTAATTTTTTGTTTATGTGCAAAAAAAATTAATTCTGGAAAGAAAATATTAATATATCGGACTACGAAAGGCTAACAAGTAGAGAGGAACCACAATTTGTTTTAAGAAATCTCAATTAATTAAGAATCTGCTTTAAGGTATTTTTAATTCCCCGGCAATAGTCTTTAATGCGATGCAAAAATCAATAAACCTGCAGTGAGTGTGACTTGCAACTGCCCCATCTACATATAAACTTTGTCAAATACTTATTTAAATTAAAGCTTGAATTTAAGATAAGAAGAATAGATAAATAAGAAGAATACAGATTGAAGCAAATCTAGGAAAAACTAGGATTTTTTAAGTGACCATGTGGGGATTTTAATTTAAATTTTACCGATCTGGCATCACTGCTTCTATGTGGTCAAGATACCTATGTGCCCCTGCATTGAAATTTTATTGGCAACACTGAAAGGCGCTAAAGTTAAGAAATTTGGACAGAAATATTAAACAAAATATATTTATTTAGTGGTTAGGTATTAAGTAAAATTTCTTCACAAATACTTAATAAAAGACGTATATGATTTCTCAAAACATTTATAATAATTATACTAAGAACTTCTAATACACTGTCGGTCTCAAAAAATTGACCATTTTGTCGCCATGCCGCAGAATCAAAAATTTAGTGGCAAAACGATTATTAAAATCCCCCAAACTGGCAACTCTGATAGAAATACCTAGACGGATAAAGCCCGTGTGCCATTCATCCGTTTATACGATGGTACCAGAGATGCCAGGTCTACCGATTTTTCGGTAGATCTACCGATTTGTCAAGGAACCTACCGATCTACCGATACCATGCAGATTTCTACCGAAAAGTAACAAATAAAAGTTTAAAACATTTCCGTGGATTACTTAAAATAATACAACATATTTCCGTTCATSATCAAAGTACGTTGGTAATAGCAGACATTTTATTTTACCACACCTCGTATTTTAGAGTTCTTTTTCAAACATAAAATGAATCAAGCCCGCCATATAGATCATAAATATGATAAAATTATGTTTCATGGATCCTGCAGTAGTGAAATCAGGTTGCCTACATACAATCTATTTCTGATGTTGCAATGATATTTCCAAATTTAATAAATGATAGTGAATTACAAGGTCTGGACACAGAATGACGTCTGTTGCAAAATGTTGAAGAAATTTAAAAAATTTCTGGAAATATTGAAGAGTTTTTAGTTAATTTTTTACTTTAGTATTCCTGTAAGATTAAAAATTCAAGTTTTGAAAAACGCGCGAGTTAATGGAGCCTTTTTTTCTTTTTGGTGAGGTTTTGGACCACCCAACAGCTCTAGGTGTGCGTAACAGAGCATTTCCAAAACGTCACCAGATGGAGCCCTTAATAATGAAAGAAACATGAATCTACCGATTTTCTACCGAAAAATGTCGAGCTTATCTAGCGAAACTCGATTTGCGGACCTGGCGATCCTGGATGGTACGAAAATGTTTCTATTGGTTGAAGATCAGTTCGTACGACGACGGACAAATTGACCCTTTCGTACCATCGTACCCTCGTATAAACGGATGCATGGGACACGGGCTTTAATTGAAATAATTTAACTTTAATTGAAAAAAAGTGTCAACACTCGCCACGAAATCAAATCAATAATTTTAATATAGCTAGTTTTATTTAAAAAAAAACCTATACCACCCCCGACCCCGCGAACTGAATGTTCAAAAAATGTCCACATTTTACTGCCCTTAAGTGGGCCCCATATACATTAATTTCAGTACTGGACGTCGCAAAGCTAGCTTTAATCCGCCCCTGTATGGAAAGGTTTAAATAAGGGATGGAAAGTTTCGCTAAATATCACACAAATTAAGTGCATAAAATAATCGCCTGATTTTAAAGGTGAGACGCTAAATTCGGTCAAATAACAGTTACGAAGTATAAATCATGAGAAAGCAGATGTGCTGCACATGGATAGCAAGCCGATAAGACCAAGCCGGATTGCGGAATGTTAACCTCAAAAACGGCCATTAAGTAATAAACTTATCAAAACTACAGGGCTTCTACCGTCTGTTTGACAGATATTTTTGGGAATAATTTGGCTATTTTTAACCGGTTTATTTAATTTCGAAAATAAACCTCCTACTCGTCGTGAGATATTTAAATCACCACGTGAGCTTCGACAGGTAGAGAGAGTATGGTCAATTCCGCCGGTGGTTTTGGTAATACTGAGTTACTGCTAACAGGTAAATACTCACCATTAGCATCCTTTTCGGAGCGTTCTTGCTTAATCCATTTAAGTAGATAAATGAAAATTATAACACCGAGTCCGATAAAAATCGTAAGGGCTACAACCGGACCGATTAGCCCGTTCAGGTCGGCACCTTCAATCCCGCTACTCATAATTGAGCAATTTTTCTGTTTTTTTGTCAAAAGTTGAACCCAAGAAAAACAAATTATTTTAACCTCCCCAAAACAACCACAAAGATCGGGCTCGCGCTTCAAGCTGTAGCGTCTGAATCGCTTCGAATGCAGTTGGAATTGATCACTCGCGTTGGCGCCAAGTAACTTGCGCGTGAATTTTGAACTTGCTGATGATTTTTCCTACTTTTCTGCCATTTATTTCGCATTCTAGCACAATTAGAGGTGCGAAAATGATTCAAACCCATTCGCGATATTAAGACGGAAAAACTGGGGGACCACTGGAGCTCCTTTGACTTAAATGAGACACGAAATTCAACTGGAAACTTGAACGAATTGTTTGGCGCTTTTCACTTCGCGGGCCCCTCCGCAGTTGGGGGGATTAGCACATGGTGCACCCAATACAAGGTTGCCTGTACTTCCTAATTATCGCTAATCATCAGTTTGTTAAGTTAGCAAGTCTCAATGAGAACAGTGCAGCTGAGAAACAGCTCAATATAGTCGTTTATATGAAGAAACGTGTATAAGCAACCAACGAAAAAACATAGCTGCAAATAAAGAGGAAAATAGTATATTAAAGTACAAGAGGCGAAAGTCAAAGTTTTGCTAATGCTTGAAGTTGCAGTCTTGCACGCAGCTGCACGGGTCTTCGACAAGCATCTCGCGAACCGTGTACTATTTTTCTTGATCATCGCTGGAAACTAGCTGGGAAAAGTATAAGGTTTAGAAAAAACGGCTTTGAAAATATTAAAACAGTCAGCTGACCGTCAGTAACAAAACATTAAGCTGTCAGCGTGCGCGGCGAAAGTTCTTACTTTCCACACGGGATGAAGAAAATTAAAAAATCTATAATGGGTAAAAGTGATGCTTTCGCTATCGAAAACAGTGGCGAAAGTGCGTAGGTACTTTCCACCAGGGAATCAAGAAAAGATAGAAAACTATACTCACTCAAAGTTAAGTCAATGTCAAGCCAAACTAACCCTACAATTCGACGACACTGAAACAATTTTTTATAAATAATTGTGGTCATCGACCTATTTTTCATATTTCTGACAAATGTCACGTTTTCGACACGTTGCTTTAGCGCCTGCTCGACCACAATTAAATAACTTTGCCAGACTTCGATGCTGCGCACTTGTAATGAGATTTTAGCTCCCGAATTTTAAAAGCGATAAGTTTCTGTAAAGAAATGTGATGTATGTATGTAAAAAATAATTTAATATATATGAATTATACAATTTGCCCCAATATGATCAAAAATCTGTAGAAAATGCTTGTAAAAGTAACACTATTGTACATCATAATATATTACGACTTAAGTTTCGTTAATGAACTTCATAACTTGACAAAAACGCTAAAACAGATTTAATGCTTCCTGAAAAACGGAAATAAACATTATATGAGCATGCATGAAAAAACGAATATTTATTTTAAAATAATGGAAATGTAATGATTTCAAACTGTTTACTCAAAAGCTATGCTCAAAGCATGACTCATTGCCATCGGAAATGGTAAACTTTTTGAAAGTTTGAGGAGAAAATTGAACTATTTTTAAGAGGCATAAAAGCTGAAGAATGTGTTATATGGGAATTTATTTATAAACGAAACAACTGAACCTAAATTTGCTCAAATAATTTTTATGGTTTTGTTAGCTTATCTGAAGAGATGTTTTCAAATAATTATTTCACAATTTTATTTGCAGCAATTATTATTTTTTAATACACCATCTTTAATTCCGCAGCCCATAATATAGTGAAGAAGAGGGTGGACAATTAAAAAGTGTTCTAATAATACGACAATTATTTTAAAGCATGCCTCCAAACAAGCTCAGGGAAAAAGTCCTTCCAGGAAATTGCAGGTTTTTTCGAATAGGTTTTTCAGAAAGAAATCTATCAAGCTTTGAAACAAATCAAAATGCACAACTTTGCCCTAATTTTACCGACTTAGTATCTCTTACAGCTTACGAGATTCTAATGTTAACATGTCGAATTTCCAGCATTTTTTTACATTTTTTCCAAATCCAAACCAGATGATTAGAGATTTGCAGCAAGCAGCTGTAAAACCTACTCACAGGCTTGAAACTTCACAATTAATAACTTGTTTTGATAGGAATCTTCTTTTTGAAGAACAAAATTGAACTAACTGACAAAAATCTCACAAATCAACATAAACATAGTAAAGGTTTCTTAGCCGGACAGAATCCGGGAATAAACCGTGGTTGAAGTTTAGTAAAAAAATGCCCGAGCCACTGCAAACAAAATTTGGAAGCTTACCAAAATTGATTAATCCTTATGTAATGGACACGATGCAACGTTCCTTGAATGTATAAAGTTAAACATTTGTGCAAGATTTTTCCTTTTACTAAGGCTTTACTAAGACATTACGAATAAAAATAATAATGTGATTAAGTTTAATTTTTACTGTTTTAATTCCCATTAATCCGGCAACAACGCTCATTGTCTCCTATAATTTTGAATTGGTTAAGATGACGCGCCTCAGTTATGAGCACTTGGATTTACTACTACAATTTACTACGACTCCGCGACTCGAATTCTGGGATTTCACAATTGTCACGGTTTTATCAATTTTTCAGCATTCCATTGCCGCAAACATTTTAAGTGATCCTTAAATTGCTCCTTCTCAGTTGTTTTTTTTTAAATTGATTTCCCATTTAATCGTACCTACCTAATGGTTCACGTGGCGATTATAAGGTTCACTGGTATAGAATTGATAATTCTAACAATTGACATGATTTTTTTCTTAATCAGCCACATGTGTTTCTGCAATTTTAGCATATTCACTTCAAGGTAATTACGAGCTGGAACTGGTTAAGATGATGACAAAATTTCATGTTCCATTGTTGCTTAAAAGAGTTTAGTTTTGCTTGATTTGTTTTAGGTTTGCGGGTCTTTTTATTGTATGTGTATTTTTGTATTATATTATTATCGTTGTTGATGCAATTCTTTTGTAAATGTGTATCCGTTTTTCTTCCTTTCGCTGTAAGTTTAAGCAAGTTTTATAAAGTTTTCTGTATTCTGGCTAGTTATTCCAAATACAGGGTGTCGCAATAAGGATGGTAAGCGGCTGTATCTTGGAAACTATGTGTTGTAGTGATCGAAAAAAAATTTATAACCAACTTGACGAAAAGAATTTCCTAGAAATTATTTTCAAATTTCTCCAATGACCACTAGATGGCGTAATTGCAAACGGTATTTTAAACAGTCGATTTTATACAGGAATTGCCCCTATAAGTGAAACATCTAGTAAGTTTAGTCAAAAGATTATATAAAACCGTACTACTTTCCTTATGAACTTTTTCCCAACTTGTCAAATAAAGCGTTGGGGGCGAGTCAAACCGATAAATTCAAAGAAACCTGTAACTCCAAAACGGCTCTACCGATTTCAAAGTTTTTACTATCAGCTGAAAGAGCAATAAAAACTCTACAATATGTGATAACAACAACCTTACTAATTTTTTTACGCGCATTCGAAAGCAAAGGAAGAAATGAACCAAACCGCAAAAACCGCATCTCAAAATTATTTCTGGATCCGATTTAATACTTGAAAATAATAAGGGTTGCTAATTCAAATAATTAAAGTAGGAATTGACCCTATAAGTGAAACATCTAGTAAGTTTCAAAATAGTGCGAAAAATAAAACCACATGTTTTTCTTTCAAAGCCTACTTTAATTATTTGAATTAGACAACCTTTATTATTTTCAAGTAGTAAATCGATTCCAGAAATTATTTTAAGATGCGGTTTTTGCGGTTTGGTTCATTTTTTCCTGTGCTTTCGAATGCGTATAAAATAACTTGATGGAAGTATTTGAAATTTTTGTGAAAAATTAGAACAAATTAATTTTTTCGGACAGCGGATTTTTCGAAAATGATTATTCCGCCCCCTTATTTGACAAGTTATTAAAAAGTTCATAAGGAAAGTAGTACGGTTTTTTATGATCTTTTGACTAAACTTACTAGATGTTTCACTTATAGGGACAATTTCTGTATAAAATCGACTTTTTAAAATACCGTTTGCAATTACGTCATCTAGCGGTAATTTGAGATATTTTAAAATAATTTCCATCAAATTCTTTTCTTCAAGTTTGTTATCAATTTTTTTTCCGATCACTCTACAACACATACTTTCCAAGATACAGCCGCTTACCATCCTTATTGCGACACCCTGTATATACAAATTATATATTTGAAATACATATGTACAAAGTAGTTTTTAGATTTTTTTTCTTCATGTTTAGTGACATTTTCATTAATTTTGTCTGTATTTTGAACATGAAATTTTCAATTTATTTTATATAATAACGAATAACGTTTCAACAATGGGTGAGGAAAAAGATATTTTCTACACAGTTAAAAAATGTTCAAAAATTATTTACAGTGTACAATCTATAATTGTATTTAATTTATTTGGAATAGTGCAATGTCAGATTTGCTCATTGCTTGCATTTACCTGTAAGAATACAGAAAAGCAACCTTTTTTAAATAAATTTGCAAAAAAAGTAAAATTTTCCGTTTTTCCTCAAGTCGCTACATAATAAAATGGATGAAAGTGCGCCATAATTTTTTTATGAACTTTTAATATACCACACGTTACGTCTATGCATTTGATTTACTTTACTTTCTCTTGGAATCTAGATTGAATATAATTTGGGTTTAATCAATCACCTAGGTATCTTTTAATGCGAGTAGTAAATGACTGTTTGATAAAGTACTTATTAATTTATAAATTCAACGCTATAAGGGTTGTTTTATGCCTTTTCATATTGGACAATATTTTAATATTCTATCGAGGATATCGTTTTTCTGTTAACTTAAATGTGCGAAATTGTATCAATAGTTACATTCGAAAGAAGATATTAATAATTTTACAAAAATAAACATTAAAACTTAGTAAGATTGATGTATAGATATTTGAGTCATTTCTTTTGAAAGTGGCGTAAAAGTGTGTGTTGAATAAAAATGAATACAATTTACTATGTACATTTATTAACAAACTTAAAAAAATCTATCAAATGTCATTGTTTTTATTATTAACATGACTATTTAGTTGTCGGTTTTTTTGTCGTTTATTATTTAAAATAAAGTCACTGTACAAAAAATAGTAATCTATCGTATTTTTTCACTTATATTGAAAGAGATGAAACGTATTATTATGTTTAAAACTATTAAGCTATTAAGTGTTAGTACGTAGGTAATGAACATAAGCAGAAAACAAATTCTAAAATAACATAGCGAAAGCAATTCTGACAAAAACAATTATCATTTAAATAAATATTTTTAAAGAGAGAGAATCATACAACTGATGTTGAGTTCAGATGCTTCTTCAGGTAACCACGCGTCAGGTTCTAAGAAAGAGAAGAATAATATAAATACGCACATAAACAAGAAAAATGAAGCGCAACAGTAGAGAAAAATATTAAATAAATGCAGATAAAATGGTTCCAGCCAAATAATTAGAAAATATAGAGTGCGTTTGTTCAAACAAACAGCTATTGTTAATGAAATTTTTTTACATTTTTGATTGCATGGTAAATGTTGAAATAAAGCGTCTTTATTTTGTTAATTTTTTATTGTTAACGTATTGTTCCAATTGAGATTAAGCATCAAATTTATGTAAATGGAAGATTTTTGCTTTTTGACAACTTTGAAAGTGGTTCAAATCAATTTGGAGCTATTAAAAGTATATATTTTTATTAATAACCATTTTTAAAGATCTTACATTATAAATTAATATTATTTTAATAAAAAAAAACTAGTGTAATAACACATATTTTCTAGCTATTCAAATGTAAAACCTTAAATATCTCCATACAAAAAGAAACACTTATACCCCTTAAAAAAAAACTACTCATTTATTGGTAATAATACACACAATGTTTTTACTGGTGCGTAGACAAACAGAAAATGATAAACCTAAAGCAGATTCACATAAATATATACTACTAAACATCTTTTAAAAATCGCTAGTTATTAACAGCCTGAAATCGTAAACAAAGCAAAAGTACAATGCAATATTAACAACAAAATACTAAACAGATCAAAAATACAGAACATTGGAAACAAATCATTTATCTATACATTCAATTTCAAAAAATCGTTTCAAATATATTCAGCGAGAGAGTAAGAATAATGCTTTATTAAAAATTGTTTCATTTTTCTTTAGAAGATTTTTTCCGGGAAAATAATAGATTAGGGAAATAATACTGCACAATACTCAAATGTCTAGAGACCGTATAGGCGGTATAATTCGCTCGGTACATCAAAAAATCGCTTAATGTGTCAAAAATTCTCGGAATTTTTAAATCAACAACTTAACTTCCCTCGTCTTTATAAACACTCGCGTCTCACGTGCAAAATTTAAAAAAATACAACAAAAAAAATGTGCTCGCTCTTACCATCTAAATATAACACATTGGCAAAGGTCATTTTTCAATAATGTAATTATTATTGCCCGTATAGGTTTTCTTCTTGTGGAAACCACATCAAAACACTATGATTTCACAGGAAAACACTTACCTTAAAAATTTGCACTTTCCACAGCAAACCATACACTAAATATGCTGGCTTTTTTAACTGAAAATTCTAACTAAATCAACCGAAAAGCGCAGACCGAAACGATACAGCACGAAATCAAGAACTGGAGAATATTTTTACTTTTCTTTGTTCAAAAGTTTTCAGTTTTACTGTTATACGCACTCAGAGAATTAGGCGGACAACTGCAATTAAATCCTTTGTTTCCCCAGCACATGTAACACAAGCAACAATATGAACCGTTATCACTAATCGAACCTAATAATTTATATGGTATTGATTGTGATTTCTGATGCCCAAACCAGACTGGAACACTGATCGAGACAATGCAGAACATGTAAAGAAAACGGAAAACTTAATCATACAAAGTAAATATGACCCCAATAAACCGTCTAGTTATCATCGAAGTAACAATAAGTTTTCACTAAAGTTTTGAAAATGAATGAGTGAGTCATAACATTATGACGTTGAGCGCGAAATTAGCTCAGAATTCCGTGACACGAATTTTACTAGTTATCATTAGGTTTGTGGAAATATTAGTCATTAAAATCGTAAAGATGGTCTTTCTTGGTTCTGTAGATCTGTTTTAGTTAACAATACTATAACTAATAATCAGGATTTATATCGCAATCTTATTTGCTTGCTTTTAAGTTTCCAAGGAATCTTCACGTCATTTTATTTTATCTTTTAGTTACGAAACCGATCATCTTGATACTCCTTAAAATTATGCAAGCTGAAAAACTAATACATAATGGGAAAAAACATTAATTAATTAGCTTTCTTAAAAGGTTAACAGAATTTTACCAACTGCTCTTTCTCATAAAAGAAATATAATGCAAAACTAATATAAAGTATATGAGAACTGAATATTTTTTTTTATTGTGAGGTACAAAAATTGTAAAAAAGTGCAAATATTGAAGCAATTTTTTGAAAAAAGTGAATGCTGGCTCTGTTTGAAATTTATTTAGAATTATCTGATTTCATGTTCAAAATAGAATTTAATGGTTTTAATATACATGGTAGTTTTTTAATGCGATCGAGTTCATTATTTCCGTTGGTGTTGAACTTTCGAAAATGAGTTTCATGTAAAAGTTGTTGACTTTAAAAGCGCAGATTTTAAAAATATTTTATATGATACAGAGTGTCTCAGAAAAGCGAAGCAAGATCAAAGTGTATTTTTTAAAATAGAACTACCCATTTTTCATTAGCTCAGGGAATGCAGCTTGAAACGTTGTATATGCACTGTAAATTGTTTTTTCTTACTTGCGACGTTGACAGATTATAGCCATTTAAGAAAAATTTTGCTTAGAAACATGGTATCTAAAGAAAGCGAAAAAAAGCAGTTAAAGATGCAAAAAATACGTCTTTCCAATCACCACAGATCCGTTAAGAATTCTATTGAACCAAAATATCAATACAATGTACAATATTGTACAAGATGTTAACAATGTGGACTTAAATCGAAAACTTTTTAACGCAACATAACTTTTGTTTTTCAATTTCAAAACAAAATTTCAATACAAAATCATAACTACAGTGAGATTTTACTAAGTTACCCCTAAAACATAAACTAGCGCAATTCAGTTCTCTACCTAAAAACGAATTTTTGGACTCAGGCAAATATTAAAGTGCTAAAAATACATTCACTAATCTGGTGCTTCTAAATAATGCTCATCATACTTTACTTGATTTAAACACTTCAATCTTGTCTCAAGTGCAGTAGCAGCATTCTATAAAATCAGATAATTTTGCCAGGACATGGAATTGTTGAACACTTCAGCATTTTTGCAACGCAGATAAAACTTCTAGATTTCGCAGATTAACCAATAACAGTGAGATTTTCGAGGGTAAACATGTTTGTTTTGTATGGCATGTGTCCTTTGCTTGACCGGTGCACTTCTAATATAAGCACTCAAATACTAAACGATGTTAACCACTCTAAAGATGTTAGAATTAAGACTCGTAGATAAGTTAGCAGTAAGAAATTTGTAAAAATTTGTCTGAAATAAATAATGTTCAAGGCGTACGATGTTAATTAGTAGACCAATAACAGAAGAAAAGCTAATTGTAGCTTAAATTTTAGTGTTTTTGTAAACATTGGAAAATCTTAATTTTTTTAAACTGTGCGGGCTTCAAACATATATTTTACGAAATTTATATCTGTTAGACCCACATTATGTTGCGTTATCAATCAGTAATATTTCCCAATGCGATCATTAGGGCCATCAGAACAATGATGACCTTGTAAAGCCGAAAATTCGTTCCATATTGAGGTTTAGAGGTCAACATGTGTTACAATTTCTTATTATATTCTTTGTATTTTATTACCTTAAATTCTGATGAGCTGAAATAACAGTGAAAAATTTTGAGGAACAGTACACACAAAATCGTTAACCATTTAACCAATAATAATAATATGTATTATTATTTAACCACTTTTTGCATAAAAATGTGTAGGTATTTGCAAAAAATGCTGCATTTGCATGAAACGATCATATTTTACAAAATGGGTCAATTTTAATAAAATCCCCAAAGTCAATTTCCTAATGAATATTTTTATTTGAATGTTTTCTATTCAACAGCCCAATAGAGTCACAAAAAATGCAAAAAAAAATTAAAAATCACTCAATATACTTGGGTGAATTTGATTAAATGAGAAAAATGTGCTTAATTTAAAGATAAATAAATAATACAGACAAATTACTAGTTTTTGCTTGGCAAATAAATCAACTTGAAGTATTTGAAACTTCAAAATCAAAAACATTTGGCTTCACGATTCCAAAGCAAATAGTCTTTGTAAATTTTTATTAATAGCCCTATACATAGAGGTCTGATAACGTGATGAGTACAAAAATAATCATAGTCCTATAACAATTTATTTGTTAGATCGCGAATAATTTGTCTCTTCTGCTTTACAGCATCTACTTTCTACCAGCTACTTTCACATTGGATTGTTCCAACCGCTTAAATAAATAACCAAAGAAATATGAACCATCCTTTAGTGGATCTTTGCGATCCATACAGATATAATTAGTACCTTCAAGTGGTAATTTGTGTATTTGAAAAATATTTTTACTTTTTAACGCCTTTCACTAGTTGAGACTGTGGTTACAACAAACCCATCTTTGCAAACATCATCTAATCTGTAATGTGGCGGAAGGACCGTTCTCTTGATGTGACCAACCGATAAGAAAAACCTTAATAGGAAAATTTTCTGCTGGGATCAAGAGAACAAATGCACAAGTTCATTAGTCTAGATATATCTGCGAGCCGAAACTCCCCAGTCATTAACCTGAGTAAAAGCAATTTCTCGAAAAAATGGCAATGAATTATCGTTCTCGTTCATTTAATCGTTTTATTAACCGACAGCATTGAAAGTTTGTAACTTATTAACTTTTCCTAATTAATATGATATTATAGTAACGACTACATAATAGAGTTATGGACAATATTTTGAAACCACCCGGTGGCATTATTTAATAAATTAATTGAACGAGTTTGTCTCTGTCGATTTCAAATCACTTTCACAAATTAACTTTTTTAATTGCTCTTACTTCCCATATTGCTTTTCAACCAGTTCTTAGCGAGAGTTTGAGACATTGCATGACATCATTCCCATAATTAGTGTATGTTATTTTCGACGGCGTTTTGGTGCAATAGACCATAATAAAAAAATGTTATATAGCCAAAAGTATTTAATTTCAATTTAGAACTTTTTTTTGGATCTGTTAATGGAGACGTTTTGGGTGTTTTCGGATTTGCTAAATAACTTTTAAAACGCCTTTTTTCTAAAGGCCTTAAATAAAGTTACTTCATATTTGCCATATAATTTTCAATTCCGTTTCAAAATTCTATAGTTTGTGCTATAAACTCTAAGAAAAGAAAACAGCTGCACCCATTGCTTGAAACTATCGAGTTTTGCCTGCTTATAGGCCGTCGTCGTAAAGAATTTGTCTTGACGTTTCGCTTGGAACTTCAGAAGTGTGCCACAGGTGGCTTCAACAGTTCGTGAAGATGCAAGCCTCCCGTGCTTGTGAAACGTCCGGAAAAATTATTTACCACCTATAAGCCCGAAAAACTCTACAGTTTTAAACAAAATTACTTTCCATTGATTAAATTGATACTACAATAAAAGCTGCTAATGAAGAAAGAGATAAAACCAACATTGTTAACTCTTTTTCCATGAGAGTATAAATTTCGAAACATTCGATAATGATTTCGACACAAAGTCTATTGATTAGTACAAATAAAATTTGAACCTGATCGTGCTTTATTGCAGCTTTAAGTGTGATACGCTTTTATTATTATTATTATTGCCGGTATGTATGGTTACAGTGTTGGTAAACAAATCATGTTATTATACGCCTCCAATAATGCGATATTCGTTCCACGCAAGGAAACTTTGCAATTATCTGATTATCTATTGCAAGTTGAAAATTAAATTTCTATATTTACTAGATAATTGAACAGTGGCTGAGGCCAATGTTAGGTTTTCATTGACAAGTTTTCCAAATTTCCAATTTCAAACTAACTAATCTTTTCTAATTTGCACTGATATAAAATTGTGAAATTCAGAAATGTAAGATACATAGAAAAAATACTACAATATTTTTTTCTTCACTTGCTCCACAATGAGTGTGGCCAAGCGAAAAGTTATCAAAATGTATCCTCTCTCAATTAAAGTTTTGATATCATTATTTTTTTCTTTCTTCTTCACATAGATAGTATGTAACTGAACTTCTATCGAACGAGTATCTGGGAGATATGGCAACGTTTCATATAAATAAAATATTTGCTTAAAGTTTATACAGGGACTGTTCTGGACAAATAAATCCAACAATATTTTTAAAAAAATTAAGTGAATTGTTTTTTCTTTACTTTATAAGTGATTTTATACTTTGTTTTATAATTTGATTGCCTGGTAATATAAATCTTCAAAGATATCTTTTGGACAGCTTAATGAGGGCCTTTAATATTTGACCACATAATTTCGATTGTTTTTTGCTACTAACTGATTTTTCCTCTATAAGCAGCATTTTATTTTTGGGGGTTTTGTCATTATTTTTATGTTTTACTCGAAAAAATGTCCTTCAAGGCTTTGAGGTAACATAACTTCAAGTTAGTCACAACACGCAAAAAGTAAAAGCTTGGATCAACATAATATTTTTCTAGGAATCTAAATCTCAATCTAAAACTGAAAAGCTCGATGACCACGAAATAATTGGTGGCGAATTATATACTTGACTTTTTTGAAATAAACTACAACACAACATGCAAAACTGAGAGGTTTTGGGTCAATAGTGAAAAAATTCCTCAAAAAATTAAATTATTTTTTTGAAGGATAAATTCTTATGCATTAAAGCCTGGGATTAATTTCGCAGATTAACAATGTAAACTATAAAAATGCCATTGAACTTACAGAAATTCCGTGTTAATTAAACTAATTTGAATCAAGCAAGTTGCCACAATCACGATCAATCGAAATCACGCACGATGGAACCGAAACGCTAAGAAAAAATGCCATATAATGAAGTCATATTTGGAGTTTGCTGAGCGTGAAACGTCTCCCTTGAACAAGTCATTAAATGAAATGTTTAATCAGCCACGCTTATTGGAATTTAGGCGGACCAAGGTAAGTAAGCACGCGTAATCCATGTTATTATGTATTCAAGATGCAATATTTTCGTTGGTCATAAGTAAACCTGTTGGGAAAGCGTAAGATTGTGACAATATTAAAGGGTTGGTCGCTACAGAAATGAGAAAAACTGTTTGGAATAACAGAAAACTTACCAGCTATGAACAAATTCACTAATTGGAAACTATTAAGAGCACAGCAAAGAACACAAAACGTTGTCGTTCGCCAACAACTAACTTCACGAATAAACAAAACGCGTCCCTGCAATTAACATTATGGGTCACTTTGCAAAAGCTCAACCAATAATCGCACATAAAAAACAATGAACTAGCTTAAACGACAAAGGACAACCGCGACCATGCACCACCATTAATTTGTAAAACAAAGTTATCGGCACCAGGGTTCTCCAATTGGTCTTCGACCTGTTATCTAAACAAACGAAGGTCTTGATGAGTATGAAATGTATTATTGTTTAATTCTGATAAAAACATGACTGGATTTCAGTGTATATCACCAACACTAATAATTACTCGAATTGTTTACAGTTTCAGTTCATTTGTATTTTATGGTTTATGTAATGGTTCATCATCAAGGATATAGGTGTTATGTAAGTTCATTCAATGTGTAGCAGGTTGAATGATGTCACTTATAAAAGTTACACTTTGGGAGCGATGATGCTCTAATGCACGATAATTCTAATCACAAATATTGCAAATGTGTTCTGAAGTAATCGTCAAGGTTTTCAGAACCCATCGGGTTATTCGACTAATTGTTCTGAACCTGAAATGAAAAATAAAGCTCACTTCAGTTTTCTAATGTCTAAGACGATTATGCCTAAGTTTTGCTTTTGAGACAGACACCGATAGATACATTTTTAGTTAAAAATTAAGGTAATCTTTCTGCTTCATATACTGGACCAATATCCCCTCTCTCATATACTAAACCTTATGCAAAAGTATCGTCGTCTTCCTTTCACCTGTTCCATATTTAATTTTCATCTATTTTTATATAAATTGTTCAAAAAATGGTCCTTTAAAGCTTAATAACTCTTGATCTAATAACCTTCCATCGTTCGTTGATTTTAGGTTTATAAAAAAATATTAAACTTCATTGCGAAGTAAACTATCTCAACTTCTCAAGTTCAAGTGCAATAAAATGCGTTTACTTTTGATTTAGATTAAAAATAAGATATAATTCCCGCTACATTTTCAAAATGGAATTTTTTAAAATTTTTCAGATGCAAAAACACACAGGGTGTCCAATTGAAATAAATTAGAAATTTACGAGCAAAATTATTTAAATGTAAAAACTTAATTTTCGAAATTATTTTACGGCAAAATGGAGCAACTGAATTCGTCAGCTTTGGGCAAGTGGTGAATTCTTGAATGTCTTGGTATAAAGACTAAATTAAAAGTCTTGGTATAAAGACTTAAAAATAAATATTTCTGCTTCTTGGCTATTTAACAATTTCAGGTATTTTTTATGGTAAATTTTTGCATTAACAAATTTTAAATTGAGTTAAGTATTTTGTAATATCGGAAGAGTTGTCAGATGCATTTTAATGGAATTTGCTGTATATGTACCTATTTATTCCTACACGAGGGCCACATTTTGTTAAAAGTTAGCTTATTTTCTGTCTGAAATTGTTAAATAGCAAGGAAACAGAAATAATTTTTTTGATTTTTTGCTTTTAATGCTATAAGAATTTACAAAGATCACAAAAATGTCAAAAGAGGATTAGTGCATCAACTCAAAAAAAAATCAGTCGATTCCAGCTACCGAATAAAAAGTTCTGGTACTTTTTGTACCAAGGCACTAAAAAATTCGTCACTTGCTCAAAGAGTATCGGTTGCTTCATTAGGTCAGATCGTCGTCTTTTGAGTCATCGTATGCTTTTGCATCATGTGCTCACGGGACACTTTATCTATTTTCTTTTCTAATGACTGCTTCTCTTAAAATAATCTTCATATGCCACCAATCTTTTCACCCAAATATTCCTAACTAAAAGCTCAAGATCGAGTAATCTGGAGCACGAGCATAAACAACGAAAAACTACTCTGAAATGTTCCAAGTATGATTTTCTACACGGGCAAGATTCGTACACTGAACTGTAGCACAATTAATATACAATCCAGCCAAAAACGAATCCACATTTTCGAAACTTCAGGTGAAAGTGTAGTAAACTGTGAGCATAACGAATTGAACTGATAATTGGGTTCATCGCTTTCTTTAATGTGATAAACAGGATTATTTGCAAGTTGGTTCATTTTACGATTTTTGCATATTTATTTACCTTTCGATTTATATCGGATTCAAATAATCCTCAACAGTAAAATCGAAATCCATTTGATCATTAACAAAGCGAATGTTTTAGAAGAAATTGTGGCGTTTAATTAATGCTGTTTCTTTTGTCCCTAGGATATATTCCATTGCAACATATCGCAAACACCTTGGGTTTAACAGATTATCATCCATATCAAACATACAATTTTAATTAAAATGTATTGTGAAAGAGACACAATATAAATAAATGGTTGTGGAAAGCTTAAACATTTTCGAGAATTCCAAGTTGCAAATTATATTATTGGCATCTAAGTATAACGCATTTGTCTTGCAGCCGATGTGGACTTTCTTTTGTCAATTTTTAATTTTCCTTATCAGTAGTCGACATTATTGTAGTATAGATTACTTTCATGTTATCTAAGGTGCTAATACAATCCATCAGCTGACTTAAGCTAAATTACCAAGAATTGGTAAGAATTATTTAAATGCTTTCCAGTCGTAAGTGTATCTATAACTGTATATGCTAGCCGCTAATAATTCCACATAATTGAACAATAAGTAGTTATATATTTTTTGATAAAAACAGGAAAAATAATAAACTTACATACTGATTGTGAAGTAGGCTTTAGTATACAAATCGATAACATTTTGATCATAAATTGCGATTTTCCTTGAAAATATTGTGTGTAATGTAAATGTCTCAAAAGACAAACAGTTTGCAAATTACAAATTTGAAAAAAATTAGAAACTATAGAAGAAATGTGGTCCTTAGACGCAAAAATGTTGACAAAAGTTGCCTAAAATAAAAAAAACTACTAACAAATACATATCTTGGCTGAAAAGTTTGCGGATGATATTCGAATTTTCAAGAAAAAACGGGAAAAAACTCAAAGAGTGGTTCGTTGAAATCAAATAAAGGAGATCTCGAGCCCTGTATATTTAATAATTTTTGGCTGCGAAATACTAAAATAAGTTACAACAAGCACTTGATTTCATATAATTGAACAAACATTTTTCATGAACAAGGTTGTAACAAAGTTTTAACAATAAAAGCCGGCAATTTGCATTATTTAATAATTAAGTCTCATTAGCATTGACATGCTTCTACAGAAGCTATTTCGTTATTCACACCAGCACGGTTAATTTGTTGTTAACGAACTGAAAAGAAAACTAGATCCAAATTGAAATAAATAAAGCTAAGAGTAGATTAACTAAACATGTTTAGTAAATATTTCAGATCAGCAATGCCACCCTTATATGTTAAATACAATGGCTTGAAGTATTAGCTTTACCTTGTGAATATGTATTTTTAACCGACAAACATGACTAACAATTGTTAATGCCCGAGCCTGGTAACCTCGAGATATTCTTAATCTACGCTTCCGACAGCCATGTGAAGGATTCTTTGAGTTCAACACACCAGTAAGGCTACATACATTAGAATGAGTTTTTTTCAAATACAATAATCATGCCGGCCTTTTTTAAAAATCGCTCTTATGCAATAAGGTCGAAGGATTTTTCGAAGCACTTGCGGTTCTATATTTGACAATGATCTGAAAAAGCGCAGCCAGGCATCAGCTGGTCACCTACTTTTGCTTAAATTTGTTCAGAAAGAGCGCTAATTTGGCTTGAAGCAGTAAAATTAATTAGCATCAACTGAAAAATGATTGTATTACTGTTGTGTTAATAAATAAAGTGTTTTTTTGTAACATTTTGGAAATTTTAATTTAAAAAATTGTTCTTAATAAGCGCTATTAAATAATCCCAATTCAGACAAAAATTGACTTGAAAAACAAGAACTTTCTCATATAATTATTTCACTTTTTAATTGTATTTTAAAGTATATTGTATTTTAAAGTATATTAGCAAATACATAAAACAGTTACTAAATTTTGTCTGACAGGAAGAAAGGTGGCCATCAATTTTCCTTCTTATAGCCCATGGTAATATATGAACCAGAACAAGGTCGCTTTGGAACGTAAAGGTGAAATGTCGATGCAAATTTTCTGTCAACTTTCTCCATCATCAGAGAAAGTCTATTGTGGAAGATTACTGTGATGTTTCAGGATTTTGTGCAATAAAAATGCTGTTCTGATATCAAGCCGTTGAAAGCCAACTGCCTTGTTAGCCACTTCAAATGTATCTCTCTCACTCAATTACTCCCTGTTATATTCTCATTTTGAGGCATTTATTTTATTGTTTGAGATCACTGTTAACCCAATTCCTGTGCTTAAATAAATGAATCAATTTTTTTTGTTGAAAACCTGAAACGTTAATAATGTAAGTTAATTGAAAAAACTCTAATCAAGATGAACTACTGCTACTATTAAGACATTAAAATATTGCTTATTAATAAAGAGGTTGATTAGCACAAATTTTTAAGTAATATGTATAAAGTCGTTTTTATTCCATTTTATTGGAATTCTAGCTCAAAGAATCTTGAAAAATGTATTAAAACTTATTTTGATTACAAAACAATTCCTGAAAACCGTTGATGTTCTTCGTTGTGTAAATGAAAAGTGCAATTTTCTTCAAAATGTATGGAGTGATTTAAAAAAAACTAGACAAGCGATAAGAGTTAAGGTCTGAAGTATATTTTAGTTCGGTTTAGGAATTATTGATTCACTCTCACTAAAATGTACATGGTGGCCGGAAATAATCCGCAAAAAAATCTGATGGTGATTCTATTCCAATTTTTTCAAATAACGGACTGTAGGTCATTGATTTTAAATTTGTCAAGTAATTTTTATTCAATATTTCCTTTGGTTGTGCACCGATTGTTTTCAAATTTGGCATACTTCCTGCAAATGTTACTGAATGCGAATGCAAGAGCAGAAAGCAGCATGGTGTGAAATAAAAACCCAAAACTTCATTTTTCTTTTGTTTTTGTAACCAATGAAAGCACACAAAAACAGAGTAATCTGCCTTGTTAACATTACGTAAATACCTGTTGCTTCGTAATTATTAAAAACTCCGGTAACAATAGGTAAACACAAAGCAAAGAAAATAAAAGAAACATTAACATACTTTCCGGTTAGGATAATGGTGACTCATTGCCGTCAGTGCTGCCACCTTTTTGGGGCAAATGAGTGATCTCCTAATTCCATCACAGCTGTCATCCATGTATTCAATATTATTGATCATCCATCAATATTATTGATCAAAGAAAATAGAATTAAGTAAGTTGTTAAATCACAAGAAGTGTTCGAAGTTCTGCCCGTTTAACTCCAAACATATTTGTGTCCCAATCACTTTTCGTGCACTCTTGCCAGCAGTCTGGGCTCATATTTTGAGCAGCTTCTGCTCAATTCGTACCGGTGCGCCGCGGTGTTCGGAAGTTTAGAGATTTAATGTGTTCTAGTGTGCTGTGTATTTTACACACATTACCTGTTTCTCTAGGAATATCACCTTTAAATTGCCCACTGTCTGCGTCAATTCATGGAGCCTCTCGTCTAGTGTCTCTGCTTGGGCTCTTGAGCAACATCGCGTTTTCTGTCGAAATTAGCGCACCCACCGGGGGCAAACCGGAGGGTGCAAATCCCGCGAAGAGACAAAAGGAGGGTGCTGATGACGGTCAAAAAAAGCAGTGGTCTATCATTAGTCGCCTTTATTTATGGTGAACAATTAGCCCGTCATTAGCAAACATTAGCATAAGATTATGGAGAATAGTTTCATGTGGTGGCATTATGAATAAGTACAGTCCACTTTCAAAGAGTTTTTTTGGTTCCGAAATCACATTAAGAAATAATATTTCAGTTTCTATCCCTTTGCTGGTGTAAGTTCTTACAGCTTCTGCTATGTTAATGTGGCATTTTCCCATAAGTATCTAATCGCATATTCGCCAATTTGCTGTTGGTGTACATTTTGTGAAAGGAGCTTGAAACACTTTGTCAAATGCTTGTTATTATTGGCAAAGGCTGTCTACCTGTAACTATCTGTTAATTACAAAAAAAACATCACAATCTACGGCTACCAATCAAACATGGGGCCATTTGAAAATAATTCTTAACAACAAAGTTGAAATTCGACTTTCAACTGTTAATATCGTCTTGAAATTTTTGAAAAAAATGTTGTCAATATTTTTCTCGTACTCTCTAACTGAGCCCCTATGACCCACTAAAAGGAATGACACCAATTTTGAATCATCCTGTATACTTACTGTTCAAATAGTGCAGATCTAGACAAAGGTTTATTTTAACATATCATACCATTATCTAATCTATCAATTTATGTTACAGAATCTATGAAAGTAAAACGTTTGCTTTTGAAACACATTGAAGAAAAAAATGTTCCTAATTCTAATTGAGCAAAATTTATCACTTCAATAGGGAAAATTTAATTTGAATGTGGATATTTCAAACTTTTACATACTTTTTTAATAAAATGTTAAAGACTACAGGTGGAATGAAATGATTCTGCAAGACCTCAATTTAATTTATGATGTTATGCAGTCTCAAGTAAATTAAAAGTATCAATTGCTACAGCTGAAAAAACTACATTTTTTTGTTGTAGCTATAAGTTAATTCATTATGACTTCGAGGCAGCCAACAAAATCTCTTAAGTCTCTTAACTATCATTATAAGCTTGTGTAATAGATTCAATAAAATGTAAAGTTTCAATAAAATGCAAGCAATGACGCATTATTTTGGAAATGAATAATGGAATTTCAGTTTGTAAATATTTAATGACAAAAACTTGAAAACAATGCTTCTAATTTTCAAGGATAGTAACTAAAATACCTACATAATATTAAATAATTTGATGCGTATGTACGAGTATATGTTATAGTTTTGCTTTAGTGAGGAATTGCCAGGACTTTGTTGTTTTAAACTCAAGAAAAGCGATCAAAGTTCTTTTTGTATCTATTCCTAAATTGCTTTAAATAATTAGTTTTATTAATATAATTAACTTAATGCTAGATTTTTTCTTTCTGAATTGGAAGAAATTTTGTATGTATAATTCTATAATAAACATTAATTGCGTTCACTTTTCAAATCGCGTTATTTGACTGCATTCCAACAGAACTTTTCCATGTTACGAAATTTATTTATTGTGTCTGTTGTTTTCCACGCAGACTATGTGATCAAGTAAAAATCATGGAAAACTATTTGAATTATGATCGTTTAACCGTTTCAACCAACCAACAATAGCTTTATCCTGATATACCCATCTTTCTCGCACTCTGTTAGCACCGCTCGTCGATTCGCAAGGCCAATTTTTCATGTCAGTAACAAGACCATAATGTTTTTTTTATCTCGACAAGATAAATATCTGATTTTAACAAATAGTTATTGATGTTTAAAATCGACATTCATGCAGCATCAAGTTAAGTGGAAATCTATTTTCTGAGAAAACCGTTTGGAAAATTGAGGTCGTTTGTTTCTTGCAATTGAATTGCGGAAAAATTCCTAATTTTGTTGGATTACTACAGTTTTTGTGATTTATTTTTTAATGGTTGTAATCTTCCATACTGTTTAATACTTGTTGCAATTTTCCAATTAAGTACAATATCCCGTTTAGTGGTAATCCAGTTTTGTTAAGTGAAGTTTGGTAAAAGTAGATACAAAATCATCTTCACTTTAGTCAGTTAATTTGTTTAGCAGAAGCGAAGATTATTTTTTCCACAATAACTGCACAAGGAATTGTGATATCGAAATAGAACTGAGGCAAATCCTTATTCGATTAAGTAGAAGAGGTAGAATTTTTGTAGTTTGATTACAGGCTAAATGTATATTAAACCAAAACCGTACATGAAAATGAATATTATTAGCGCAAAACAGCGCAAATGAACATTTGATAAGCAAAAATGCCGATAGGCGTATGGAATAGAACCATTAATAATTATAGCAGTATTATGTTAAGTTATTATCAATAATTTGGCAACGGTCAGATATAATTACTGACTTGCACTCTACATGTTGTAAAAACAGTGAATGGCTCAGTACCTAATTGGATTAAGTACATAAAAGAAATGCTTTTAGATTTTTTACGTTACAATTTATATGCCTAAGTTAACTCCTTTTTTAAGAAAATTGGACAGTTTCATTCCATCCTTATCCAAAGAAATAAGTTACGAAAGTTACGAGTGAATAATAGCAAGCCGAGCAGTTATTGCGACTAGACAGGAACGACAATAAATATTACACAATACAATAAAGTTAATTGGCTGTTAACAATTAGTCCTCACAACCAATTATAGCCTGTCTGACGTGTTTTCTTTTCCTTTTTCGAATAAATTAATTAAAATTAGCCGCTTAAGATCTTTGCATTGACCCCGGTCATCGGACCGTAAAACATGGTCAATGCTATATTGCAAAGTTTTAGCGATATAACCGACTTTTTTCAGCTAGTGTTACTAATTTCTTCGCCATTGGTCGCTCGCATGACTCATAAGGCCAGTAGAAGACCTTTTTTAGTTTGCAATCATAATATTGACATTTTTGTGAATATTGCAAGCGGAGTTTTTTTCTTCCTTTGTACAGTTAATGTTTAATCGATTATTGATGTATTCCAGCCAAAGAAAAGGGTTGAAGACTATGCGCGTTTAACACTTTTTTGCCCATAACTTTCAAGAATTTATAAATTTTCTAGTTTAAACTGGAGTTTAATATATATATAATATGCTTAGTTGTACTGTTCTATTCAAAAACTTATCTCGTCAGGCTTTAGGGAAGTATATGACGCATTATACTCCATACAATTTTCAGAAAAATCAACGATTTCAACAGAAACAGCATTTTACAGGATGACGCATTTTGCATTTGTGTGGGAAGATTAGCGGTAAAAAATATTTTAAATGCCGTAAGTATTATTGTGTGCAGCCGTTGATGGTCTCTTCTCACTTGAAGAAAAGCGACAGTTAAACAACGAAAGTTGTTCTCAATAAAACGAACCAAAACCGCATTTTTTCATTCTGTTTGCATGACTAATCAAAACTTTTGGACAATAAAGAACCACTTATTGTCTCCTTTATTCGATTTACGCGTTAAAACGTTAGTATAAAAATACAATTTTAATAATGAAATCGTGCACAACCACTTGAATATTTGTGTCAATATGCCTGAATAATGATAAGTGCATTTATTTATCTTGTGTTCAATCCTTTACAGGCATTGAATGGTCCTTCGAGCTGAATAGTGTAGTCTAGAAAGTTCGAATATGATATTGATCTTTGATTTCATGATATTGATATTGCGTTACAAAATATCTCTTTTTTGCTGGTAATCGGTTTTTCTCATGTACAAAGTGAGTTAGTTCAGTGAATAAAAGCTAGATTTTAAAAACTTATGAAATTACTTCGTAAATTTAAACACAATAAAAATAGCTTATTTATTAGGATCAGCGCTAGGTATATAAAATAGAAGTTTGGCCGCAGTATGTCTAACAATAATCAAAACTTGCACAATAAAAAAACAACAAGAATTAAAGTAATTTAAGGAAAACTACACCAAATAAGCTGACAATATTGACTAGATGTTGAGATTTAAAATCGCAAATATTTTATACAATGCACTATTGAGCAACCCTATATGCAAAAAATATTACAAAAAATATTTTACTTAAAATTTGTGATATCGTAGATTCGATTATTAATAATTAATTAATTCATATAATTATTAATAGTAATTACCCGTTAGCAATTCACAGAGGAAAACCCTTTTTGTATTGTAATTGAATGTAAAAGTACGAAACAAAATTGGACAAATTTAAACCGAGTTGAAAATACATTAATTAACCTTTAAACTCCCCAAACCTTGACAAATAAAAACGGTTTTGCTCAATGTAAAATTAACAATTATTGATTTAAAAAATATTAATGTAAAAAATAGTATCTGCCACCCTGTTTCATAAAAAGCGAAAATTCCTTTATTCTAATTTTGCCTTAAGTGTTTTTTTCTGATTTGCATTATACTGCAATAAACTCAGCCTCAGTCTCAGCCTGTAGAATGTTTAAGAACCATTTTTAATTTTTTTCTTAGTAGTGGACTTTTAGTGATTATGATAAAGGAACAGAAAGTACTCACTAACAACTGATTTGGTTCTGCCTTTCATTTTTCTATTATTGTGCAATAATTGGCTAACCACAAAAAAATCCTTGGCAGTTTCGATGTGAGTCCAGTTTCTTAAAAAGACAATTTTATGGTACTGGCTCTTGCACTGAAAAAAGCGAACAACCGACGCAAATGCTATGATAAGCATTTATTTTTTCTTCTAGTCACGAACAAGGCTTGAGAGTTTTGCCCAAAAATTGATTTTTTTGTAATATCTATAAACAAATTCGCACAAATAATTGGAAAAATTGCGATGTAATATTACGTATAACTTAAGCCCGCATTAAAAAATCCATAAACAACTTAAACGCATAAAATGCAGCTTACACTCAACAATATAAATCTCGGTTATTTCCACTTTATTGAAAAATTATAATTATTAGAAAATTTCTATTTTCCATTCAAAGCATGAAACGTACATGTATTATAAGTAGGAAATTGATCTATTCATTTGCATGTATACACGTAACAATATTGGTGTACAAACAGCTAAATATAAATAAACAATGATTTACATATTTCGTGATACATTGTTGGGAACATGCCACACGTTAAGAAATAAGTGAAAGCGGCTATGGCATAAGACTTTAGGTATAAGCCAAAATAGTGCCTTATACCTACGCAAAATGCCAACAACATAACTTCAATCATACATACATAATACCTGGTTGGTATATAATATGGTATGATCTACGCCCATATTTGGTATGAACAGACCCACTTGCCTGGTTATATACCTACTATATTAGTCATCCAAAATTTGCGAACGAAACAAAATGCGACCTTAAAATTCCATATTGAACATCCAGACCAAAAGAATGTTTCTATAACTTTTTAAATGAAACCGTCTTTTCTAACTTTTCTAATGAAGACGATAAAAGAAACTGAAAACTGACTAGTTTGTGCTTAAACAACGAAAAATAAGCATCACAAAATGAGGAAAGGGTGACACGACGAAAGGATGAAGTTTAGGCACGACTGATACTTAACGAAAAAACATAACATAAATTATATCAAATGTTACCAAAACGTACTTAAATTTACCAAGCAAAATTAGCAAAGAAAAGTGTAGCGACAGTGAAATAAAAAAAATAATAAAACACATACACATTATTGCTTTTGGTAGACATGTTTTCAAAAAAAAGCATGTAATAGTTTGGTACATAAATTCCACAAAATTACCTCAATAACTTAGGCCTGTGATAAGAGATTAATATGCCGAAACATTGATAATGCACTCGCAACATTATGCAACGCGGCATGCAACTATTCAAGTGGTATTTTATGGTCGTTATAAATCTACAGTTAGTAGGTGAACAACTCCCATTTTTTAAATTCTTCAAGTTCATCGTTGTTTAAAAAGCAACGAAAATGGGGACAAGACGAAAAAGGATCGTTTATTCAATTAGAGTGTTGTGTCCGAAAAAGCTACCCGTGTCTTCACAACCCGGTTCGAAATAAAAGCCAACATTAGCTTAAGTACTTTAATACGCAGACAAAACACTCCGAACAACTGAACAATATATAAAAAACCCACAAACAATAATGTGGTAACTAAACAAAGAACCTGAATACCATCCCACCCTGTGCGCATATGTTTCTTATCATTTTTACCACCCGCTTTCTCGGTCTACTGACCCACTAACGGGACCCATAGAGAAAGTAAAATAATTATTTACTTATTTTACTTATTCTATGACGGGACCTTTTAAAAACATTTGACTCGACAGAGGTGGAGGGCTGATTCTTGACAAGGGTGAATCTTAAATGCCTTTAACATAGAGAAACGACCCGAAGAATGTTTTTTTCCTGCACTGAAAATTTGTAGGTATGTATATTTAATTCCCAATGTAAACGAGACTTAACACACACAAATTATAAATATGTATATGATAATTAGAAAAAATTATACTACTACAATGTATTTAGTAGTTTGAATATACATTTTTCATGCAAATTTTAATTAATTTTATAGGAATTTTCATATTTCTAAACGGAAAGAACTCTTGTGCGCTCAAAGCCATGACGATAAACTTTCAACTTGGACATTGAAATCTTCGGTAAATGGCAAGTGAAAAATAATTAGTTCTGAAAACAATCGAATCACGAAAACTACAAAATCTAGGTCACATCATGCGAAATTGAAACAGATGTAATCTCATGTAATCCACAATGCAGGAAAAGTGAAAGGAAATAGAAACGTAGGAAGTAGAACAATCCATTGGTTAATGAATTTGGGAACCTGCACAAGATTCTCTATAACAAAGCTGTTTAGGCTTGACTTAAAGTTTAACTTTATTCCGATAAAGTCTGAAATAAACAATTATGATTTAAAAGCAATATTATCTTAGCAAGTAAGGTGACAAAAATGATACAATCTTCTGAATTAGAAAATATTTGAATTTACTTGTCTTCGTTTTGAACTTACAGCAGATTATCAGGGAAGCACGTAAACTAAGTTTTTAAAAAATCATTCAAACAATGTGGGCTTATGCGTATTACCCAAACCAAAAATCGCCTGCAAAGATAAGAACAGCTCAGATATTTAGCCTATCAATTCTTTACTTACTTGAATGTAAATCACAGTTATTATCATAATGAAAAGCGAGATATTTGCCACATAACTTACGCACGTAAGGAAAATAATTTCATTTTGCTACTGATTAGGAAACTGGTCGTAACGAGTCAGTTTTGTCCGGTTATCCATGCTAATTTGCGATGTTTTTTTTTTAATTGTTTCTGTGTTTAACGCGTATTATATAAAAGGTCAAATTTCAATAGAAAATTCAAATTTTTTAATAGGGTTTGGCGAATTGAACCTTAAACATTTATTAAACTCAACTGTTTTTAAAAACGTATTTGCATTTGCATTAAAAATATTTCTGTTTGTTAACATAAAATAATTTTCAACTCTACCAAACTGAAGCAAAAATTCGAGAGTGAAACATTAGGAAATACATTAATTTCTACCTCCAAAGCTCATTTTAATTCACTAGTATTGATGTAGGTACGTCATAGACAAAAATTACTTTACAAACATTTAAAACACTATCCGTACCCTTGAAACTGGTAGCAATATTTCATCTACGTACATTTTATGATTCGTGAATACAAATTGTCTCTAAAAACAGGTACAAAGTTGCGTAGGATTAATTGTTCAATTTAGAAGCCAACAGGAAGCCGACCATTAATGTTTCGCGTTGCTAAAATATTAAAAAGGCATAGGAACCGTAAATATACAATGAGGAAGCTGCATTGACCTTAGACTGCCAAATTTTCTAATTATGCGTAAGAAAAAAAGTATTTCGGATTATTCGTATGCTAAAATTTATTTCAACTAAATTTTCTAACTAAAAAAACTAAAAAACTAAAAAGTGTTTTATTATATTTTTTTAATTTTTCACCATTTTTGACTGTACTGTACGTACTTTATGTTGTTTTGATTTGATAAATAGTAACAATGCAGTAGAAAATAAATGATAAAAAACAAAAAAGACCGCATGAAAGAAGACACTTTCGAGGAACTAAACCTTTTAAAACCGAAGCCCCATTACCTAATAATTTAGTAATTCAGAATAGAAAACAGTTGTAAATAAATTATTATTTATTGTAAAATGAAGTAAAACTTATGTAACAGTAAAGTATATAGTCCGGGAGACAGGGGTCTTTTTGACCTAGTCATTTCATGCCGACGGATATTAACAAAAAAAGTAGATGCCATATAGCCAATGATGAAAAGTGCCGTCAGCTGGGCTCAGTAGCGGTGAAAGCGATTGTGTGATGCTAATTGAAGAGAAAAGTTTTTTTAAATAATTTTAGACGTTTTGATTTTTTTTTCATGAATTAAAGACGTCAGATAATATATCAACTGGGCCGTAGCGGGGGTATTACAAATCAGCTGGGCATATGAACTGGTAATGAAAATAAAGGAAATAAAATTATTTTAAATCGATTGAAAATTTTTCACCTGATTTTGGATATGTATATAAATATGGAAATGACAATCAGCCGAATTTATAACGGAGGAAAGACCGTCCGTCCAAACAAGAGTAATTGCGCTCATATATATCTCTATAATGAGCGGAATTTTCAATGCTCCGACTGACAACTTTTTCCCCAACGAGCAATCAGCTGACGAATATTTTCACATTTCTATTTATGAATACTATAACGTTTATAAATTTCAAACGGCCTTTCAATAATCTACCGAGGGTAATTATTATATAAAGTCTCCACTGCAAAGGTATTATATACCTGCAGTACTGCAGAATACGCAGCAGGCACAAAAAACATCTAATATGGAGAAGACCGAATGGCTGGTGACTCACGAGGTACATAGATTAGTCGTTGACAAAATGTGCAGTTTCATTTCTTTTTTTAACTTTTCTTCATTTACTCTTTGCTGAAGCCGTCGCTAATCGTGATCCCACCAAATCAACACAGATAGACGTATACTTTTGAAAGTAGATTATTGAAGACCTTTTCATAAAAATTAACAGTGTCACAATGAATAGGGAAACAATTGTAAAACGTTATACCGGAGTGCTAGTGTCTGATCTCGATGTTTTGGAAGATGATATTTTGAACCGAGTGGTAATAATTTTGGAACAATGCATTCGTAATAACCAGGCTAAACCAGAGATTAGTAGAATCTACTAATCTCTGCCTAGACGATTGCCCGATGATTGAAGTATTGACTTCTTGATAAGAGGAGAATGCGAAGTTCCATAAAAACTAATCAATTTTACTTACGACATACGACAAAAGTTAGTGAAAATGTTGCGAGAACCGCAAAATCTTTTTCCGGAGATTTGATCTGCACTGGACTAATGGCAATATCAAAAGCTAAATCGCCCCTCTAACCGTGAGCTGACTCTTTTTTAAATATTATCTGACGTCTTTGTTGCTTGGAAAAAATCAAGATCTTTTTTTTTTTACATGCTCCATGTGGTGCCACAGAATAGATAAAAATCTAGCGATATAAAAACAGTATTTAAAATAGACCCCTGCCTCCCGGACTAATAGCTCATATAATTCAGTATACTATTACGAATGGAAAGCAACTTGAGTAGGATCGAAAGGACCCGTAAATGGCGAACCTTCTGCTGCCCATGCTTTTCTCAATAATTCCTGCTTTGCCAGTTCGTCCGAAGTGGGCAAGCCCAATCTAAAACAATAAGTAAACCCCTTTTTCAATATCCTGCAAGTAGTCAATCAACCGCGGTTATTTATCAATTTTGTTTATTTTTATTCATTTAACTCACCGTTTCCTTTCCTGGTTCCAACCAAGTTCTTCGATTTTGGCTTGAGCATCTTCAGGCAAATCTTCAAATGGCCGTGAACAATCCAGGGTGGACAAGTCCAAGCTGAAAAAAATATCTAAGCAAACTGAGTGCTAATGAATTTTTTGTGGTGTTGTTACCGATCCTCAGACAAAATTAAACAATTCCACCATTCCTCCAGACATTTATCCAAGTGAATTTGAAGTTTTTGCCTATCCAGCGACCAAATAGCTTCATTGTACTTGCATTTCTTGTATAACTCACCTAACATTTAATTTAAAACATTTTGAAATAGATACAGATTTTCGTTGCGTTAAACACTGGACACATGGATCAACAATGTCTTACTAGAAAGCTGACACTACAGAGTTAGACTACAAATTTAAAAAATTTGGCAAAGCTGTCTTTCAAATTAACACATTTATTTATAACTTAGTCGGTAAAGGTTTTGGAAAACACTCAGACCAATTTGAGAGCTCTTCTCTTCTTTATAGAGGGTTTTTTTGAAAAACATTGGGTTTGTAGTTTTATGGATTATTTGGGTCATTTCTGGTCATTTTATAGGTCACTTTAACAAAGGCTTTTTAAACAGCCCTGTAGGATCTTTTACGAGAAAGCGTAGCAAACTAGGTTTATTAATTCTAATTGTTAAGGCGCTTTCTCAAAAATCATAATCAGCGTTTTCCCAAAAAATTAATCGGCTAAGTCTTAAATGAGTTTTTTTTTTAATCGTAAACTCACTATCAGTATGCATTAAAAGCAATAACCTGCTGTCTGCCACCTACCTTGCAATAAGGCAATATCTTTCATCTTCACCTCAATTTTATTTGAAAATATAGAAACTTTAAGATTTTTGGAAGTTGCATTCTCTGGCACCTTTAGAGTTATATCCAGATCTTTAATTGTCTGCGACCAACAGTAGTGTTCAAACGCTGAACCATTATAGCTCTCAGATTGGGTAAACTTTAGGTTTAATTCGTTTTTGCTAAGCATCCCTGGCTGTAGCAGAGCCGGATTATCTGAATATTAATAGGGTAAATATACGTACGTAAATTTTCCTTAAACAATAGTTATACCCAAATTGAGGTGTCCAAAATCCATAGTTATTTCTTCAGCCTGGTCTTCCGATATAACAATTTCTTCTACAACTGCCTCCGGAATTTCACTTTCATCGTAAATTATCGGCTTTTCAATCTGCTTGCGAATCCATTTGAAATAAGCATGTTTTACCAAATGTTCTGCTAATCCTTTTGGAAGTCCTACTGGCGATTTCGGCTCTGGTGCTTCATGATAAAAGTCTGTTCTAAAATGCAATTAGTTAAACCAGCTTTTTTAAACTGCATCACTTGAATTGTTTATTGAATACAATCGTTTTAACACGAATGAACAAACAAAAACTGTATGATTGTTTCTGAGAAACTGATAAACAAAAATGTTATTTACCTTCTATGGAGAAAACCAAATATATGATCTAAAAATACGGGCAGAGTTTTGCAGTCTTTGAGAATGCTGAACAATGCATCGTCATGAACAGTGCC